>NW_022196308.1:0-600000 GCF_008641045.1 Pistacia vera
AATTACTTAATAAAATTATTTAATTACATCTAAATGAATAATTGTTAATTCTCTAGAAAAACTTTTTGTCTTTGTTATTTTATTTTATTTTTTAATTTTGAATTAAAACCAATGTTATTTACAAGTTATAAAAAATTTATATTTAATCTATAATGTAACGAAATCAAATAAAGGGTAATGTTATGCGTACCAACGAATTTTATCAGTATACTAATCTAAAGCATAGTACGGGTACCATATGCATAGTACGGGTACTGTAACTCCCCACTTGAGGTAAGATGCTAGTGTTTCTTACTTCGTTCTTAATTGAGTCGGTTTTTGTGAATAGTGGTTGGTTGGTCTTAGGTTGTATGGAAATATTGAGTTTTTGTCTTGGATTTAGTCAAAGTTAGAAGGGTTTTGTTGTTACAGGGCTCGCCGGGGCGAAGAGGTGTTGAAGCCACGGGGGAAGCTGCTGGACAGTTTCGCCGCGGCGAAGGAAGATTCTTCGCCGCGACGAAGGAAGATTCTTCGCCGCGGTGACGTGCCGGTTGAAAAGTTTATTAAGTTTTAGATATTTTTCCCCTTGGGTACTATTTGACCATTTTACCCCTAATTAGCAGGAAAAGTGGGGAGTAAAATGTAAGGAAATTTCATGGAGAACATGTTAGTATGGGGGTGTGTTTGTAAGGAATCAAAGGATATGGATGGAATTTCCATGAAAGAGCATCGGTATTCTTGCAAATTGAGCACTTGTTCATCTTCCGGGGAACCTCAAAGGCTATGGAATACGCTTAACCTTTTTCTCCTCTTTGCTGTCTTCTTGAATGGCGGTGGATGATAATGGTAGCCACCCTCTGGCGGCACTACCACTGCTCTTCTAAAGGCACCATATATATCGTTCTGAATAAGCTAGCATGTTGGATCTGTCATAAGAGAGGGAGCAAAGTTCCATGTAAATTCTTGAACCAAAATCTGACTTCTGTTGGTGTTTCAGTGCTGCTAGTCATGAGGACAAGGTAAACGTTGAATGTCAAACACTTTACAGCTGCAAGTTTTTCTAACAAGGTTAACTAGAGCATCCGACCATAGCCGTGCACAGTGAACTCTTGAGCATTAAGAGGATGGCAAACAGTGCATTTGACAGTTCCAACGTTCTCGCAATAATTTTTTAGCTGACGGAACAAGGGTTGTAGTAAAATATCTGACTCCGTATGACACTCATGGAACCACCGCGACAAGTCCTTTGGATTGCATCAAAAAGTGCACTATTGGAAATTCTCTTTATTAACAACTTCGAATTTATGGACTCGACTATGTTTGTGGTCATGACATCAAACCTTCTCTAGGAAAGTAAGCTCTACTCCATCGCTTGAAACCAACGTCATGCTCAAGATACTTGCAACTCTATCTCCTTGATTCGGATTTGCTGGAACTGCTCCTCGAACGCATCACCCAATAGAGCTTTTGCTGTCATGTAGTATGTCTGAAGGAGGCCAGCATACTTAACTTTTGTTTTAGTTCTCACCAAGGTGCCTCATACAGAATCCGTGATGTGCTTGACGTAAATAATGGCAATCCCCTTCTTATTGAGTTGTGCCTATCGATATTATGCACAACTCGTTAGTGTCAGGCACTATCGTACGTAACTGCTAAAAAAACCAAGTCCACGACTCGTCATTCTCAAGTCAACCACACACCATGCAACAGGATATGTGGTACTCGCTGTCCTGTGCAGTGGTCACCAACAATGTACCTCATAATTTCCATCAGAAAGCAATCATCAACAGCCAACACCTTTCTCATATTTACAAAACCCCTTATAGCAGAACCGTAAGCAACAAAAAAATATTTAAACATCATATTCCTGTCCCACTTCAAAGCCTCTTGCCATCTTGGTTTGTCAACTCAAGCATATAACAGTACGCTTCTAATACGGCATACCCGTGCTCCGGTGTGCCCCTCACAAATGTGTTGCTCCCTTTCCAGCATTTCCAGTAACAACAGTACATCACAACTCTGTGCGCACAAGTCTCTAAATGTCTTTAGGAGATGGACCTTTCCCTTTAACGAACCGATTTTGATAAATTGTCCAATACATCAGCGGACGCTTGTCGATGCTCACCTGAAATATGTCCCAAACCACAAGTGTGCTCACGGGTATATGTGCTAAGCATAATTTTTCCGACTCAGCAAACCTTCTACAATAAATCTGCCACTTGCACTTTCGGTCACGACATGCAACCGTCACACCGATGAATTTGACTTTTTGGTGATGAACTCAAAATTACCTCTCACGGCAACAAGTTTTAGCTTCCTCACACACTTCCTCATTGTTGTCAAATAAATACCCTATATGCAAATCCGATCCATCCGTAAAAACACTGAGCTGATTCAGTACTACCTCCAATTGCCCTCTCTGAACTGCATAAATGACCATGGTGTTCTCTTCCTCACAATCTACGCCTCTGCATAATCTGTATTTAAAGGAATCTCTACATCTGTGGAACATCTACGAGGTCCTCCTCCTCAACATTTTCATTCTGCCCCCTACACCAACCTCTTCTACAGTGTCCTCCTCACCACCCAATTCACCATCTACTCTTGATTTTTCAACTAACAAATCAATGGCCTCGTAGTTCAAATTAAAACCAGGCAAATCTCTGCCTACTTCCTCATTATCCCCTTCCTTTGAACTAACTTCGAACAGTTTTTTCAAGAGAAACCCTTAAATCGGCCTCGAACCATTATCGGCCACATCAATCATATATAACTTCACACTTTCATCCGACTTTATATAACATAAGGTACCTTTAATGTTCAAGAACTCTGCTTAAAACATACTTCACAACTATATCACTACGCGAGCAACTCAAATTACCTCTTCTAATTATTTCATCGATCAACTCATCAAAACTAACCTCTGTGCTCACAGCAATTGGTATAGCTTCTTGCTCTTCCCAATCCACTGCCAGCTACGTCCTTCCTCCACCCACTCACCAAAATATTCACACCCAAAACAACTTGTCCCATGTGCAATAATAGCCAACTACCTGTAATGCAAGAAAAAAATTCTTAAATGTTGTATAAGGATTCAAATATTTTAAAAAGAATCTGCACAGTTGCTTATATGGTCTGCTGTATCGCTTCAGCGATCTATGTCATTTACTGATCGCTTAAGCGATCTGCTCCTATACACTAGACTTTTACCAGATCGCTTAAGCGATCTATCTGCTCCATTACCATACCTACCAAATCGCTAAGCATCCATCATACCCAAACACATTTTCAGTCATCTCCACTATAATCGATTCCATCATACCCAGAGAACACATACCCAGAACAAATTTTTAACAAATTTCACTCATTTTAACTTGCATTACATCAAACACAACCCAACACCTAAACAACTAAATCAAATCATAACCAAACCCATCCATTATTAATCTTTGTAAATCTAAATATAAATGTAAAAAGGAGATACACATACTTAGAGGAAATGTCAGGAGGAGGAGGAGGGGGATCTTTGTGGAGAAGATGTTATGGTGGAGGAAGAATAAAGTGTTAATGGCGGAGGAACAAGAGATATAGAGGAAGGAGGAAAGAAGAAATGTAGAGGAAGGAGGAGAAGAAGAAGATGTAAGGAAGGAGGAAGGAGGAAGAAGAAGAAGATGTAGACGAAGCTAAGAAGAAGAGAAGAAGATGCAGAGTAGAGATGCGTTAATGGCGGGAAGTGTTTGGGTTTGTTTGCAATAATTTCAGGTTTGGGAATATAATAATTTTGAAAATATTATATAATACTTCATTAATCCTATTAAGCACTAATTACCCTTAATCAATAATATGGCTATTTAGTTAACACTTTAAAACTTGATAGCCTTTTAATTAAATGCAAACTTGAAATGGCCTTTTAATAAACTGCCCTATTTTAAGAAGGTTTTCTCATTTCTGTTACGTTTTTTAATTTTCTTATTTTAGACTATCATTAAGCTTTGAAATTATATAGTATTTATAATTAATTAAGTTCAGGCTTTGTATTAAACTGGGTTACAACACATCCATGGTCGATCTGGCTAGAAAAGGCCATATCGACGCCTTATTAGCCTAATCTGATCGCAATGCGTCGTAACGCCCTTTCCTAGCTGGTTTCCTACGGTGGTGGCCAGAATCTGGGAAGTTGGGTAGGTGGGGGTGTATTTGTCAAATTTTTAAATCTTTCGTTGGTCGATTAAGCAATCGTAATAAAAGGAACTTCGTTTACACAGGGTCGCTTAAGCGATCGATTCTTTTCTTTTTCACTTGCTCGATTAAGCGATCATGTGATTGGTAGAATCAAATCTGCCCAGGTGCATGATCGCTTAAGCGATCCTAGATATTGCTTAAGCGATTCTTCTCTTTTTGTCTTAGTCGATCAAGCGATCGTGAATCGCTTAAGCGATCTGAACTATCGCTTAAGCGATTCTTGTCTTTTTGTCTTGGTCGCTTAAGCGATATCACGGATCGCTTAGGCGATCGTGCCCGGGGCAGAATCATCTGCACAGGTGCACGATCGCTTAAGCGATCCGTGATATCGCTTAAGCGATCCTGTTTAAAAAACTCTTTGTCGCTTAAGCGATAAACTTAGTCGTTTAAGCGATCATTGGCAATATATACTTTTCCTGCTTTTCTCCTGAATTTTGACAAACTAAAATTACCAACACATATTAATTCCATACTTTCTCCTCAATTTGACAACCTAATTCCAAACTAAAATCAACAACAAATATTTAGGCCATGTAACAAGAAATATAAAGAATGATTTATTAAAGGTAACAATAAAATTTATAACATCAATAATTGAAAACAATAACTCATCAACGGTTGGCCTTGGCAACTCCCTGAATTTCATCCTTCTTCGAACCTAATTTTCTGGATCTGCATGTGATTGCTTTTGGCAACTGCTTCTCTTGTGGCTAGGTTGCTTGCAAATTGAGCACTTGTTATCTTCCGGGGAACCTCAAAGGCTGATGGAATACGCTTAACTCTTTTTCTCCTCTTTGCTGTCTTCTTGAATGGCGGGTGGATGATAATGGTAGCCACCTCTGGCGGCACTACCCACTGCTCTTCTAAAGGCACCATATATATCGTTTCTGAATAAGCTAGCATGTAGTGATCTGTCATATAGAGAGGGGAGCAAAGTTCCATGTAAATTCTTGAACCAAAATCTGACTTCTGTTGGTGTTTCAGTGCTGCTAGTGCATGAGGACAAGGTAACGTTGAATGTCAAACACTTTACAGCTGCAAGTTTTTCTAACAAGGTTAACTAGAGCATCCGGACCATAGCCGTGCACAGTGAACTCTTGAGCATTAAGAGGATAGGCAAACAGTGCATTTGACAGTTCCATACGTTCTCGCAATAATTTTTTAGCTGACGGAACAAGGGTGTAGTAAAATTATCTGACTCCGTATGACACTCATGGAACCACCGCGACAATGTCCTTTGGATTGCATCAAAAAGTGCAACTATTGGAAATTCTCTTTTATTAACAACTTCGAATTTATGGACTCGACTATGTTTGTGGTCATGACATCAAACCTTCTTCTAGGAAAGTAAGCTCTACTCCATCGCTTGAAACCAACGTCATGCTCAAGATACTTAGCAACTCTATCATCCTTGATTCGGATTTGCTGGAACTGCTCCTCGAACGCATCAACCCAATAAGCTTTTGCTGTCATGTAGTATGTTGAAGGAGGCCAGCATACTTAAACTTTTGTTTTATGTTCTCACCAAGGTGCCTCATACAGAATCCGTGATGTGCTGACGGTAAATAATGGCAATCCCCTTCTTTATTGAGTTGTGCCTATCGGATATATGCACAACTCGTTAGTGTCAGGCACTATCGTACGTAACTGCTAAAAAAACCAAGTCACGACTCGTCATTTCATAGTCAACCACACACATGCAACAGGATATGTGGGACTCCTGTCCTGTGCAGTGGTCACCAACAATGTACCTCATAATTTCCCATCAGAAAGCAATCATCAACAGCCAACACCTTCTCATATTACAAAAACCCTTATAGCAGAACGTAAGCAACAAAAAAATATTTAAACATCATATTCCTGTCCACTTCAAAGCCATCTTGCCATCTTGGTTTGTCAACTCAAGCATATAACAGTACGCTTCTAATACGGCATACCGTGCTCCGGTGTGCCCCTCACAAAATTGTGTTGTCTCCCTTTCCAGCATTTCCAGTAACTAACAGTACATCACAACTCTGTGCGCACAAGTCTCTAAATGTCTTAGGAGATGGACCTTTCCCTTAACGAACCGACTTTGATAAATTGTCCAATAACATCAGCGGACGCTTGTCGATGCTCACCTGAAATATGTCCCAAACCACAAGTGTGCTCACGGGTATATGTGCTAAGCATAAATTTTTCCGACTCAGCAAACCTTCTACAATAAATCTGCCACTTGCACTTTCGGTCACGACATGCAACCGTCACACCGAATGAATTTGACTTTTTGGTGATGAACTCAAAATTACCTCTCACCGGCAACAAGTTTTAGCTTCCTCACCACTCCTCATTGTTGTCAAATAAATACCCTATATGCAAATCCGATCCATCCGTAAAAACATGAGCTGATTCAGTACTACCTCCAATTGCCCTCTCTGAACCTGCATAAATGACCATGGTGTTCTTCCTCACAATCTACGCCTTCTGCATAATCTGTATTTAAAGGAATCTCTACATCTGTGGGAACATTACGAGGTCTCCTCCTCAACATTTTCATTTGCCCCCTATCACAACCTCTTCTACAGTGTCCTCCTCACCACCCAATTCACCATCTACTCTTGATTTTTCAACATAACAAATCAAGGGCTCGTAGTTCAAATTAAAACCAGGCAAATCTCTGCCTACTTCCTCATTATCCCCTTCCTTTGAACTAACTTCGAACAGTTTTCTACAAGAGAAACCCTTAAAATCGGCCTCGAACCATTATCGGCCACATCAATCATTATAACTTCCACTTTCATCCGACTTTAAATAACATAAGGTACCTTATAATGTTCAAGAACTCTGCTTAAAACATACTTCACAACTATATCACTACGCGAGCAACTCAAATTACCTCTTCTAATTATTTCATCGATCAACTCATCAAAACTAACCTCTGTGCTCACAGCAATTGGTATAGCTTCTTTGCTCTTCCCAATCCACTGCCAGCTACGTCCTTCCTCACACCCCACCACAAATATTCACACCCAAAACAACTTGTCCCATGTGCAATAATAGCCAAATACCTGTAATGCAAGAAAAAAAAAATTCTTAAATGTTGTAATAAGGATTCAAATATTTTAAAAGAATCTGCACAGTTGCTTATATGGTCTGCTGTATCGCTTCAGCGATCTTATGTCATTTACTGATCGCTTAAGCGATCTGCTCCTATACACTAGACTTTTACCAGATCGCTTAAGCGATCTATCTGCTCCATTACCATACCTACCAAATCGCTTAAGCAATCCATCATACCCAGAACACATTTCAGTCATCTCCACCTATAATCGATTCCATCATACCCAGAGAACACATACCCAGAACAAATTTTTAACAAATTTCACTCATTTTACTTGCATTACATCAAACACAACCAACAAACCTAAACAACTAAATCAAAATCATAACCCAAACCCATCCATTATTAAATCTTTGTAAATCTAAATATAAAATGTAAAAAGGAGATACACATACTTAGAGGAAATGTCAGGAGGAGGAGGAGGGGGATCTTTGGTGGAGAAGATGTTAATGGTGGAGGAAGAATAAAGTGTTTATGGCGGAGGAACAAGAAGATATAGAGGAAGGAGGAAGAAGAAGAAGATGTGAGGAAGGAGAGGAAGAAGAAGAAGATGTAGAGAGAAGGAGGAAGGAGGAAGGAGAAGAAGAAAGATGTAGACGAAGCTAAGAAGAAGAGAAGAAGATGCAGAGGTAGAGATGCGTTAATGGCGGGAAGGTGTTTGGGTTTGTTTGCAATAATTTCAGGTTGTGGGAATATAATAATTTTGAAAATATTATATAATACTTCATTAATCCTAATTAAGCACTAATTACCCTTAATCAATAATATGGCTATTTAGTTAACACTTTAAAAATGATAGCCTTTAATTAAATGCAAACTTGAAATGGCCTTTTAATAAACTGCCCTAATTTTAAGAGAAGGTTTTCTCATTTCTGTTACGTTTTTTATTTCTTATTTTTAGACTATCATAAGCTTTGAAATTATATAGTATTATAATTAATTAAGTTCATGCTTGTAAAACTGGGTTAAGAAGCAATTACTTAATAAAATTATTTAATTACATCTAAATAATAATGTTAATTCTCTAGAAAAACTTTTTGTCTTTGTTATTTTATTTTATTTTTAATTTTGAATTAAAACCAATGTTATTTACAAGTATAAAAAATTTATTTAATCTATAATGTAACGAAATCAAATAAAGGGTAATGTTATGCGTACCAACGAATTTTATCAGTATACTAATCTAAAGCATAGTACGGGTACCATATGCATAGTACGGGTACTGTAAATCCCACTTGAGGTAAGATGCTAGTGTTTCTTACTTCGTTCTTAATTGAGTCGGTTTTGTGAATAGTGGTTGGTTGGTCTTTGGTTGTATGGAAATATTGAGTTTTTGTCTTGGATTTAGTCAAAGTTAGAAGGGTTTTGTTGTTACAGGGCTCGCCGGCGGGCGAAGAGGTGGTGAAGCCAGGGGGAAGCTGCTGGACAGTTTCGCCAAGGCGAAGGAAGATTCTTCGCCGCGGCGACGGTGCCGGTTGAAAAGGTTATTAAGTTTTAGATATTTTTCCCCTTGGGTACTATTTGACCATTTTAACCCTAATTAGCAGGAAAAGTGGGGAGTAAAATGTAAGGAAATTTCATGGAGAACATGTTAGTATGGGGGTGTGTTTGTAAGGAATCAAAGGATATGGATGGAATTCCATGAAAGAGCAAGGGAAAAATGGGAAGAATGATTTGTGAAGAGATATTTAAAGGGGTTTAGTCTTTGAGAACTCTTCATTTCCCATTCCACCGCCTTCTCATTTTCCAAACTCTCTTAAATTCCTTCAATCTTCAAGGATTTCCAAGAGCCTTTTTGAGTAACTTTAGTAGGGTTTTAATCTAAAGCATCTAAGGTAAGTATTCTGCTTTAGATGAGAGTTTATATGTTTTGATTAGAGTCTCATGTTGTGGTTGTTGGCTAAGTTGTAGAGAAAAGGCAAGCTCCAAGGAAAAGAGAAGTGTTAAAGAAGCTATTTTATCATAAGGTAAGTAAACTCAACCTAAGTTGAGATTTAAGAACTCTTTTGGTAGAGAGTTATATACATATATGTGTAATCATTAAATGTTGAATGAGATAGTAGTTATGATTGAGTTATGAGAAGTGTTTTATTTGCTGATGTTGGGTTGAGTTCGATTGGAGTTGGAGGAAGTTTTGAGCAAGCTTATGGAGTAGAGACTTTGAGTTTAGACTACTCTAAGAGTAAAGAGAAAGAGAGAATGAGCACTATAGAGTAAAGGAGAGTAGTGCTTAATAAGAGAATGGAATAGGTTATGCGATGGGGAACTGTGAGTACAGGGTGAGTATTCTCATGTACGCCGCATAGAGAGAGCGGCAAGAGTATCAGAAAGAGAAGTGGTTTAGCCTGTAGAGTACATGCGGATGAGGGCTATACCGAGTTTACCGAGAGATTCTATGCACTCACATGGCCAAAGGTTCTGAATCCATGCATAACCAAGTCCGATCGGCTAGAATGAGTAGAAGTCACAGGGAGTGGGAGCAGAGTCCAGCCGTGCCTCTGGTCAGATGGGGCCGTGACTTGCTAGAAAGAGAGTTAGTATAAAAGAGTTATGAGAAAGAGGAAATAGAGAGTTGTATAAGAGAAGAGTCAATAAATGGTAGGGAAAGAATTAGAGAGAGAGAGTTACGGGGATATTTGAGTAGATGGGTTTACTTACTGAGCATTGTTTGTGCTCACCAATTGTTCCTATGTTTTGCAGGTTCTAGATGAGGACACAGTGGATGGACATCGGCACACGAAGAGAAATGGCTACACTGTCCACCCTATTTTGATAGTTTTCACATATGTTACAAATCTGTATATATTTGTATAAAGAATCATATGTTTAATAAAAGAAAATTTTGGGCCCAACGTGTTATGTTATTTTTACATGTACTTTACTATGCATGTTTTTATAAGAATGGAGTCGTTAAGGTACCATATGTAATTTTAACAAAGGTTAGTACATGGTTAGTAAAATCCGTTAGTACGCAAAGTATTATTAATCAAATAAATTGTCAAGCTGTGGAGGAGTATGTCGAATTTGGCCTAACTGTGGCCACCCAAGGTTCAATCCAACTGTGGTGGCTCAGAGGAGCCAATATTTGTTTTATTTATTCCTTTTTTTTTTTTTTTTTTTTTTTGGATTGATTTTATGTGTTTTGGCGTTTGTATATTAAGGGGTTTAGGGTTTGATAAGTAGGTGTTCGGTTATTCTACATGTCTAAGAAGATGAAATGACAAAATTACCTTTCCATCCTAAAATTGGTAATGTTATACGTACTAACGGATTTTACTAACCAGTGTACTAACTTTTGTTAAAATCACATATAATACCTAAACTATACGTAATCACATATGGTCCGGTACTATGTGTATGGTACTCGTACTATGCTTTCAGTTAGTGCACATAAAGTCTGTTAGTATACAAAGTATTATTGAAAATTTAATGCTATGTGTTTGAGAAACAATCTTAAAATACTATATTTGATTGAAATATTTTCAAATACTACTAGAATTAAAATAAAATATGGAACTTTGTCTCGGAATGTTTTAGAACAATGCATACCTTAATTTAGGATTATGTCTAAAACAATGTATACCTTAATTTAGGATTGTGTCTGCAGGCAAAATCACACATCAACCTATCTTAATCTTTTATTTTGTTAGGATTGTATGGAATCATTAAAAGCAATTAAATTCAAACATTTCCAATGTTTTAAAACTCGATCGGTTTAACTGAGACTCGGAAGCTTCACCGGGTCAGGTTCACATTTTTCCTATTCACCCAAAATCCTAAAATTTAGAATAATAATCAGCGAACAATTGAAGATTGGGATGTTGGAGCTTTTGAAACGAAAGTGTCAGTGAGTGCAATGGTGGCGACAAGGTTGATTTCCGATGAGTAAATCGACCGAAAATCGAAAAAAAAAAACTGACGGTGGCAACAACCGGCTTTTGCCAACAATTAGCGAGACTAATGAGGGTAGGGTGAGATGTGTTTTGGTCGGAAGGAAGAGGGGAGTATTTCTAGGGTGATGGGGAGGGTTGTCAACGCCAACATTGATGAGATCTAACCAAAATCAAATCAATATCAATCATATCTAGGATAGATTTTAAGGGGAATCGGCTCAAGAGACTATGGGTGTTGCATTTGAGGTGTCACGTCGCCGGCTCAAGAGACTATGGGTGTTGCATTTGAGGTGTCACGTCGCCAACCAATCATCAATCGATTTGTATTTAAAGTGTGTTTACTAAAGTTCAAACCTATAGGGACTTAACTTAATTTCTTGAGGTATACTTGCTGAATTTTAAAAATTGTTGTCAACCGGTTTGATCATGCTGATCATACCAGTCAACCTAAGACCCGACAACTTGGCCAGGTTTCACCTCGGATTGGGTTTTAAAACATTAGACATTCCCTTTGATTCCATGTTTAGAGTGTAAATTAAAATACATACAAATTGGACTCCACTACTTGAACCAAATACTTCTGCTAGAGAATGTTGAACAAAAACATTTTATGCTGCTCTAAACGGATCAATGAATCCCAAACAGACGGAATCAAGGCAATAGAAAAAAATAATATAAATTTGTACAATTGATCCCCTAAAAATAATTATTCCACCAAAACACATATTCCTCGTTTAAAGATACCCCAAAAAATAAAAATGTACAATATACTTGTATCAGTTGTATGAACTATGAAAGCCGATGACGTACTTAATTTAGAATTAAGTGCTGCAAAAACCATCTATAATACATTCACTTCCATCACAGAGCTCCAAAAGGCATGGAGAAAGAAGGGTTACATAACAGACATCTCAGTCGGAACCATGAATCCAACTGTTATTAATTTCTTTCTACACTAATTTCTACATTTTGCTGCATTTTCAAATTTCTAAAAATCAATAAATATCAGCTACAAACAAGAAGATCCTACATAAGCCAACAAGAAGAAAAAAAGCAGTAGGACATGACCCATCTTCCAAATGGTCAACAAGAAAAAGCTATTTCGTGATCTACCATTTTCACAGGATATGGTAGTATGCCGTGAAGGTTATCCTGCACATACCTGTCCAAGAGGCCTAATGATATTTACAAGTACAAACAAATGTCACAAAGGACATTCATGTAACTGGGGATCAATAAAAAAATGCACTGGTTAATTGCTCGTCATTGTCCATTTTGGGTGGAAGCGATTTGTCGGGTCTATGAAGCTACGTAGTTGCCTCCCTTTATTTCCATCAGGCTCGTATCATCTGCGCAATTTACAAAAGACACATTGACTCAAAAGATCAAAAAACATCTCAGTGGAACTTCAATTTGCAACGACTAAACTGATTTCAGCATAAAGAGTCATAAATTATTTCAAGATCAAGTTTTGCAGCTCAGCCTAGGCTGAACTTCAAAATTCAGGCTCAAGCACAGCTCCAAGCAGATTTAGGAGAACTGCTGTCCAACTTAAATTGACTTATCAATTACCAAAGCCTCAACAAGCTCAGACTTTAGCTCTGTTTGAGCTGCTCTATATTATTTTAATTATTACATATATACCATATGATGTAGATATAAAATATAATTTTACCATTTTTGGGTTGTTTCTTCCTTTCAGTGTCTTCATTGCAGCTTCTGCAAAAGCTTGTGCGGCTTCTGCATCAGCTTCTGCAGCCTCTGCCTCCCTTGCTGCTTCTTCAGCTTCTGCTATGGCAGCTTCAGCCTCTGCAACTGCTCGAGCAGCAGCAACAGCAGCCTCTTGAGGAGTCATACTCCTCATCTTGGCTAACTCTAAATCAATCTGAGATTTTGTAGGAATATTAACATCATCATTATCAACTTGAGAAGAAACCCTCTGCCTTCCCTCTATGAGTAACATGGAAGAATTTCTTCTTCGGTCAGAAAATGGTATTGTGGGTGCAATCCTATACTTGCGTTTTATCTGCATGAAAAGAAAAAAAATTCTTGGCATTCAAATCCAACCCTAAAAAATAAAAATATTACCACTTAGCCAACAAACCAATATTTTGGAAACTAAATTCAGTTTCCTATTAGTCAAGTTTTACATGATTCTGGGGCAGCACTCCCTCATCATAATAATAGATGAAAATTACTTGTACTTGCAGTACCATACAAGAAAGACATGGGGCCCAAGAATTAATAACTCTTTACATATATATTCTCATAAATACGTTACACATATACACTGTGCAGACCAGAAATTGATAAATTCAATTAAACATTAATTGCCAGTACATAACTTATTCCTTCCTAGAAGAATGCTTCTAATTTTCCTACTTGTGATGATAAGTATTTATTTGCTTAGACTTCAACCGTCTTCATGGTATTACAAGCAAAGAATATAACTCAAAAATTGCTCATGGAAAAACTGCAAATTTCTCATTTCTCCCCATAGAGAAGATAATAACTACTGAAATTCAAAGGTAACATAAGACATGCTTTAATAGCAGTATTTTTAAATGCCAAATGTAACAACATCGCCAAGCCCAAGAGAGTGAAGTACTGACTAAAAATTTTTCCATCAAAATGGCGTTTAACTCAGATTGGTTTGGCTATATGCCCAAAGAGATCATTTAATTGAAGAACATGTGCTTAAAAGGTAAGTAGATCAGAGATCCAAATCCATATTTTAAGCCCTTCAGGAAAAAGTTAGAAATGTGCAATAACAAATAAAAAGAAAGAATAAAATCTGCCATAGAATTATAACCAATAAGAAAAAACTCAGCCAGAAGATGGGAGGAAAGGAGCAAAGGGAATTAAGAAAAGACGCAAATGTGTGAGCAAGAGTAAGAGATAAAGAATTTGGCTTCAATCCCTTCATCTTGCCAAATGAGAATTAAGACTTTAAAAACTATCATAAACCCCCTTTCAACTCACATTGGTCTTGCATAAATCTTTGTTTCACAACATGTTTCAATAATTTCAAACATCAAGAGACTCTACTTGTTAATCACTTCATATGTAATCCACATTCAATAAAGATGCACTGTGATCCAGCTAACTCCAAAAATCTATTATGATGCTCCAAAAAGTCCTTAAGAAATTGCAAACATGTCTGAACATTAATTTATTAACATCCCTTCAGTATCCCAATCTACGATTTGCCAATTTCAATAACCTAAAGGTCCAAGTTGTTTACTGTAACATGGCAGTATTACCTGTTCCATGGCATCAAGAAGTGTTTTATTCATTTAGTTTTCACCATTAGAGAAAGAAAGAAGGAAAGAAAAATAAAAAAACGGAGGATAACATAGATCCTTTAGCTTTCGTTAAGGTTCAAGGCATCAAAGCTTAGTGTTAACAGGCATCCAAGTCACTTAACATATTACACCACAGATTTGTAGCACATTACTACCTTAATGAGTTTCCCAGTTGCTGCTAAATATTTCAATTTAGCCGATAATAGCCTCTTAAAGTCTGGAGGTGCCCAGTATTGCTCCTGCAGAACAAATAAACGGTGAAGGTAAGCATACAAGATAGCTAACCTTTATCAATACTAAGAAGTATAGTCCATAACCCATTTTAAAGAAATGAAAGCTTAATAAGATACATGTAATGCAAAATGACCAACAACAAACATATCCATTTCAAATGTCATGATCTAGACCATGGCCACTCATCCAGCTGTATTTGTGAAGAATGTGCAGTCAATACAAACTATGTAAAGCGCACCGACACTGTTATCACTAATCAATGGATGTGTTATGAATACCAACTTTGTGGGGTCAGGATCGAACTTTATAGCATTAAGGCAACCAGTACTATCAATCATCTTATTAATTGTTCATTTCCACCTAAATACTCCTCAGCTTCATACAAAATCAATGGCCAATTGTAACACATAAATCAGCCTGACCATAATTTAAGTACCATAAGATTTAACAGAAACTTAAGATAATACAGAAATGTTTAATGGAACTACAAATAAACCTCAAACAACCAAGATAAATTCCTATAAAATAAGAACATATTATATTCTACAACATTTTTCCTCATATACAGAAGTACCTCAATGTATGCAGCAATGGATGTCTTATTAGAACCACCAGGCTCCTTCAAGGTGGTTATAGCCTCCATTATAAGGTTGTCCAACCTAAAACAACGAAAACAAAGAATTAAATTATATTCCACAATCATACATAAGTGGTAAAACAATGTAATTTTATTCCATTTTAAAATTACCAAAATATAACCTTAAACGGCATAAATGTTGGACAATACAACAAATTTCAAAGTGGATACATGACACTACATTTAGATGACTTTGAATGCTTTTGAGTGTTCTCATTGAAATATCTTCTCAAACTCACAATCGTGGTAGTAGAAACAAACATGAAGGGATAAAAGAATAGTAGATCTTGAGCTCCACTAATTTGATAACATGGGCGTGGAGAGTATTAAAAGCAAGCTACTAAAATATTAAGTACAATAAAAATCCAGTAAGTTAAAATGAAAAAGTATAGGACCTAGATGTAGAGCAGTGAGAATTGCACCACTTCCCATGTACCAAAGTATCCCACACTTCTTTTCTCTCTTAGGGAGGTTTTTTCACATATCAGTTAAGGAAGTGAGACAATGCAAAACCAATTATGTCAGGAAAAAAAAAAAAGTCTTACCTTACTATAGATCTCTTTGGAGCAGCAGCAATCTGCGGCACACCACTGACTGTGACTGGCTTAACATCCAAAATTTCTTCCTCATCGCTTAGAGCAGCATTAGCAGCAAGAGACAAAGAGTTCTCTTCCAGTTTAGGGGCATGTGCTGTTCTTTTAATAGCTAACCTAGACTTTTCCCGTGATCCCCATCCATTGGTCATCACACTCATATTTCTCCACTTGTCCTACCCCACATCAAAACAAAGCAATCAATCACCATTTACAAAAAATAGTACTAACCAAAATGCTTCTCTCAGCATATAGGTAAACAAAAATTGTGATAGAACCAACCTTGAGATCAACATTAGAACGCAGATACAAGACACCACTGAATTCTGGGTCTTTAAGTATTGTGCGCCATTTGCCAGCCCCATGTTTAATAACCCCAGCTTTTAATGCAGCTTCTTCTTCTTGTGTCCATTTCTGCTTTGGAGCACCCATAAAGAACAGCTAAAAGAAACTCCTCAAAATCAACCGAAGTTCTGAACTGTAAACCTAAGAGCAGATGGTCAAATAAAAACAATCACATACCAACAACTGATACGGTCAAATCTCTCAAAAAGAAAGGACTGTCAAATAGCAATCACCAAACAGATATCATATGCCAATTGGTCGAAAACATCTTTAAAGCTCAAACATCCACTTACACAAGCAAGAACAACACTGAGTATAGTCCCTTCCACCTCAACCACTACATTGAAGACTATACCACCTCAAAAGAGCAACGCTAAACATACAAACTTTGTCTAAAAAATAAAGTAACATACTCATCATGTGTCACATATGTTTTTATACAAAGTTGAAAATGTAGAATTATTCAACCCACAAAATATCACTCGACTAAAACTTGTAAGTACCATCATCTTAACCAAACAAAGTTTGTATTCCATGCAGAAGAAAATCCAAGGGAAGACCAATGATAACAGCTAAAAACAAAGTAAGTCTACCTTTTCTAGTATAACATGATTAATTTAATGTATAAGAAATTAAAATCTCAAAACACTACAACTAATTTAATCAAAAGTCAAAACCATAAAAGCAACATACACTGAAATATTTTGTCCTCGCATGGGTATACCTATTTCACGGTGTGTAACCGTTAAAATGATTAAACTCACTATGATTAATTATTTTGTGATTAGAGCTCTTCAAAGATGCAACAAACGTTACTTGGAGACATTAGCAATATGTTTACAAATGGTTTATGCTTCAGTTGCTGAGATGAAGAAAAAAGTCGCAAATAATGTACCAAATACTCAATATAAAGGTTAACTAAATTTTTAAAACAAGATGGAGCATTTTTATAATTCACAGCCTAATTCAACAAAAAATTGGAATATTAATTTCTTCTAGTCTCTAGTTCACTAAATCATACTGGCAATACAAATCCAAAACGCTGAAGTTTCAACCAAACCGCCACACAAATCCCATTTTCTCACATTAGCTAAATAATAACATCAATTGAATTGGTTCAAAACTCCATACTACGCTCAAAACATTCAAAAATTACAACAAAAATTAAATAAACCTGATCAAAACACAGCAATAACATCATACACTATCGAGAGATCGAAGCACCTGATCTGACAACAAAAATCAATAATGAAAAAGAGGATTATAATAAACCATAAATGAAAAAACCCTAAAACAATAACAATTTCATAAAAATGCAAATAAATTTAAAATTAAACTCTGTAAACATGCACAGAACCTTTCTATGAACAAATCAAACACCAAACAATGAATTAAAAACAATAAATAAAAAATACAATAGAAATTGAAATTATTACGAAGAAGAAGAGAGAAACCATACCTGAGATGATAGAAATTTAACTGATTTTTAATTTTTAATTTTTGGTTTGTTGTGTTGGCGAAGCTTAGGTTCAAATTTGTGCGTTAAAAAAACATATTAATAATAACAATGGATTATGTGTTTTTGTTTCGTGATTTTTGGCACATGTTTTAGAATTCAGTTACAGCGGAAGGGGCATGGCGGTGATAATGTGACAGCGGGTCAGACGAAAGTTACGTGGTAAGTCATACACGTGCTGAAATCTAAAGTAGATGGTTAATAGGTTTAGGGTAGGGTCAGTGGCAGATGATGGACGCGTGTTGATGAGTGAATTGTTGAGGCAGAATCTTCGACTCCGGCTTAACCTAGTCGGGCCCCGGCAGCTCCTTTTAGGTTCGGATTTCAATTTAATTTTTTGTTTATTCAAAATACTGTAATTATAATTCTTATCTACTGATCTAATGTGAATAATGGACATAAATGTTTATTTTAAATAAATTTATTAAATTCTTAATTATTGTATTGCAAGAGATGAAGTATAATTAGTATTAAATATTAATAAAATAATTATTTAGGGAAATTATAATAATTCACTAGTTTTGAACTAAAAATTCTTGAAATCATTTTCCATATTACCAATAAAGATAAAGTAATAATTACATTACCTTTATCTTTATAATACATAAATTATTCCCTTCTCTTTTATTTATCTTTTTTCTCAAAATATACATATTCGAACCAATTTATATGCATCTTAACTAATCTTCGTGACTTATTAAATACCTTAATACATGAAAAACCATTGATAATAGAACAAGTGATTTACTAATATTTATTAATTGTTAAATCAAGTCATTCATTTACTCATGTCAAAAGTGACACGATTTTAAGGATTTTAAGGTTAGGTTTTGATGAATTATATTTTCTAAAGTATTTTACAAAATTAGAGGAAATTTTTTCTCAATATTTAAAAACTTCTAGAAATCAAATCCACATTTATTTTCAACATGTTCAGAATTGATAAACAATATTTATTATTGAATATATGTATAAAAATGTAACACATAATTTAACATATGTGTTGTAAATATAAGATAATTAAATTATGGAATTTTATTTTCATAGATAAAATATGAGAAAATAAACTTTATTAAATAATCATCATTAACTCTTCAAATATACGGAATATAACGAACTTTACTTTATTGGAGATCGATTGAATAAAGGGAAGATGAGTATAGTGAGACAGGAAGATATGTATAATGGGAAGTGGGTCATTCAAGGTATGTCGGTTAATGTGGATAAACAGCTATTTTTTGTTAACACCTTACTTTAGTCAACTGCTGTAAATTAATTTCCCTAATTTTTTTTTTTTTTTTGGATAATTAGAGTGTCCAGACCAGCTTGCACCGAGTTGCACTTGCACCGAGTTAATCCTTAAAGTCCATTGAACACATTACAAGCTCAAAAAATCAGTTAAATCACAATGTTATTGTGGTAGGTGATTTCAAAATTTAAACTTAGAAATTCAAATAATGGAATAAATCTCCTTAACCATAAGGCCAACCCCTTAGGGTTTAAGTTTAGCTTTTAAGCTGCCTAGAAATATCACCCAATTAAAGCTAGAATTGGATCTAGGTCAAGCTTTTTGGCTTGCATTTAAGGCCTGGAAATATATCCCAATTCAAGCTATATTGACCTCCCGATTAATGTCATTATTAATAGTGGTGTAATTTGAGAATCAGGTAAACTTTTAATATTAACATTACATGTAACATATTTTATATCATGTTCATGTTACATTATTTGGTTCAAACACCAGTACTATTGTTCTCATATTGTTTGAAAAATCTTTTAGATTCACAATTTTGTTTGAGTAAAATTGTCCTTCATGTTTCCAAATGAAATATAAGTTGTTTATTTTGATGTAAAACCAGTTGAAGGCAAACCAAACGCGGGCTAGCCCCATTCATAATTAAAATAAAAAATGATTTTATTAACTGAAAGAAGGTAACCAGTAAAAATAGGAGTGGAGTTGTCCAATCTATAGTTTTATAAAACTCCAACTTAACCGATTTTTCGATATAAATGTTTCATTGATCCACCAATAATTATATTCCTTATTTCTTAAATTTCTCCTAATCTCAAGTCCTCCAACAAAATCGAAGCAATAAAATTTAAAATTTTTTGACATAATTTATACTAATTTTGGCCACTTCATGACCGACAACAGTCACAACACCACCTACACAAGAATACCCCCAAACTCGTTTCATCAAGAATATGGAGAGTAAGCTACCACCACAACCATAATCAACACCTCCATTCATTTACTTCAAACCAAAAACACAAACAAGGCTCAAGGATTGCACTTCTCAAAAGAAAGGAAGAGCTCGACAAACCTGACGAAGATGAGTTGGACCTGACAACAAAAATGAGCTCCTGTCGAAGATGAAAGCAAGCCTCCACCTCTGATGAAACAAGGCTAAAGGCTCTAGGCTATCGTTGAAGGAGGAAATTGGAAATGAGAGATGAAATGCAGAGGTTAAAGAGAGATAAAAGCATTGAAAGGAGAATAGATTGATGTACCTAACAACAAAGAGGAGCTTATGAGTGACGATGAAGAGGAGCTGACGAGTCACGACGAAAAGGAGATGATCGACGGTGAAGAAAGGAAGATTTTAGGGCAAAATGGTGAAGGAAATTGAGAATTTGTTTGCTCTGCTTTGGGATTTAGGGTTTACCTCTGTTTTCTTTGCTCTTTTAAATTCGCAAATTTGTTTGAGCAAAACTATCCTTCATGTTTTTAAATGAAATACAAGTTGTTTATTTTGATGTAAAACTAGTTGAAGACAAACCAAACGCGGCCCAGCTCCATTCATAATTAGAATAAAAAATGAATTTATTAATTGAAAGAAGGTAACCAATAAAAATAGGAGTGGAGTTGTCCCATATATAGTTGGATAGAACTTTGATTTAACTGGTTTTTCAATATAAATGTTTCATTGATCCACCAATAATTATATTCCTTATTTCTTAAATTTCTCCTAATCCCAAGTACATCAACTAAACAGAAATGATAAAATTAAAATTTTTTTTTGACACAATTTAGACTAATTTTGGCCACTTCATGACCGGCCACCACCTACACTAGAATACCCCTAACCTCGTTTCATCAAGAATATGAAGATTAAGCTCCCACCACAACCATAATCAACACCTCCATTCATTTCCTTCAAACTAAAAACACAAACAAGGCTCAAGGCATGCAGTTCTCAAATGAATTAATGGCATGCAGTTCTCAAACGAAAGGAAGATCTCGACAAACCTGACAAAGATGAGTTGGAGCTGACGAGGAAGATGAGCTGGAGCTGACGATGAAGATGAGTTGTTGCTGAAGATGAAAGCAAGCCTCCACCTCGGATGAAACAATGCTGAAGGCTCTTGTTTGTCGTTGAAGGAGGAAATTGGAAATGAAATATGAAATTCTGAGGTTAAAGAGAGATGAAAGCATTGAAGGGATAAGTGATCGACGTACTTAACGACGAAGCGAAGCTGACGAGTGATGATGAAGAAAAGTTGACAAGTGACAACAAAGAGGAGATGATCAACGGTGAAGAGAGGAAGATTTTAGGGCAAAATGATGAAAGAAATCGCGAATTTGTTTGCTCTGTTTTGGGATTTAGGTTTTACCTTTGTTTTGTTTGCTCTTCTAAATTCGCATATTTGTTTGAGTAAAACTGTCCTTCATGTTTTCAAATGAAATACAAGTTGTTTATTTTGACGTAAAACTAGTTGAAGGCAAACCAAATGCGGGCCACCGCCATTCTTAATTAAAATAAAAAATGAGTTTATTAATTGAAAGAAGGTAACCAATAAAAATAGAAGTGGAGTTGTCCCATCTATAGTTGGATAGAACTCTGACTTAACCGGTTTTTCAATATAAATGTTTCATTGATCCACCAATAATTATATTCCTTATTTATTAAAATTTCTCTTAATCTCAAGTACATCATAACATCAACCAAATCAAGGCAATAAAATTTAAATTTTTTTGACGTAATTTAGACTAATTTTGGCCACTTCATGACCGACACCCCCACCTACACTAGAATATCCCCAACCTCGTTTCATCAAGAATATGGAGATTAAGCTCCCAACACAACCATAATCAACACCTCCATTCATTTACTTTAAACCAAAAACACAAACAAGGTTGAAGGCATGCAGTTCTCAAATCAATTAATGGCATGTAGTTCTCAAAAGAAAGGAAAAGCTCAACAAACCTTACGAAGATGAGCTGGAGCTGAAGACGAAGATGAGCTACTGTCGAAGATGAAAGCAAGCTCCACCTCTGAAGAAACAAGGATGAAGGCTCTAGGTTGTCGTTGAAGGAGGAAATCGGAAATGAGAGATGAAAGCATTGAAAGGAGAAGAGACCGACGTACCTAACGATGAAGAGAAGTTAATGAGTGACAATGAAGAGGAGCTGACGAGTGACGACAAAGAGGAGATGATTAGTAGTGAAAAGAGGAAGATTTTAGGGCAAAAGGACGAAGGAAATCGCGAATTTCTTTGCTCTGTTTTGGGATTTAAGGTTTACCTCTCCTTTGTTTGCTATTCTAAATTTTGTTTGAGTAAAATTATCCTTCATGTTTTCAAATGAAATACAAGTTGTTTATTTTGATGTAAAACCAGTTGAAGACAAACCAAACGCGGGCCAGCTCCATTCATAATTAAAATAAAAAATGAATTTATTAATTTAAAGAACGTAACCTGTAAAAATATGAGTGGAGTTGTCCCATCTGTAGTTGGATAGAACTTTGACTTAACCAGTTTTTTGATATAAATGTTTCATTGATCCACCAATAATTATAGGAAAATAATATAATTACCGAAAAATAATATAATTACGGAAGAATGCACACCGAATTCATGTACTGAATGACATGACATCATTCTGACCATCGATTAATTATGAATTTTTTTTTTTAAGAAAACAAGATGACGTCACGTTATTCAGTGCATGAATTCGATGCACATTATTCGGCAACTGTAGTATTGCTCATAGTTATATTCCTTATTTCTTAAATTTCTCCTAATCCCAAGTACATCAACCAAACCGAAGCAATAAAATTTAAATATTTTTTTGGCCACTTCATGATCGACCACCACCTACATTAACATTAGAATACCTCCAACCTCGTTTTATCAAGAATCCCACCACAACCATAATCAACACCTCCATTCATTCACTTCAAACAAAAAACACAAACAAGGCTAAAGGCATGCGGTTCTCAAATCAATTAATGGCATGCAGTTCTCAAAAGAAAGGAAGAGCTCGACAAACCTGACGAAGATGAGCTGGAGCTGACGACAAGGATGAGCTATTGCCAAAGATTAAAGCAAGTCTCCACCTCTGATGAAACAAGGCTGAAGGCTCTAGGCTGTCGTTGAAGGAGGAAATCTGAAATGAGAGATGAAATGCAGAAGTTAAAGAGAGATAAAAACATTAAAAGGAGAAGAGATCAACGTACCTGACAATGACGAGGAGTTAAAGAGTGACTATGAAGAGGAGCTGACGAGTGACGATGAAAAGGAGCTGACAAGTGACAACGAAGAGGAGATGATCGATAGTGAAAAGGAAGATTTTAGGGCAAAATGACGAAGGAAATCGCGAATTTGTTTGCTTTGTTTTGCGATTTAGAGTTTACCTCTGTTTGTTTGCTCTTCTAAATTCGCAAATTTGTTTGAGTAAAACTATCCTTCATGTTTTCAAATGAAATACAAGTTGTTTATTTGGATGTAAAACCAATTGAAGACAAACCAAACGCGGGCTAGCTCCATTCATAATTAAAATAAAAAATGAATTTATCAATTGAAAGAAGGTAACCAGTAAAAATAGGAGTGGAATTGTCCCATCTATAGTTGGATAGAATTCTGACTTAACCAGTTTTTTTATATAAATGTATCATTGATCCACCAATAAATATATTCCTTATTTCTTAAATTTCTCCTAATCCCAAGTACATCAACCAAATCGAAGCAATAAAATTTAAATTTTTTTGACATAATTTAGACTAATTTTGGCCACTTCATGACCGACCACCACCTACATTAGAATACCTCCAATCTCATTTCTTCAAGAATATGGAGATTAACCTCCCACCACAACCATAATCAACACCTCCATTCATTTACTTCAAACAAAAACACAAACAAGGCTGAAGGCATGCAGTTCTCAAATCAATTAATGGCATGCAGTTCTCAAAAGAAAGGAAGAGCTCGACAAACATAACGAAGATGAGCTACTACCGAAAATGAAAGCAAACCTCCATCTCTGATGAAACAAGGCTAAAGGCTCTAGGCTGTTGTTGAATGAGGAAATAAAAAATTAGAAATGAAATACAGAGGTTAAAGAGAGATGAAAGCATTGAAAGGAGAAGAGATCGACGTACCTAATGAGGAAGAGGAGCTGACGAGTGACAACAAAGAGTAGATGATCGACGGTGAATTGAGGAAGATTTTAGAGCAAAATGATGAAGGAAACTGCAAATTTGTTTGCTCTGTTTTGGGATTTAGGGTTTACCTCTCTTTTGTTTGCTCTTCTAAATTCGTAAATTTGTTTGAGTAAAACTATCCTTCATGTTTTCAAATGAAATATAAGTTGTTTATTTTGATGTAAGACCAGTTGAAGACAAACCAAACGCGGGCCAGCTCCTTTCATAATTAAAATAAAAAATAAATTTATTAATTGAAAGAAGGTAACCATTAAAAATAAGAGTGTAGTTGCCTCATTTATAGTTGGATAGAATTCTGACTTAACCGGTTTTTTGATATAAATGTTTCATTGATCAGCCAATAAATATATTCTTTATTTCTTAAATTTCTCATAATCCCAAGTACATTAACCAAACTGAAGCAATAAAATTTAATTTTTTTTGGCATAATTTAAAATAATTTTGGCCACTTCATGACGGACCACCACCTAGACTTCTTGCTCTTGCTACCTCGTTTCATCGAAATATGACTTTGAAGGAGATTAAGCTCCCATATAACTTGGTGTCATGGAAAGAGCTAAAACCTCCGATTAAAATTACGCATTTATCCCTCTTAAATTTCACTTTGACTATACTCGGGAGAGATAAGTAATGCTTTTATGAAATGTGAAGAGAGGCAGTTGATTATTTGTACTAATTGCGAGGACTTACTGATACTTTCTTAATCGTTTAGGGAATTTAAGAGATAATACCGAAAGATTCTTTAATATACTCTTGTCAATTACATGTTTTCGAACTGAAAAACTGTGCCTTTACAAAACACCCTTTTGGCAGATTTGATCACTTGTTTAAGCAAGGATCCTTCAAATAAAGTTGCCAAGTCTGATGAACCCAGCACCATTATCCTTCAAATAAAGTAGGGGGATGCTGTTCTTGTCAATTAATTGATTCACCAAAAATACTTTTGATTTTGATAAAAGTGGAAGCTGCGTCTTTATCCAATTTCAAAAACTATTAAAAAAGATAAAAGACTAATTTTTAAAACTTGGGTTGCGTGACACGATGGATCTTCTGATAGATGGATGCATTACACACGCAAACAAATACAAAATAATCACCATCACGTCACTGTATAAAAACTCATTCCATTATCGCGGTGGTCCATAGGACCATAAATCATATTCCCACTGAAGATTCCATTAATTATTTCTAAAATACAATTCGTTAAAAATCTTTATGGGTGCGATGGCTCATTATTTTAGTAGAATTTTGGAAATAATATTAAGTAGTTATATAGAAGAGTATTATAAAATAAAATTTAAAAATTTATAAAAAAATCTATAAGTTTATTAATTTAATTAAACACCCTAACATATAAAATAACAAAAATACCCCTATTACTTGCAGTGTCAGATTCCGACCACCACCGTCGAAATCTGGTCGAAAAATCGCGTTACGACACAGACCAATCAGATTTATGTCGTAACGCGTCGTTATGGCCTTTTCCAACCATATCCACCACGAATCTGACCGAACAAAACCAGATCTACAACCTGCTATGGTAGTCGACGGTCGAAAAAGGCCAAAACCATGACCATCTTTGATCATCAGCGACAGCCAAAGATATGACCGTCGTTTTCGATCAACGATGGCCAAGATTTTGTCATCGTTGACCCTCAACGACGACCAGTTCTTTGGCCGTCGCTTCTGGCCAGATCGATGAATTACCGACCATCTCCGATCGGTAATTCACCATTGCGACAAATTCCGACTATCACCACCGATAGTGATCGCCAGAATCTGACAAGTATGGGTCATAAGAGTGTTTTTGTTATTTTTTTAACTTTTTTTTCAAGGGGCATTTAATGAAATTAATAATCTTATAGAGTCTAAAAATAATTAAAAAAATTAGGTAATATTTTTAGAATAATATGTCAAAGATTATTTATAGAATAGGATTAAATATATGGACAAGAATAATGAACCAAAGATGACCTATAAATTTTCATAAACACATTACACAAATAAAGGTTAACTTCATATATAAGGTAGGACCCAACATATGACGTGTCTATTCACATGGAGACCCATAATTGGGTTCTGTTATCCACACGTGCAAACATGCCTACTCCCTCTTTCACTTTACCAGATTTTTCTCCTTTTAAATGTTTCCTCGATAAGAAAGGAAATTCTCTGTGTACTAGAAAAAAAAAAACAAGACTCCAACCAAACATTCTAAAAACACATCTGTCTCTAGCCAGTTTACTTTGATAAAATAATAAACAAAACATATGAGAATCTCCATAATATGTCCAACAACATAAACGAAAATATTTAAATGGTTTCACTTCCAAGCAATTGTTCCAATATTATTATCAAAATTAAAACCCAAATAAAAAAAAAAAAGACAATTACACAATAGAATATCAAGATCTAAACAACACAATTATGGGATCAAATTGCAGTTCGACCGAAAGCCATTTCTCATCAGAAGCAGGCATCCAACAGGCAGCAACAGCATAAAGCAGCCAAGCTGCACATGTCACAAAAATGATAACATTATTATAATTAATTCATTCCAAAATTCAAATTGTATTAGACACGCAATGCGGTTCGTTCCTAGGAATACCCAAACCGACAATAAGGATATAACAAAGTTAAAATTTGTCGAAACCATCAAAAAGTAAACAAAAGCCTAGATATTAACAACAAATAATTTAAATGACCAAAAGACCCTTTAACTGACACAATCCATATCTCGTGAATGGAGTCTTTCTTTATGTCAAACACGGGCATGATCTTCCACCTATTCTATTCACTTGCCACCTACTGCGCGAGTTTGTTAGCTACCCAGTTATTAACTCAGATCTAACCAGGAGTCACATAAAATTTGTGATAGAGAGAAAACATACCATCCTTCCATGAAACCAGTGCTTTGCTTTTGTTGTTGAGGCGGAGGCTGGGCGTATTGAGGCGCGTACTGAGGAGGATATCCTTGCTGGGGAGGAGGATATCCCTGGGGTGGATATCCCGGAGGCGGATAGGCGTCCTTAGGATATCCTTCCGGTGGGTAACCTAACGTGTTTCCAAACAAAATCAACAACAATTACTGATAAAATCGAACACAAGAGATTCCTCATACTAACTTCCCCAGATCCGATTACAACAGATCCCAGAAAACCTAAATCGCTTAGGACTTGATGAAATAGAAAAAGGATCGAAAATATAAAAAAAAAACCCATATGAAATCCAACCAAGAATAAATAAACTAAGAATAAGATTAAACTGAGAGTGGAACCTTGAGGAGGAGGGACGCCAACGGGGGGCTGATGCTGATTGTAGTAACTCATTATCGGAATTGAAAGGTTGGGTGAAGAAGAGGGATCTTGGTGTTGTTGCTTCTAGGACAAAGTCGTCTGAGGGAGTCGATGTGAGAGAGAGAAAGACACAGGTGATTTTATATGAAGATATTTTTATAGTTTCTTATGGGGAGGGTATAAGTAGGAGAAAGGAAGGAGCATAGTGTGGGTTGAAGCGTGATGTTGACACGTAATGAAGATGATTTGATTGGGTAGAGTTTGGGTCGCAGAGTAGGTTAAAAACTTCAAATCAGGGTGGTGTGAGTTGGATAGATGAGTGGACTCAACGATTTAGGGTAAATTGGGTAAATCCGTGTTCAAAACGCGTAGTTTAGGTTACTTTGGATTGCTTTGGAACTTTCCCTTGTTATGAGGTTGTTGCCCTCTTCTCTGTCGTTGTCAACTGCATCCAATGTCCATGGTGTATTGGTGTTATTAAATTGTGCCATATTTATGGTAACATTATCTCGATTTATAATGGACTCTTAAATGAATCAAATTATATTGTATTAAACAAATTAAAAAAAAAAAAAAAAAAAAACAGAAGTGATATTATTAGATGGATTATTTAATTTTTTTTTTTTGAATAGTTTGCGTGTATCTAAAATATAAACTAATTCATATTTGGGTCCTGATCAAGTAAATCTTTTCAATAGTCACTCTTATTAATGTTTAGAGGGATTCGAACCCAGAAACCTATATTGTACTCTTTTTCTTTTTTACCATCAGATCATCAAGTAGTGGTTTATTATTTATTATTGACTGTCCTTACAAATATTTATCATTATTATAATAATTAATTATTTTAATATCAACAATTTGTTTGGCCGTTGACAAGTAATTTATTTGTCAAAAATAAACAAATGATTAATTATCTCAATAGCCTCTTTTATATTCTTTTTATGTATAAAAATTTATCAAGAAATGATAATATAAAACATTAAAATATTTGCCAAATTGAAGATTAATGAATGTTTAGTTGTAGTTAAGAAGAATAGTACAATCAGTTTATCATGTGAGGTATGGTGAATATGTTAATTTGTGTTGAATTAAATAAAAACTTATAGTATAAAATTATAAATAGTAACATGGAATTGTGTTGAACTAAATAAAAACTTATAGTATAAGATTATAAATAGTAACATGGAATAAAATTTCGTTTTGGTCACTTAAAACATTTGTTTTTTATTTAATAATCCATTGTAGCTTTCAATTAGACATTTAAACATTTAATAATGAAAAGATTAATTAAAAAAAGCAGTCAAGTGCAAACGATTAGTGGACATTCCAAAAATGAAGCTCGCCAGCTAAATATCTTGTGCCTGGAGTAGAACGTCATCCCATCCCATGTTAGGTTGGATTTTTTTCACATGTATTCTGTCACAATACTACTTTAAAATGTTCACCAAATTCTTTCTTCTATTTCAAATACTTTAATACTTTATCTATTAATTAATATGTTACAAGCTAAAGTTAGCATTTTAATGTTATGACCTTTGTTTTAAAACCTAGACCCAAGGCCTTCGTCGAGTCGGGTCACCAATTTCAATTGTTTACAACCTGAATAAGCAAACCCCTAGAGAGAAGGGCAGTGATTGACGAGCAGACGATGGCAGGGCTGTTGGGGGTTTTGGAGAGGAAGTGTCGATGAGTTGAAAGGTGGAGACAACGATGATTTCTGGTGAGTGAAACGACCGAAAAAGACAAAAGTCACGTGGCCACAACAGCATTGGCGAGACGAACAAGGGGGTGAGATGGGTTTTGGTGAAGAGGCTAAGGGGAATGTTTTCGTGGTGATGAGAAATGTTTTCGATGCTGGAAACAAGCCTATTTGGCCTGAGTTGTCAATATTGACGATCGTTTTTTACGGAAAATGGTTTGATTTCGGCCAGATCTTGGGTAGATTTGTTGAAGAATGGCGCAAATGATGAGTGGGATTTGCATTTGGTGTGTCACCGCCACCAACCAGTCGACTGCCGATTTGCATTTTGGGTTTGCTTGCTAGATTTCAAACCTGTAGAAACTGATGATAATTTCTTAGGGGTGTATTTGCTAGATTTCAAACCTCTGGACATGCTGACATTACTAGTCTGACCTATTGGTCAAACCGGTTCAACAGGTCAACCTGGGACCTGACAAATTTGCCGTGTTTCACCTTGGGTCAGTTATTAAAACATTGGTTATGACATTTATGGTAGAATTTGAGATTTCAGAAGAAATGTGTGGAAATATAGAAAAGAGCATGGAGGCCATGAATTCAACAATAATATCTCTAAATCTTTCCCTTTTCCTCTTTGTTGTTGTTGTTGTTTTTTTTTTTTTTTTTCAATGTGATTTTAATAATTATTTATCTTTTACAAAAAGTGTCTAAAGAGATAGAAAGTAAAATAATTTACTAGAATTGAGAAGTTTTTTGTTTTATATTAAATTGAAGTATGTTAAATAATATATTATAAATTTTTTATTTAAATTTTTTAAAAATTAAATCATTATATATATATATTTTGCTCAAAATCTCATCCTGAAGCTCAAGTGGGTCTCCCTCTTCCTTTCGCCTATTATCAAAATAATTAAAAAAAAATAATAATCCGTTTTTCGTCTTAATGTATATCTAACATTAACATAATTCAACCTCAAGCAAAATAGAGATTTTAAAATGTAATTATTGAATAAAGGGGACTACTTTGAACACTCCAACCTCAGAAGGTTTTGTAATTGAATGATTATGAACATGTTATGGATTGAAATGAAACACTTTCTGAATATTTTGTAATTTCACTTAGATACATGCATATATACCTCTTCCAAGAAGAATCCGTCTTTCCATCTCACAAATGCATGTGAAACAATCTCCAATAATTTGAAAACATATTGACAGCTACGTCCTTTCAAGAACATACCTGTCAATTTACACCGATCGTCCTAATTATAATTAATTTCTAGCAATTTTTCTAATTAACACATTGAGCCCTTGGAGTTTAATTATTAGTATTAAAAAATGGATAAGGAAAATGAGAATATTTGAATACAATTTTTTTATTTTATGTGATAATAATAAATAAACTCCAAAACTGAGAATTGACATGACTAAAAAAAGTAGAGGTAGCCAATTCCCAGTAATTAGTCATAATGTCTTTATTTTCCAGATTGTTAAGTGCTCTACCATGGTCAATGAAAACAAAGATTAGAACGTAGAATGGCAACAAAGCGTGGATCATGCTGCTCATAAATAATTCAAATTTATGAAAGCTACGCACACTCACATAGATAGCAACAAAGAAGTTTCGATTTAGTGTAGTTATGAGATTGATGAGCTCTCACCAGCCATCAACAAGTGAACTCCTAATTATCATTAGGTGGTTAATGGTAAAAAAGTAAAAGGATTCAACATGGGTTTTTAAGTTTGGGTGCCCCTAGTGTCACGGATTGGGAGTTTCACACCGAAAAGACTAATCTATTAGGTGGAGAGACTTCCCTCATTTATAAGTCCAAAACCTCTTCAATACGTTTTTGATATGAAACTCGTTACATTCTTCCCCACCTAATCCTGTAACGCCCTTGTCATAGGGCCCCTTGCCTACTCATCCACCTCACTCTTGTGTAGACTTATAATCACACGTGGACATTTCTATATAGACGTTTGGCAAGACATTAAAAAAAAAAAAAAAAAAAAAGTATCATTCATGGACTTATTGTTCATCTAATTAAACATAGTGAAATAAATATTTATAACTAATTGTAATACTTTGATTAAATAGATAAAAGGATCACCTCCAAGACTTCTCATTTGTCTTGATTCTTGAATGCTTTACTATTTTCGACTTCAACAAACAATAAAATACATTCTAACAATGAAATTATAAAAAAATAAAAAAAATTCAGTGATCTTGTTATTTACTGACAATTTACAACACACGATGCGATAGAAATTAGGAATCAGCTAGATTCTTCAAATATGCTATGATAAAAACTTATAATATATATCCAGCTGGGCGCACTCAAGGTTTGTAGTGGGTGGATTCAAAATATTCAAAATATTTAAGTTGGTAAATTTATAATAAATTTTTGTTAGGTCAATATGAATTTAAATGGGTAAAAATTGTAAAAATTATAAAATATAAAACTTTTATTTTTTATTTTTTCATGTGTCAATATGAATCCATATGTTTTAATGTGGTTATGTCCTTGGTTGCACTTCAACTAATTCTCCTAGCCTTTGAAGTTAACGACTGTGTAACCCTTTTATGATCACCCTTATTAACAATCGAGGGAAATCAAACTCAAAACTTCTTGAATATATATATCAAAGAATCTTTATCGTCCTATCCGACCACCCAGTAGCGGTTAACTTATAATAGTATAAAATGAAAGGAACTTAAGTTAAAATTTTCAATGGACTAGAATCATATATAGTGAAGTTAGCTGGAGAATACCTTAAAAGATAGACAAATGTATAATCTTGTGGTCAGTAGCGACCTCTCTGTATCATTTACTGCAACAACCTTTTCTTGTCAATTGTCATCACCAATTAAAACCAAAAACTTGTTTATCATATAACCCCAAAACCCAACCACTCTCCCTACTTTATTAATTCTTATTAGAATTATTATGTAATTTCGTGTTGACTTTATTATAGAGAGTCTTGTTGGGTCTACCCAGGAACAGCTCATTTCTTAGCTTGGACGGCAATATGCCTCCTTAATAGTCAATAGTCAAGAAGATGCAAATGAAAAATAGCTCCTGCACAATAAATTAAACTTTTGTTTGATATATATATATATATATATATATATATATATATTGGGATGACTTTTCAATTTAAAAACCAAAATACCTCTCCTTTATGATAATGTCCCTGTTTATAAAAATCCAAATTCTACCCCCAAGACGATCTGTTTCTCTGTAACAACGATTATATAATGAGGGGATATATTTTAGTATTTTAAATTGTAAAACTTGGATAAAATGGACCTAAACCCCAAGGAGGTAAATGGAATTAACTCCTTTAAAAACTCAATGGATGTTGTTATGGTTTCTCAAACTTTTCGTGGTCTTGCCGTCTTGGTAAGAATTTAGGATCCTAGCTTTTAAAGCTTTGATTTTGAGAAAATTCTTCTATTTTTAAGAGTGTTTGTCAAGTGGCAGTTGCCAAATGGTAGTCTCCAACCTCCTTGTATCACGTGTAACATATATATTATTTTATTAGAAATAGACACATAATATAAGGAGATTTGGAGACAGTAGCACTCCTATTTTGTTTTAATGGGAGTGTTTGGATAAGCTATCTCAATCAATTGTTTGAGATCCTGAAATTATCAGTTGTTGTATATGATTTTTCCACCAAGTTCAGAGCATCGTGAGAATATAATTCGATCTAGAATCAGCTTGACTCCACCGATTGTTCAACCCAACATAAGCTCATTGAGATATAGCTCGACCCAATACAAGTTAGTTGCGAACAATCCGAGCGATCGTTCAACCAGTTCCCAAATAATTTTAGATCCCAAATATCTCGAGAATGATCAGATTGCAATAATCTTTGCATAATCATAGAGCCCAATCGTAAGAATATCGAAGTTGTATTTCAATTTAATTGTAATCATTTTATTTTCGCTATTTCCTTTGCACAAACTCTGTATATAAACCCCCTCAAACGATGAGGAAGGGGTTGGAAAATATTCCTAAGATCATTATTGTAAGCTCTCACAACAAGTAAAAAAAACAGTGGACATATGCTCAAGAGTTCATCTCGCCGAACCACTTTAAAATCCTTTTTGCCTTTTACTTTACTGCATTCATTATTCATTCATTGCTGGTTAACCGTAATCACGCACACACTAGTTCTGATCCCCCCAAGGTCGATCAGATCACTCTAATTGGTGTAGATTTATGTACCAACATTTTGGCAGTAAAAGGAGGGCCTCCGCCAACATTTCAGAAATTCCGGCAAACAACCACAATGATCTAATCACTTCAGGCCAACAATGGTGCGTACAAGATCAAAAACCACCATTGGAAACCACGACAATGTGGAGACCACCTATCAGGAGGTGCAACAGGACGCCGCTGGGTGTCGACTACCATTGCCGCCTGACAGGCTCTTCGCAAGTGTACGAAATCGTGCAAGTAATAAAGCTTGAGTAAACGAGTATCGAATCCCAAGAGAACTACCTACCAAGTACCAAACTAATCTATTTTATTGCTATTTGATTAAACTGAATTTTAAGAATGAATTTCATGAAAAAGTAAACAAGCTAAAAACCAAATAAATGCAAAATTTTATAAACACTTTGATATAAAGATCAATATGACTAAACCTAGGGCATAGATTTCACACCAATTTAATCCTATGCATTAATAATTATTGCTAACCTAATTAAGCTTATTCTAAAGGCCAAATTCCCTGATATTCCACTAACTTTCTCTCGAACAATTAATGAAGTAACCCTTAAGCAACAACCCAAAATATCTCTAAGTTGGATTTAGGAGTTAAGAGATTATTAAGTTCTATAGAATTTACTAGAGCCTCACAGATCGCGGTAACCTATCTCTAGCGTTCGCTCAATCTATGGTTTTATTACCTTAGACAAATCAGGTTTCATCTCTCGATCTCAACTCAACCCATGATATCATTCAACTCTCGGATCCTTAAGAATTGAAAGCATTATGCACAATAATAAAACTTAGAATTAAATGCTCAATAAGAATTAACAACAAATTAAATCAACACATATTCATAAATTGGGCTACATCTTTAGCCCTAGAAAAGAGATTTAGTTCATAATTACAGTAATGAAAACAACCATTGTATTTAATAACATCAGTTCAAGAAAGAAAAATAGAAAAAACTTCTCTAATTTGTGAACGAGAATCGCAAGAATTCCGATCTCCAAAGTAGTAGCCGTCCTTTCTCCTCCTTCCAATCCCCTTTTAACTTCTTAAAGACTCTCTTTTATATCCCTAGGGTTCTGGTCGTGCTTAGGAAAAAGATTAGAAGACTTAGCCCATTCAGATTCGGATTAGGGTAATGAATTAACACAAACCCATGACCCATCGCCGTGGTGATCGTTCCTTCTGTCCAAAGCATCTATAAACTTCAGAATTAGATGAAGTCATCAACATGAACATTGTAGCTCTTTGAATAAGCTTTCCAACGCCACTAGAATAGTCAAATTCTGACTTCTACAGCTCAAGTTATGACAGAAATATCGAGGCATACTCATGATAAAAAATTTCCAGAATTTCCGTAACATCTTCAACGTACCACAACTCCCTCATTTCGACCTTGATTCTTGTGCTGTTTATTCCTACGCGTCGTGAATCCTATCGACATCATTCTTTTCCCTTCAACAACCTGTTTGAGCCTGAAAACACTCAACATGCACCCGTGATCCCATAAATGGTATTTATGAAAGAAATAATCCAAATTCCACACTTTAAACACATTTTTCCATAAATAAACCAATTAAATCACTAACAAAATATCAACATTCAAGCTCTTATCACCACCATCTCAGCATGCCACAAATAACTAGGGGGCAAGAATGTTAAACCCCGAAAACGGTCAGCTGGTGGAGATGACTAGAACCATGGTTGCACAGGTAATGCAACAAAATGTGGTTGAGTTGAGAAATCAGCAACCAACCACCCAAAACCTTGACTAGCCGCGCTTCATTGATCCTACCCCAATGGGTCGGACTTCAACCGAGGACTAGTTTGGCTCATCGATGCTAAGGGGCAACCGACACCCCCGACGTCAAAGGGTGTACTCCGCTCAAGAGCATGAGTCATGCGGGCAAACCAACCTCTAGAGGCAGCCAAGGAAACAACCAATGGGTGAAAACGAAGGTGATGGTCGCCCACGAGACGCTCGACCTACCTGATGGAATCCTCAACGTCAACGTGTCGGTCTTAACCCATGCCCAAGACAAGCCTAATCCTCACAAGCTCACGAGACGAGTAATGTGTGCCAATCTGGCAATGACCGACGTTCCGGTTATAACCGACGTCGTGAGCAATGCACTGACAAGCATGATAGCACTTATCAACCGAGTCATCATGACTCAACCTCGCACATCAATGTGCGTAATGGAGGGGGTTCACAAGTAACATATTTGCGAACTCACTTGCTTGAGATAAGGTTGAATAGAGCCAGCCAGGGCAATCACAATGAAGACTTGGATCATGTGCAGAAAATGCTCGACGATCTAAGGGCCCGCCAAAAGGATGTGACAGAAGAGATAGTGAGTTTCCCCTTCACAGAGAAGGTTCGTCAGGCCCCGCTTCCATAGGGATTCAGGGCGCCAAAGAGTAAGTTTGACGGAAGAGGAGACCTTAGAGACCACCTCGACAATTTCAATAACCTCATGGAGTTTCACCAGGTTTGTGACCTAGCGAAGTGTCGTTGCTTCGCGGTCACATTGGTAGGAGATGCCAAGAGGTGGTACAAAAGACTCAAGGCGAACTCCATTAGTTCTTTACAACAGTTATCCTTGCTTTATTTGCAACAATTCTAGGCGAGGAGACAATTCGCAATGCTGCTCAGCTACTTGAGCAATATTCGTCGGGAAAGAGACGAAACCATGGCTTTGTATTTAAAGGGGTTCCAGAACGAGCAAGCAAAGGTTGCAGATGCTCCCGAATAGTCAATATGGACTTTGCTAATTACAGGCATCAGGCCAAACATAGAGCCGTGGAAAGAGCTCCAAAGCGAAGATCATGTGAGCCTGACAAAGTTTTATCAGATGGCTGCAAAGCATTAGCGAGTAGAAAGCTCATTAGAAGCCCTAGCCAGAAGCTTGCCAAGAAGAGCCCGAACATGCAACAAGATCGCCCATCAGATAAACGGAGGGGCCAAGACCATAATGATAGGGATCAGAACAGGTCCCAAAAAGATAGAGAAAAGATAACCATGGGGACAAGCAACCCTTCCCGTGATACACAAAATATACCCCCTCACGTAAAACATAGCTCACATTTACGAATAAGAGAGTGGGAAGAACTCGCCGGAAAGAACACCATGATGACGATGAAACAACAACAAAATAAGCAAAAGACGTTAAAGAATTTTAACAAGTTGAGTGAGTGTCTGACGACTTCGCTCGCTTTTATAGTAGCTTGCATGGGAGATGAAAAGGCGGGGTCGATCGTAGCCATAGATCTACAGTGAATCCCGACCCTCTAATTATTGAGCAATCCTAGCCCTTGGACATGGCCACGTGTCAACCATCAGTGAGGGGTGATGAACCGTTAGATTGTTGCAATCATAATTGTCACCGCACATCGCCTCAACTACACGCATGGACAGCTATAGTCGCCCACACATGACGAAACATGACTACCAAGGGCTGCCGCATTTAATGCGACATGACCGCATGGAATTTACATAATTGTCCTAACCATTCATATTTCAAGTTTGACAGGTGTCACAGAGGTGAGAAGATCCAAGTGTGAAGTACATCAATCGGGCATGGGTTTGACCTTCGAAGCTCGACCGAACTTGTGTCTGATGGCCTACTAAGGACATCGAGGTTGATGTTAAATCGAGCAATAGTCTTCGAAGCTCGAAACGAGCATCAAACACTAGGGGACAGTTATTGTGTTGTGATTTTTCTACCAAGCTCGAAGCATCGCTAGGATATAGTTCAATCTAGAACCAGATCGACTCCACCGATTATTCGACCCAACATAAGCTCATTGAGATATAGCTCGACCCAGAACAAGCTAGTCGCGAACAATCCGAGTGATCATTCAACCAATTCCCGGATAACTTCAGATCCCAGATATCTTAGGAATTATTAGATTGACAGCAATCTTTGCGCAATCACAACGCCCAATCGCGAGAATATCGGAGTTGCATTTCAATTTAATTGTAATCCCTTTATTTTCGCTCTTTTCTTTGTACAAACGTTGTATATAAACCTCCTCAAACGATGAGGAAGGGGTTGAAAAATATTCCTATAATCACTATTGTAAGCTCTCATAGTAAATAAAAAGAACAGTGGACATAGACTCAAGAGTTTATCTCACCGAACCACTTTAAAATCCTTTTTGTCATTTACTTTACTGCATTCATTATTAATCCATTGCTAGTTATCCGTAATCAAGCACACACCAGTTTTGATCCCGCTGAGGTTGATCGAATCACTTTAATTGGTATAGATTTATGTACTAACATCAGTCTAATAAGAGTTTTGATGACTACTGTAATAACATTCATGTTATATTAATGAAGGGTATAACATATTTAAAAATAAATAAATAAAAAATCTTAAATTATTCGTCATTAATTTTGAGAGCACGAAAAGTACAATGTACTTTACGCATTCGAGGGTTAATAATGTTATCAAAGAGTATAAATATAAACGCAACACCACTATGCTGTCAAGCTCGAGCTTCTAAAAATATTACTTTAATTTGTTTTAGAATTTTAACTTGTCTGTTTGTGGCCATTATAAACATAAAGTTTAATGAAGCAGGTTGAGATGGGCCTGGGATGACAAGTGTCCCGGATGGGAAGTTTCACACCGAAAGACTAATCTATTAGGTGGAGAGACTTCCCTCATTTATAATCCAAAACCTCTTCAATACGTTTTTGATATGAAACTCGTTACATTCTTCCCCACCTAATCTCTGTAACGCCCTTGTCATAGGGCCCCTTGCCTACTCATCCACCTCACTCTTGTGTAGACTTATAATCACACGTGGACTTTCTATATAGACGTTTGGCAAGACATTAAAAAAAAAAAAAAAAAAAGTATCATTCATGGACTTATTGTTCATCTAATTAAACATAGTGAAATAAATATTTATAACTAATTGTAATACTTTGATTAAATAGATAAAAGGATCACCTCAAATTCTCATTTGTCTTGATTCTTGAATGCTTTACTATTTTCGACTTCAACAAACAATAAAATACATTCTAACAATGAAATTATAAAAAAAAAAAAAAATTCAGTGATCTTGTTATTTACTGACAATTTACAACACACGATGCGATGAAATTGGAATCAGCTGATTCTTCAAATATGCTATGATAAAAACTTATAATATATATCCAGCTAGGGTGCACGCAAGGTTTGTAGTGGGCGGGTTCAAAATATTTAAAATATTTAAGTTGATAAATTTATAATAAATTTTCGTTAGGCCAACATGAATTTAAATGGTAAAATTGTAAAAATTATAAATATAAAATTTTATTTTTTCATGTGTCAATACCAATCATATGTTAATTGGTTTATGTCCTTGATTGCACCTCAACCAATTCTCCTAATCTTTGAAATTAACGATTGTGTAAACTCTCTTGTGATCACTTTATTAACAATTGAGGGAAATCAACTCAAGATCTCTTGAATATATATATCAAAGAATCCTATCGTCCTCTATCCGACCACTCATGAGCAGTTAACTTATAATAGTATAAAATGAAAGGAACTTAAGTTAAAATTTTCAATGGACTAGAATCATATATAGTGAAGTTGCTGGAGAATCCCTTAAAGATAGACAAATGTATAATCTTGTGGTCATAGCGACCTCTCTGTATCATTTACTGCAACAACCTTTTCTTGTCAATTGTCATCACCAATTAAAACCAAAAACTTGTTTATCATATAACCCCAAACCCAACCACTCTCCCTACTTTATTAATTCTTATTAGAATTATTATGTAATTTCGTGTTGACTTTATTATAGAGTCTTGTTGGGTCTACCCAGAACAGCTCATTCTTGCTTGGACGGCATATGCCTCCTTAGTCAATAGTCAAGAAGATGCAAATGAAAAATAGCTCCTGCACAATAATTAAACTTTTGTTTGATATATATATATATATTATATATATATATATATTGGGATGACTTTTCAATTTAAAAACCAAATACCTCTCCTTTATGATAATGTCCCTGTTTATAAAATCCAAATTCTACCCCAAGACGATCTGTTTCTCTGTAACAACGATTATATAATGAGGGAGATATTTTAGTATTTTAATTGTAAACTTGGATAAATGGACCTAAACCCCAAGGAGGTAATAGAATTAACTCCTTTAAAAACTCAATGGATGTTGTTATGGTTTCTCAAACTTTTCGTGGTCTTGCCGTCTTGGTAAGAATTTAGGATCCTAGCTTTTAAAGCTTTGATTTTGAGAAATTCTTCTATTTTTAAGAGTGTTTGTCAAGTGGCAGTTGCCAAATGGTAGTTCCCAACCTCCTTGTTCACGTGTAACATATATATTATTTTATTAGAAATAGACACATAATATAAGGAGATTTGGAGACAGTAGCACTCCTATTTGTTTTAATGGGAGTGTTTGGATACTATCTCAATCAATTGTTTGAGACCTGAAATTATCAGTTGTTGTATATGATTTTTCCACCAAGTTCAGCATCGTGAGAATAATTCGATCTAGAATCAGCTTGACTCCACCGATTGTTCAACCCAACATAAGCTCATGAGATATAGCTCGACCCATACAGTTTTGTGCGAACAATCCGAGCGATCGTTCAACCAGTTCCCAAAAAATTTTAGATCCCAATATCTCGAGAATGATCAGATTGCAATAATCTTTGCATAATCATAGAGCCCAATCTAAGAATATCGAAGTTGTATTTCAATTTAATTGTAATCATTTTTTTTCGCTATTTCCTTTGCACAAACTCTGTATATAACCCCCTCAAACGATGAGGAAGGGGTTGGAAAATTTCCTAAGATCATTATTGTAGCTCTCACAACAATGTAAAAAAACAGTGGACATATGCTCAAGAGTTCATCTCGCCGAACCACTTTAAAATCCTTTTTGCCTTTTACTTTACTGCATTCATTATTCATTCATTGCTGGTTAACCGTAATCACGCACACACTAGTTCTGATCCCCCAAGGTCGATCAGATCACTCTAATTGGTGTAGATTTATGTACCAACATTTTGGCAGTAAAAGGAGGGCCTCCGCCAACATTCAGAATTTTCCGGCAAACAACCCAATATCTAATCACTTCAGGCCACAATGGTGCGTACAAGATCAAACCACCATTGAAACCAGCGAATGGGAGACCACCTATCAGGAGGTGCAACAGGACGCCGCTGGGTGTCGACTACCATTGCGCCCTGACAGGCTCTTCGCAAGTGTCAATCGTGCAAGTAATAAAGCTTGAGTAAACGAGTATCGAATCCCAGAGAACTACCTACCAAGTACCAAACTAATCTATTTTATTGCTATTTGATTAAACTGAATTTTAAGAATGAATTTCAGAAAAAGTAAACAAGCTAAAACCAATAAATGCAAAATTTTATAAACACTTTGATATAAAGATCATATGACTAAACCTAGGGCATAGATTTCACACCATTTAATCCTATGCATTAATAATTATTGCTAACCTAATTAAGCTTATTCTAAAGGCCAAATTCCCTGATATTCCACTAACTTTCTCTCGAACAATTAATGAAGTACCCTTAGCAACAACCCAAAATATCTCTAAGTTGGATTTAGGAGTTAAGAGATTATTAAGTTCTATAGAATTTACTAGACCTCACAGATCGCGGTACCCTATCTCTACGTTCGCTCAATCTATGGTTTTATTACCTTAGACAAATCAGGTTTCATCTCTCGATCTCAACTCAACCCATGATATCATTCAACTCTCGGATCCTTAAGAATTGAAAGCATTATGCACAATAATAACTTAGAATTAATGCTCATAAGAATTAACAACAAATTAAATCAACACATATTCATAAATTGGGCTACATCTTTACCCTAGAAAAGAGATTTAGTTCATAATTACAGTAATGAAAACAACCATTGTATTTAATAACATCAGTTCAAGAAAGAAAAATAGAAAAAACTTCTCTAATTTGTGAACGAATCGCAAGAATTCCGATCTCCAAGGTTAGCCGTCCTTTCTCCTCCTTCCAATCCCCTTTTAACTTCTTAAAGACTCTCTTTTATATCCCTAGGGTTCTGGTCGTGCTTAGGAAAAAGATTAGAAGACTTAGCCCATTCAGATTCGGATTAGGGTAATGAATTAACACAAACCCATGACCCTCGCCGTGGTGATCGTTCCTTCTGTCCAAAGCATCTATAAACTTCAGAATTAGATGAAGTCATCAACATGCCATTGTAGCTCTTTGAATAAGCTTTCCAACGCCACTAGAATAGTCAATTCTGACTTCTACACTCAAGTTATGACAGAAATATCGGGCATACTCATGATAAAAAATTTCCAGAATTTCCGTAACACCTTCAACGTACCACAACTCCCTCATTTCGACCTTGATTCTTGTGCTGTTTATTCCTACGCGTCGTGAATCCTATCGACATCATTCTTTTCCCTTCAACAACCTGTTTGAGCCTGAAAACACTCAACATGCACCCTGATCCCATAAATTATTTATGAAAGAAATAATCCAAATTCCACACTTTAACACATTTTTCCATAAATAAACCAATTAAATCACTAACAAAATATCACCATTCAAGCTCTTATCACCACCATCTCAGCATGCCACAAATAACTAGGGGCAAGAATGTTAACCCCAAAACGGTCAGCTGGTAGATGACTAGAACCATGGTTGCACAGGTAATGCAACAAAATGTGGTTGAGTTGAGAATCAGCAACCAACCACCCAAAACCTTGACTAGCCGCGCTTCATTGATCCTACCCCAATGGGTCGGACTTCAACCGAGACTATTTGGCTCATCGATGCTAAGGGGCAACCGACACCCCCGACGTCAAAGGGTGTACTCCGCTCAAGAGCATGAGTCATGCGGGCAAACCAACCTCTAGGCAGCCAAGGAAACAACCAATGGGTGAAAACGAAGGTGATGGTCGCCCACGAGACGCCGCCCTACCTGATGGAATCCTCAACGTCAACGTGTCGGTCTTAACCCATGCCCAAGACAAGCCTAATCCTCACAAGCTCACGAGACGGTAATGTGTGCCAATCTGGCAATGACCGACGTTCCGGTTTAATTTGAACACTCCAACCTCAGAAGGTTTTGTAATTGAATGATTATGAACATGTTATGGATTGAAATGAAACACTTTCTGAATATTTTGTAATTTCACTTAGATACATGCATATATACCTCTTCCAAGAAGAATCCGTCTTTCCATCTCACAAATGCATGTGAAACAATCTCCAATAATTTGAAAACATATTGACAGCTACGTCCTTTCAAGAACATACCTGTCAATTTACACCGATCGTCCTAATTATAATTAATTTCTAGCAATTTTTCTAATTAACGCATTAAGCCCTTGGAGTTTAATTATTAGTATTAAAAAATGGATAAGGAAAATGAGAATATTTGAATACAATTTTTTTATTTTATGTGATAATAATAAATAAACTCCAAAACTGAGAATTGACATGACTAAAAAAAGTAGAGGTAGCCAATTCCCAGTAATTAGTCATAATGTCTTTATTTTCCAGATTGTTAAGTGCTCTACCATGGTCAATGAAAACAAAGATTAGAACGTAGAATGGCAACAAAGCGTGGATCATGCTGCTCATAAATAATTCAAATTTATGAAAGCTACGGACACTCACATAGATAGCAACAAAGAAGTTTCGATTTAGTGTGGTAATGGGATTGATGAGCTCTCAGCAGCCATCAACAAGTGAACTCCTAATTATCATCAGGTGGTTTAAATGTAAAAATCTAAATGGATTCAACATGGGTTTTTAAGTTTGGGTGCCCCTATGGGCTCAGATCTTCTTGTTTCAGCTTTCTTGCTTGTTAATGGGTGGGCCAAACCTCCTAGCGTTAGCGAGAAAACTACCTATTTCGAGGTAGGACCCAGACCGATAGATTTATTCTATGGTGAAGGATCTGAAGGTCTGAAAGCGCGTAAATAGCTTCTGAGAGAATCCAGCTACTTAGGGTCTTCTCTTGAAGAGGTGTTTTACGCACTTGAATCTCTATCAATAACCATAGGAAAGAGCTTGCCTGATTAGAATCATTAGGAAGTGCACTTATTTTCTTGTGTTAGGGTGGGGAAGTATATGCTGCGACACAACTAAAGCGGAAGACCTCCGGTTGTAACGGAAGCGAAAAAAGGAATTGGTTCGTCACCGTTTGGTAGACCTGGTCCAAGCCTGGTAATAGACCCAAACTCCGAAAAAGAAAGGGTCAATGGATCAGTTTATCACTTCGGCCTGCCTTATTCCTTTGAGGATAGGCATCGGGCTAGAAGACTGTGATACAAAACCACTCAGCAAGGCAGAATCTGCAAACGGTCACATTATTTTTTTAATATTAAGAATGTGGCAACTTTAAATTAAAGTGAGAAAGCTCCCTTTTTCTTTTTCATTATCTAGGCCTCTTATAATGTTAATATTCTTTCTCGAATTTGAGTAAGATCCCGACCGGTTGGTTGAGAGTTTCACACCGAAATGATTAATCTATTAGGTGGAGAGACTCCCCCCATTTATAAATCCAAAACCTCTTCAATACGTTTTCAATATGGAATTTGTTACATTCTTTCTCACCTAATCATGTAACGCCCTTGTCACAGGTAGGGCCCCCTGCCTACTCATCCATCTCACTTTTGTGTAGACCCATAATTACACATGGACGTTTCTATATGGACGCTTGGCAAGATGTAAACGTAAAAATCTACCTGTACGAAAAAGGGGGTCTGATCCCGTGAGGTCAGGGCCACTAGCGATCTGCTGCACCTGCACACGTAGAGAAACACACGCGTGAAGCGAACGGGAAACACCGGGGTGGTGTTTGCCGTAGGCACTCCGACGCTCAAGTCAGCAAGGCTGAAAGGGGCTAATTTAGTGAGGGCTAAGGAATAAGGGATTACCGGAAGTCTAGTCGGGGACTGTGACTACGGCGAATTAGTGAAACTCTCGAGTGAAGAGTCTCGGGTNAAAAAAAAAAAAAAAAAAAAAAATTGTTCTTGGGTCTTGGCTCATGATAATTGTAAGAATATTAAATATATAAAATAGTATAATTTTAAAGAAACATTTAAAAAAAGAAAAAGGAAAATTAAGAGTTAATATTACATGAGAGAACATTATCGTTGCGAAGGTTTTATACGAAGGAGAAACATCGTAGCATTGATGTAAGGATTGTCGCCCGTTTTTCTAAGGGGTCATCTCTAATGGGGTAATAGCCATCACCCAAGGGGTCCACCAATAGGGTCATTACCATCACCCACAGGTGAAGAAGTGTTCACCCAATTGGCTTCCAAGCAAAGTGGCTCATTCTCATTTGTTGGCCACTCAAAACCGCCTAAGACACGCATCAATTACTAAGTAGTTTTTCTGTGAAAGATTGCCCAAAAGGGGTCACCAAATTAGAAGAATTAAGGAGCATAACAAAAGCCAAAAAGGAAGAGCACCATCAGACAACTTATTGAGTTTCACTTGTTATCCCTTTAGAACCATTTCTGGGCATTAACAATCACCAAACCCGATTTGTGAGTTCTATCATAGCTTTTTAATTAATATTTAAACATGAAATTGAATACATTTAAATATACATATAACATATTTAAAAACATTTTTTTAAAATTTTTTTTAACTATTTCAGTGGTGCTTGACAATTGTTGGAGTCTTACATCCACTAGGCACGCTCAAGCCTATTAGGTTATAAGAGGGGGTAATCCTTCTATTCAACAAGGCCTTATTGGGTGAGGAGTCAGGCCCACCTTAATTTCTAACATGGTATCAGAGCTCAGGTTCAGTTGAGCTGAGCGCTTGACCAGTGGATGATAAGTTAGAGTCAATAACTACTTCTAATAACAGACATACCCAACATATGGGCTTGACTGTGAGGGGGAGTGTTAGAGTCCCACATCGATTAGGCACGCTCAAGCCTATTGGGTTATAAGAGGGGGTAATCCTCCCATTCAACAAGGTCTTGTTAGGTGAGGAGTCAGACACACCTCAGTTTCTAACATTGATATCCGAAAATATCCTATTCGAATTCCTCATACAGATTAGCAACAACCACAGGTGGAGGTGTCAATTTAGTCAAGTCCACATGACATAAATATAATAATATTCCCCTAAAAAAAAAGGAAAAAAGGTAGAAAGAAAAAATAAAGGGCTTATTACGACAGGAAGTCATCATAAGCTGGGCCACCGGGCAACCGCTTAGATTTTTAACATAAAAGCTTGCTTAATATGTTCTCGTACTGGTATTTAGTTGAAGAATTTACACTAACTCGGTTCACTAAGTATTTAATTAGAGAATTGCTGCTCCCAGTGGTTTTTAAGCATGAGTCATTTTTGTATTTCTACTTTTTATCCAGTCATGTGTTACCCCTTAACTTTATGTTACTTTTTGCAATATTAATGAAATGATTATGCATTTTCCTTTCCTTCTCTATTTCTTATATTATTTCATTATTGTCTGTCCCTCTTATTCATTCCATTCCGATTTCATTTCCAAAGTATTTTTCCCTCTTCCCGGTTCCAACTTCCAAGTAATGTTCAAACTGTGACACAGTCTTCAAATAATGTCAGTCTTATGATTATTTTCATTGTTGCAGGAGTTGAAACTCATCTCCTCTAAAACTGTACTTATTTTTGCTCTCTCCATCAAAATTTCCAGCAACATATATATTCAGCTCCTGAATGCTGCAAAAAATACGGGGATGCAAAGGATGAAACAGCCGAAGTGATCCAAATTTGCCACGCATGCTTGCCAAGCAATTGCAGGCACATTACCGCCAAGAGGCCGTAAGTTTTGGTGGGGGCATACCAAAATAGAATATATGAAACAGATGAACCCGATAAGATTGCAAATCTTTGCAAATTCCAGGAGGGATTCAGAAAAAGGAGTTAAAGAAATTTTGTTGGTGCTATTATTCATGGACCCAAAATTGCTCGATGAGTACCTTGGTTTTCGTTCGTCGGTGGAACTCGCCATCTTGAATTGGAACACAAAGCTGCTGAATCCGGATAGAAATCATCCCAGGAATTGTGTTGGTGTTAGCTAAGGATGGAGTCGGGAAAGGGTGAATTTTGAAAGAATCATCAACGGCTGTGCGAGAGCTCCAGCCTGGAGGAGAAACGTGAAAGTGGGAGATAGTCGGAGGGAATTCCTCAACTGAAGTTGAAGCCGCGGATGGAGTTGATGAGGAAGACACGTTGAAAGAAGGAAAATGCCTTTAGAAATCAGAGATTGAAGGAATTTGGAGACGTCTGGGATTTTCTTATGTGGCCGTTTTGAGTACAATTTCTATGCAATTGCATGAACTACAAATCTGAGTTAAAAACTTGGAAACGAAGGAGAGAAGGCGCCGCAGGCCACACTCCTCAGCCGTTCATGTGTAGAATTAGGACCGGCCCGGCCCAACCAAAGTTTGTGGGAAAACAAAATTACTTGCTGCATTTGGTTAGCTTTTCGGAGTAACATTCTATTTTGAATAGCATTTTTGAAAAATATGATAGGATTCTGAAATGTTTTTGGTACATTTTTAGAAAATTTTTAGATTATTTTAACCCTCTAGGTTTGTTTGTTTAAATAAACATCCCCCACAATAAAAGTTTATAAATTGATAAAAATACCCCAACTCATCCAACTGTTGCTGGCAGCTGGTCACCATCGTCAGACTATAGCTAGAAGCCATCTGGATGGCACACGACCAACTGCATCTGGCCAATCGTGCGTCGATCTGGCCTTTTTTTGCCTGATCCATCATGGATCTGGCTAGATCTGATTGTCGTTGACAGTCAAACGACGACCAAGATATCTAGCCGTCAACAACCATGATATGGCTGTCGTCAATGACTAGATCTTTGGCCATAGATCTGGCTATTTCGGCCATCAACGGCCAGATTTTTGGTAGTAGATCTAGCCGAAAACGGACAGATCGGCACACAATCGGCCAGATCCAGCTGGTTGTACATTGTTATGGTGCCGACGGCTAGCGGTGGTTGGCGGCGGCGGCGACTGCCAGCGAGTGATAGTGGCTTGGGTGGGTGAGGGGTGTTTTTGTTAATTTTAAAAATTTTATTGAGAAAGATAATTGTTATTGTTTTGAGATGAATAGAATATGATTGGGTTTTGAACAATATTAAACCAAATGCATTTTTGGTTTGTAAAGATAGAATAGTCGGAAAAAAGTGTGCCAAATGCAGGGATTATTATTATACAAGATCGTAAATATGTCAAATTGTAGTCCACAGAGACATGAAATATATACCCAAATTATTAATTCTTTAATTAATTGGCTTTTTATATGTATTCATCCATTCACTTCATAATACATCAATTTGCATGGAAGATTTTGAACATTCAGTATTATTCAATTATGAAAAGACAAAATAAAATTGGAGCCTTTATTTATAGTTATTAGCCATTTTTTTATATTTATTTGTATCCATAATTTATATATTTAATGTTATTCAATAAAATAGATGTATTGCTATATACATCTAATTTATAGGATGTACAAGTGCAATAATGTTAATGGTTAAAAATATAGCCAAAAAAATTGATGTGTTGGGTTATAAGTGAGAATAATTACCATTATTCAATTTTAAAATAAATAATATAATATATAATTGCATATAATATGATAATAATTTGGAGGTGACAATTTAAATCTTGTTTATATTATATTTTAGGGGTGACAACTTTTTGAAACAATTAACCCAATTTGAAATTTCTTGGAAGCTCCATGGGTAAGCTTTTTATAATCAAAAGCACAAAGTAATTTGATTGTATTGTGTGGATTCTCATTTTCTAGTGTAGCTCACGCGGCAAGAGAAATTCTCTTAAAATTTCCTAGTTGAATAGGAGTTATTTATAGTCAATATTGCAAATTAAGTGCCTTGTTAAAGTCATACCTTGGCTTAAAATACCACATTTATACGTCAGAAATTATACTAAATATTTTTACTTTTGTTAAAGTATTATACTGTTATCTCAATCTCGCAAATATACATGTTCCTATATATTATATTAAAAACAAAAACTCAAATCAACTTAATTGTAATGAATATATTTTAAAAACTCAAATCAGTTTATGAAAATTCATCAACATAGGTCATGCATAAGTATGGCCATGCGCTTTGTAATTGATGGGATGTGTTAAGAGCTAATTATTATTTTGGGTTATTATCTAATAGCTTAAGCTTTTGGATCAACTAATAATATCTCTCCCTTGTCAAATCCGTTAAACCTTAAAATTGGATCCACATTTCACGTGAGAGACCATTTAAACTTAAAGATTAATGCAGGGCCTTACCTCATAACATATACACTTTTGAGTCGGCGTGTAACTTAACACGACGTATGGCCATGTTCTCTTTACCAGCTCTTAGGAGACTAGGAGTAGTGAAATTACTTGCCTGAGGCAGGTATCTGAGACTACCTACCCCGCAGGTCCGAGTAATTACTTGGAATCTCAAAGACATTCCTCGAGGTCGTGACGAAAAGTTTTAATAATTTGCCAAGAGTAGGTATCCGGGATTACCTGACACCTTCGGTCTAGATAATTACTTGGAGTCTGGAGGATATTCTCTGGGGCCAGAGATAATGGTCCACGGACCTGACCTGAAAATTACCTCGGTAATATTATGTATTAAATAAAAATATATATAAATACTAAAACAAATTCCTAAAATACTATTAGCCCTATACTTGCCAAGAATACGAAATTCCTATACTTGTCTAAATACTCAGTTCAATAATGTCCCAAATCTATTATTGTATATAAAAGTAGGTACGCTTAAGTCAAGTCACAAGGAAGGAGATTTTTCTTGATAACTTCTCCGACGCTCAACAAAAATTATTTCCAATCAAAAGCACAAAGTGATGATGTGGATTCTCATCCCCAGTGGAGCTCATTTCTGTTGAAAAAAAGAGAGTTTTGAGGAATTATATGATTGTATGTTTCTGTGTGTCGTCAGCCATACAAAGGAGGCCTCTATATATAATGGAGAAGGCCAAAGTTAATAAGGAAATACACTATATGGAAAGATTCTAACCTAGCATAATTATAGGAAATAATCATATATTCTAGGGATATTATAAGATACTAATATATATACTAACATCCCCCCTCAAACTCTTGGTGGCGAAGTCAACTGGAGTTTGGAAACAAGATCACCAAGTCGACCAGGTGGATAGGATTTCGTTAAAATATCAGCAAGATTATCTTCAGAAGAAACTGAATGTAACTGGAGGACACCCTGCTAAAGATGGTGGCGGATGAAGTGACAATCAATCTCAATATGTTCAGTACATTCATGAAATACATCATTATGCGCAATCTAGATGGCACTACGATTATCACAGTGAAAAGGAGAACTTATTGATTGAGGAACACCCATATCTTTCAGAAGCCAGCGTAACCATAAAAGTTCAGATGTCATATCAATAAGAGCACGATACTCAGCCTCAGTGCTGGAACAGGCAACGACAGATTGTTTCTTACTATGCCATGAAATCAAAGAAGTACCAAGTAAGAAACAATAACCAATGGTGGAGCGATGATCAGTAGGATCAGCAGCCCAATCTGCATCAGAATAGGCCTGTAGCTCCAGAGAGGAGTGGAATGAGAAGTGCAGACCATGAAACAGAGTACCCTTCATGTAGCGTAGAATTCGAAGAACCACAGCAAAATGGGTAGATCAAGGTGCACTCATAAACTGACTAACTAGATGAACAACATATGAAATGTCAGGCCTGGTGATAGTAAGATAAATGGGACTACCAACTAACTGTCGATAAAGAGTTGCATTTGCAAGTGGAGAACCGTCAGTGGCCAGAAGCTTAGTATTATTCTCAAGTGGACTAGTGGCTATCTTGCTATCTATCAACCTAGCTTTGGAAAGTAAATCAAAGGCATATTTTGCTTGAGTGAGATAATAACCATCCTGATTTGAGGTAACTTCAAGGCCAATAAAGTAGTTAAGATGTCCCAAATCCTTCATCTCAAAATTCTGACTAAGAAAAGTTTGAAGATCTCGAATACCAGCAATATCATCACCAATAATAATCATATCCTCTACATAGAGAATAAGAAGGGTAGTACCTACCCCAGTAGTGCGAAGAAAGAGTGCATAATCATATGGGCTAGAAAGAAAGTCTTGTTGAGAAACCACTTACTGAAATTTCTCAAACCAAGCTCGAGGAGCCTGTTTGAGCCCATAATGTGTGCGACGAAGACGATAAACTTTATGTGGAGGATGCTCATAGCCAGGTGGAGGCTACATGTAAACTTCTTCAGTAAGATCTCCATTAAGGAAGGCATTTTTAACATCCATTTGAAAAAGTTCCCAATGTTGGATAGCAGCAACTACAAGTAAAGATTTGACAAAGGTAACTCTAGCAACAAGAGCAAAAGTCTCCTCATAGTCAATCCTGTACTCCTGGGTGAACCCCTTAGCAAAAAGTCGAGCCTTGTAGCGATCAACTGATCCATCTGCTGGAGTCTTGATTTTATAAATCCACTTGCATCCCACTGCAGCTTTACCATGAGGCAAGTCCACCAGATCCCAAGTATGTGTTTTGACAAGAGCATTCAATTCATCAGACATAGCTTGTTGCCAAAAAGGGTCAGTACGAGCCTCACGATAATTGTGAGGTTCGTGAAGGGTGGCAAAGACAGAGAAATAGTGACAATCACAAAGATGAGTAGGAGACTGGAACGACAAGGTTCAGGGAGTGGAGAAGACTGAGGAATGGGTGGTGTGGCAGGTGGTCCATCAAATGCATCAACTGGATTTGGTGCAACAGTGGAAGAACTGTCTGATGATCTCAGAATCTCTACAGAAGAGTCAAAAAATAGAGCAATAAAGGGATCAGTGAATATGAGTGAGTGGTTAGAGGAGGAAGGGGAGAACGTGGATATGCTAGTTAATGGTTTGTGTTCCCAAAACTCCACATGACAAGAGACTCAAAGACATTTGGATATAGGATCATAACAACGATAACCTTTTTGAGTTAAGCCATAACCGAGAAAACAGCATAACCGAGAACGGGGTTCAAGTTGGGTCTGTTCATGAGGAGGAAGAGTAACAAAACAGGCACAATCAAAGACATGAAGTAAGGAATAGTTAGGAACCATACAATGGAGAAGCTCATAAGAAGATTTGTTGTGAAGTATAGGTGAGGGTACCTGATTGATTGTGTACACAACAGTAAGAGTAGCTTCACCCCAAAACTTTTCAGGTAAAGAAGCAGAAAGTAAAAGAGCTTTAACAGTATCAAGGATATGATGATGTTTTCGTTCGGCACGACCATTTTGTTAAGAGGTATAGGGACAAGATCGATGTGATAGTGTGCCTTCACTACAACAAAAATGGCCTACGGTAACATGCAAAAAGTGTTACCATAGGTAATTCGTAGCATTTATAAGGATGATATGACAACCCGTGTTACTAAAAAGTAGACATTGGTAACACTTTTTGTATGTTACTAATCATTTCAGTAACTTTCATAAAATGCTGTTGTTAAGTATATTGTAGCACTTATTCGTAGTAACAAATGATTTTTGGTAACATTGGATAAATGCTATAAATAAGTTTTCTGTAACAGTCTTAACCTGTTACAGTTTAATTTTCTGTAAAATTCTTAAAATGCTATAAATAAGTTTTCTGTAACATTCTTAACCTATTACGGTTTAGTTTTCTGTAACNACCATGAGGCAAGTCCACCAGATCCCAAGTATGTGTTTTGACAAGAGCATTCAATTCATTAGACATAACTTGCTACCAAAGAGGGTCAGTACGAGCCTCACGATAATTGTGAGGTTTGTGGAGGGTGATAAGGATAGAGAAACAGTGATAATCATGAAGATGAGTAGGAGGAACACTTATCCCACTGGAACAACAAGGTTCAGGGAGTGGAGAAGATTGAGGAATGGGTGGTGTGGCAGGTGGTCCATCAAATGCATCAACTGGATTGGGCACAATAGTGGAAGAACTGTCTAAGGAGCTCGGAATCTCTACAGAAGAGTAAGAAAATAGAGCAATAGAGAGATCAGTGAATATGAGTGAGTGGTTAAAGGAGGAAGGGGAGAACGTGGATATGCTAGTAAATGGTTTGTGTTCCCAGAATTCCACATGACGAGAGACTCGAAGACGTTTGGAGAGAGGATCATAACAACGATAACCTTTTTTAGCTAAGCCATAACCAAGAAAACAGCATAACCGAGAACGGGGTTCAAGTTTGGTCCATTCATGAGGAGGAAGAGTAACAAAACAGGCACAACCAAAGACATGAAGTAAGGAATAGTTAGGAACCATACCATAGAGAAGCTCATAAGGAGATTTGTTATGATGTATAGGTGAGGGTACCCGATCGATTGTGTACACATCAGTAAAAGCAGCTTCACCCCAAAACTTTTCAGGTAAAGAAGTAGAAAGTAAAAGAGCTCTTACAGTATCAAGGATATGACGATGTTTTCTATCGGCACGACCATTTTGTTGAGAGGTATAGGGACAAAAGCGATGTGACAGTGTGCCTTGTTGATTTAAGAACTCAAAGAGAGTTTTGTCATTATATTTCATGGCACTATCTGAACGAAAAACTTGAATGGTACGAGAAAATTGAGTTTGTACCATTTTGTGAAAAGTTTAGTAAACACGAACAAGCTCAAATCAATGCTGTAACAAGTATAGCCATGTATAACGAGAATAGTCATCAACAAAGATAACAAAATAACAAGATCCCCCCTCAGTAGGAGTGGGTGCAGGACCCCAAATATCAGAGTGAATCAAATCAAAAGGTGTAGTCGAAAAAGAGTAACTTATATTAAAAGATAAATGAGTTTGTTTGCCAAGTTAATAGGAAGCATAATCAAATGACTCAAAACCTATAGAACCTAGGTGACCTTGGGAGGCCAAAAGACAAACACGAGGTATAGAGGCATGACCTAGCTGAGAATGCCATAATTGGGAAAAGATGGCAGGAGCAACAATGGAGCGAGACAGATGGGATGGAAGCTGCAAAGAAGTGAGCTCGAACAGACGTCCAATCTTACGACCTATCCCAATGAGTTGACCCGTCTGTGGATCCTACACATCAACACCAGCATTAGAAAAGGTAAGCTGAAGACCTAATTCACAAAGTTGACCAACTAAAAGGAGATTTAAGGATAACTTGGGAACTTAACAAATAAGGTAGGGAAGGAAATAGACCCAATTTGACTAATAGATAAATGAGAACCATCAGCAGTATATATGATAGGATTGGGTGACAAAGTAGATTTTTGTGAAAAAATGGTGGAATCAGAGGTCATGTGATTACAACATGCAGAATCAAAAAACTAAAGAGATGTACCTAAGACGACAGACAAAGCACTAGAAGATCCGGATAAAACCTGATGAATTAATGTCTCAATGTCAATAGTAGTGAGAGTAATGGACACTGAAGAAGGCTCAGCAGCAAAAGGGGCAATTGGAGCCACGACAGCAACTTGCAACAAGGGGGCCCGAGACTGATTTTTGTTTTGCAATTTTTGACATTCTGTAACAGAGTGACTTGGATGTTTGCAGTATTTGTAGAAGACAATCTTTGAGGACTGAGAAGGGAAATGACCCGAGGCTGGAGAAGATCCAAAGATAGTCTGAGGGATGGCAGCAACAACTGAATCTGGAGTTTGCATCTTCATGGTTGAATGATGATTTTCTTCGAAAATAAGTTCAGCAACTGCAGTCTCAAGAGTGGGAAGAGGTGTGCGATGCAAAAGAGAGGCCCGAGTAGATTCAAAATCCTCACAAAGTGGCATCATAAAATGCATAAACTTACGACGATCACGATGGGTTGCAAACAACGCAATGTCATTAGAACATTTGAGTTGAGGATCTGCAGCAGAAAACTATTCCAAAGATTATCAACTTGAGAATAGAAATCAGCAATGGACTGACCTGATTCCTAACACATCTGATAAAGCTTAGTCTCAAGCTGGAGCTGCAACGAAGCATCATGAGTGCAGTTGTATCGTTTAGCAAGAAAATCCCAAGCAGGTTGAGCATTACCAAGCTTGGGAAGCAGGCTATGGATGGATGGAACATAAGTATTGATAAACCAAGACAATATTTTATAATGAATACTATGCCAATCTTCAAGCTGACATGCAAACTTATCAAGACTCTCATCATCTAGCTACTTGGGGCCAAGAATATCACTAGAAACATAACACCATAATTTTTGTCCTCTAAGAAATACTTCCATATTTTGAGCCCACATATTATAATTTGAGCCATCTAAAATGTTATCAATAGGACGAACAATGGTATCAAGGTCGGGAGAGGAGTGAGACATACTATTTTTTTTTTTTCCGGTGGTCAACAGTCAACAAGTCAACAGGTGGACTTGGGCTAGAATTTGAACCGAATGGGTTGATTTATAGGAGAAAGAAAAATGGGCTGGGAAGGCTTACTTGGATTGGGCTTGAAGTTGGGCTTGAAGTTGGCTATAATAGGCTTGATATTTCTACTAGAGATGTGTGGCGCGTGGTCAGACATATAGAATATTCAGGAGGCACGTGCGGAAGCGTATTGGGAAAATCTTGCCACAGAAACACCGATAAAATTCTCAAGACTCTATTTATGATCATATTTGATTTAAAAAAAAAAAGGGAACAAAAATCGGATGTAAAACCAAAAAAAAATCCCACTGTCAGTGTAGGGAAAGCCAAGGTTGGTGCGGAAGAAACACCAATGAAACGGCTTGCATGGACAGGAAGATCAGAGTAGTGACTCTGATACCATGTTGAAATAAAGAGAGTTTTGAGGAATCATATGATTTTGTATTTTTGTGTATCGTAAACTATATAAAGGATGCCTCTATATATAGTGGAGAAGGCTAAAGTTAATAAGGAAATACACTATATGGAAAGATTCTAACCTAGCATAATTACAGGAAATTATAGCATAATTCCGGGAATAATCATATATTCTAGGGATATTATAAGATACTAATATATATACTAACATATAGAAATTAGAAACATAAGAGCTTTTCAATTTCTGTTGAAATTAGCAAATTGTGGTTCAAGACTTCAAGCATTGGGATTATAATATGTTGTAAAAAAACAAAAACTACCCATGTCTCCTCTGAAAATTGTGATATAATGTTGTTTGCACCCTGTTGACCTCTGAATTTCCTTGTATCATCGAGGAAACTATCCACTGTTATTGAAGCCCCTTTAGAAAATGGTAAAAAAGAAGTCAAGAAGGATGTGAACGTTTCGAAGAAGAATTAATATGTGGTGTCTAAAATATGCCTACTACGTTTAAAATTTCTCAAAATTATGAAAATGCAAATTCATTATTTCAGAATCTCTCTTTGCTTTTCTCTTTGTCTAAAAATGATTAAAATCTTTTTCTATCGAGTTTCTATCCCTTGTCTGGCTATGTTGTTCTATCAACTTATGTGTATATGTTGAAAAGATTTTTGGGCTTGGCAAAAATTTAGGTCTGACTGTAAACTCTTAATAATTTAGCATAAGGATGAAATATCTTTGGCTTGGCTAACACACTCAAGCCGTGGTTTTTCATTATATTTATATCTATTCATTTGAGCTGTCATGCGTATAATAAGAAAATCAATCTAATTCAAAATGAGGAAACAATCATATACAGATTTGTAGGAGAAGGTTACGCCAACAGCTGGATCATTTTGAATTAGTAACAGAATGGATGGCATGAAGACTGGGTGCAGATGCTCCTGGATTTTCTACTGAATTCTGAAGATGTTGATAGTCTAACACCCCCCCTCGAATTAATGGGATTTTGACAGACCATTAATTTGCTCTTTAGATACTGAAAACGTTGTGCAGTTTGGCCTTTGGTGAAGACATCCGTTATTTGATCCACGGTTGAGACATGTTGGACTTTAATATCATTGTTGCAAACTTTGTCCCAAATAAACTGATAGTCAACTTCTATGTGCTTCGTTCATGCATGGAACACCGGATTTGAAGTGAGTGCAATTTCCCCAATGTTATTGCACCATATAGTTGGTGTGTGAACTAGACCAATAGCCAATTCTTTGAAAAGCATTCTGAGCCCGTATACTTCAGTTGTAGCAAGTGCCATTGATCTGTACTCCGCTTCGGTACTCGAACGAGAGACCACGTTTTGTTTCTTGGAGCTCCAAGAAACCAAGTTTCTACCCAGAAAAACGCCATAGCCGCTAGTAGACCTTCTGTCGTCTAGATTGCCTGCCCAATCCGAGTCGCAGTAGGTATGTAAGTGTAGAGGAGATGGTGTGTGGAACAGTCCATGATTTACAGTGCCCTTTAAGTAGCGAAGAACTCGCTTTATAGCCTGCCAGTGTGGAGTTCTTGGCTGGTGCATATGTTGACATATCTGGACATGTTATTGTGCAGTATTGTAGTGCCCCAATGATGTGTCGATAAGGAGAAGGATCATATATTAAGCCTCCTTCTGTACTAGATAGTTTGGCACTGGCCACCGTAGGCGATGCAAGTGGCTTGGCACCAACCATTTGAGTCCGGTCTAAGAGATCACAAATATACTTGGTTTGACATAAATGTAGTCCTTGTGAGCTCCTATCAGCCTCCACACCTAATCCACACCTAAAAAATAACACAGAGAACCAAGATCCTTGACATGAAAAATACTCTGCAGATGTCGAATGAGTTTGGTACTTTCTGAGACATCAGATCCTGTCACCAAAACGTCATCTACATATATTAAGACAAAGTTTCTGACATCATCAGTATGTAGAGTAAACAAAGAGTAGCCATTAACAGATTCTTGAAAACCAAGCTCAATAAGTTGCTGTGATAATCTGCGAAACCAAGCTCCAAGGGCTTATTTAAGACCATAAAGAGACTTGTGCAATTTGCAAACATAGTTTGGGTTGGTTTCATCAACAAAACCTCTTGGTTGTTCCATAAACACCTCTTCATCTAGAAACCCATGTAGAAATGCATTCGACACATCCAATTGTCGGATGGGCCAATGAAAATGAACTGCAATAGCCAAAACTAGTCGAATAGTAGTTGGCTTAATCACTGGTGAAAAAGTTTCATGATAGTCCATACCATTCTTTTGATCATACCTTTTGGCCACTAGTCTAGCCTTATAACGTTCAATACTGCCATCTGGTCTCCTCTTAATTTTGTGTACCCATTTGTTCCTGACAATGTGTTTATTAAGTGGGTGAGGGCATAGAGACCACGTCCCATTTTCCATCAACGCATCAAATTCCCTTCCCATTGCAGCACGCCATTGTGGATCGAAACTACTTGAGTGTAGGATGTTGGTTCAAGAGTATCCAAGACTGCAGAAAAAGCTTGCAAAGGATGTCGGGTATTGTAGAATAATTTGTAATCAGGAAATGATTTTGGTTGAGAGTGACCAGTTTTGGAACGGGTTTGAATTTGAGTGGAGGTAGGCTAAACACTTTGATTGTTGGAGGTATTATTGGGTTCTAGCTGTATCGGTGGAGAAGGAGATATTGGTGGAATGACAATTTCTGGTTCAATGGGATTCTCAAAATTTAAAATGGGAGGAGGATGAGAATAATCATTGGATGCAGGGGGTGGAGATTGTTGGGTAGAGTTGGATGCCGCAAGAATTGGCATTTGAACTGAAGGGGGAGAGGGATCATTTGGAGATAGCATATCTGCAAGAATGTTAGATAATAAGTTGCTAGATAAAACTGAACTAGGACTTATCAGTGGGTCACCTGCAGGAGGATTTGTTCTTCGAGATGTGGTGGACTCGGCTAGTTCCTTAGTTGGGAAAGATTTCTCATCAAAGATGACATGTTGTGAGATGTATTACCGTTTAGTGGCTAAGTCAAGACACCTATATCGTTTTTGACAGTTGGAATAGCCTAGGAAGAGACACTTTTTACTTCGAAATACCAGTTTATGGTCATTATATGGTCGAAGGAGTGGATAGCAAGCGCATCCAAAAACATGTAAGAACTCATAAGTTGGCTCAGTTTTATGAAATAAAAAGTAAGGTGTCATATTACCTAAGACTTGGGTAGGCAACCGGTTTATTAAAAACACTGAAGTAAGGAAAGCATCAACCCAATATTGGGGGGACAAACTTGATTGAGCTAAAAGTGTTAGTCCCATTTCTTAGATGTGTCTATGTTTCCGCTCGGCAATTCCATTTTGTTGAGAAGTGTGTGGGCAATTCAACCTATGAAATATTCCTTGCGCAGTCAGAAAATTTTTAAATTGGTTGGAAGTAAACTCTCCACCGTTATCTGTTTGTATTTGCTTGATGGATGTGGAGCAAAAATTTTCTGCAATGGTTTTAAATTTAACAAAAGTTGCAAACACATCAGATTTTCTGTGCAAAGGATATAGCTAGGAATATCTCGAATAATCATCAATAAATAAAACATAGTAGGAACAACCACCAGTTGATCGTACAGGGGAAACCCATACATCAGAGTGGATTAATGCAAGAGGAACAGAAGACTGACGACTAGACTCTGGGAAAGGTAGTTGCTTAGCTTTGCCAAGTTGACAAGTGGAGCAAAACTCTAATTTATTTGAAGGACCTTTGACAGAAAGTTTATTTAAATGAAACAAAAGTTCTAAAATCACACTAGGGGGATGTCCTAGTCTTGAGTGCTAAGTGTCTGCATGACCTCGAACCCCTATTGTTGCTGAAAGACATGTGGGGTTCTTATGAGAAGTTTTGCACCCAGCTAGTGGATATAAGCCGTTTTCAACCACACCTTGAAGTAGTGTTTTGCCTATCAGGTTCTCCTTCACAATAAAATCATTAGCAATTAAGATAAAGTAACAATTATTATCTAAACAAAATTGATTGATAGAGATAAGATTGGAAGTTGCTTGTGGGCAATGGATAATTTTATTTAGATGAAAATGGGATTAGCTGAAGTTAAAGGTGGTAGAACCAGTAGTTAGAACTTGCAAACCTGAACCATTTCCGACAGTTACAGTTTCTGATGCATGAAAGGGTTGCTGATGAGTGAGATTAGTTGCATCTGATGTAATATGGGCATTAGCGCCACTGTCCATGTACCAAACTTGATGATCAAATGTGGCATTAGTCTCAGCCACCATTGCTGTGAGATCTTGAGGAGGAAACCGACCCTGATATGAATAATCAAAACGGTGAAAACAATCAATAGCCGTATGGCTAGATTTACCACAAATTTGAAAAACCGGGCAATTGTTGGGGAGCTTTGTAGGAGTAGATCTGGTCTACTGGTGTGGCCAATAATTAGAGGAAGCTGCATTCTGCGTTTTGGTGGGAAGGAGTGGAGGTCCTTTCTTTTTCACATAAGTAGGTGCCTTAGACTTGTTTGCAGCAAATGCAAAATGAGTACCATCCGTGCCAGGAACAGAGTGATGAACATCCAAAAGATTTTCATAGCCCCACAATTCGGCTTTAAAGTCTTCGAATGTGAAGTCAGTTTCACGGGATGCAAAATTAAAAGAAGCGAATAAAGGGTGTGTAGGATGACTGTAGTCCACCAAGAATAAAGGAGATCAAGTCTTGATCGTCAACAGGCTTACCAGCTACTGTCAATTGATCTGCAAGACTTTTGGCATTTTCAAGATACTCGGAACAGGAATTGTTACCTTGAGTCAATGTCTGAAGTTGACGCTTAAGATGGGATATGCGGGAACGTGATTGAGAAGAAAAATGAGTCTGCAGGGCAGTCCAGACTTGCTTAGATGTTTCCAAACCATAAACAATGGAAACAAGTTTTTCCGAAAGAGATGCAAGGATCCATCCAAGGAGACAAGCATCTTTCTTCTACCAAACAACATAGGCAGGATTTAATGAACCAGAGGCAATATTTTTTGGAGGACAGGCTGCAGTACCATCAATGAAGCCAACTAAGTCGTGACCTCGGAGGAGATTAAGGAACTACATTTTCCATGCCAAATAATTATGGGATCCGGCTAGTTTAACAAAAATAGTGGTGGTAGATGGTGGTAGGATAGGTTCAGGGATGGAGGCGTCATTGGTGTTGGTGTTGGTGTTAGTGTTGGTGTTGGTGTTGGCCATTTGGATGATGCGAAAGCTAGAGAAAGGATTTTTTGAAAAGTGTGAGCTTATAGGATGTTAGGCTGACTACCATGTAAACTCTTAATAATTTAGCATAAGGATGAAATATCTTTCGCTTGGCTAACACACTCAAGCCGTGGTTTTTCATTATATTTATATCTGTACATTTGAGCTGTCATGCGTAGAATAAGGAAATCAATCTAATTCAAAATGAGGAAACAATCATATACAGATTTGCTAGAGAAGGTTACGTCAACAATTGGATCATTTTGAATCACTAACAGAATGGATGGCGTGAAGACTAGGTGCAGATGTTCCTGGATTTTCTGTTGAAGATTCTGAAGATGCTGATAGTCTAACAGTGACTTATTTGATGGATTGCTAATTAATGAAGTTGGAATACAATTAATGTTTTCATAACACATCGAGAATAACTCTAAATATTACAATTTTTTTTTAATAGACACTCTTATAAGAAACTGATGATATACAAATGGAACCCGTATAAATTTATACAACTATTAGCTACCAATTAAAGCCAAAATTTACTGAATATTATCAAGATAACAAAATGCTAGAGATGGAAATTGTTCATTAGGGATTTGTTCTGTAACATAATTATTTCTCAGTTAAGCTTTTACTTTTACTTACCAAATAATTATTAAAAAAAAAAAGTTTCAGCCCATGGATTCGAGAATCGAAACCATATGGAGTACCTAGATCATGTGGCACTGTACATTTGACCCATTTTAGCAGGAGATAATCGCATTCTTCATCATGTCTATTAGATAATTTCTGGTATTCATAAACCCTTATCCTTTTAACCTTTTACTTTGATTAAAAAGAAAAAAATTTCATTATAATTTTTATAAATTAACTGGGTTGAATTCGCAGCTGGTAATCACTCTGTAGTTATAATTAAATTTTGGTAGGAGGAAGTGGTTAAAAATCAATGGACTTTTAGGTAAACAATGTACAATTTGCAAAGTTGCTGGACTTGTTATTAAAATCATAAATAAATTCTTAATCAATTAAGTGAATACTAAGCCACACTCTGCTATATCTAGCATACAAGAACTGATATGTTTAAGATTAAAAAAAAAAAAAAAAAAAAAATGTCGGCAGGCTCTAGAACCCGTAACATTGAATTTTCCTCTTAGCTACACAGATAACCATTGGTCCCTTTCATCTATAATATCAATCCTGACTCATTCTAAATTTCTAATTATTAATCTTCCACCTTCTGGGCGTCCACCAATGTGGTACAAGTTTTTCTCCAATCTTTTAATTACGTGTTTTTCCGACCCTGGAGTATGAGATACGGATGCACTAATTAAGGAAGCAGTCGGGTTTATTTACAGGGGTCATCTTCTTTTTAATTTTTTTTCTCAAAAATGACTTATTCTGGCTTCTTGCAAATGGTGTGGCCGTCCATCTGATTATCAATGTCGAATTACGAAATACAATGAGTTCCAATTTGTTATCATTTACTTTATGCGAGAAAAATTTCAACCTTCCTTTGAACCTATTACATTAAATCTTCCTGAGAGGTTGTGGGTATATGCTTGTAAGCCATTTAACTAATATTCACATTTTCAACCGTGTAATAATTAACCTTAATAATGTTTTTATTTTAAGGGTTGGAGTAACTAGGCTTAGGTTTATCATATCTACACGGCCAAAAATTGTGAGTTTCATTAAAAGCCTAGAGCTCCGTCCTTCTTAATTTGTGCAATTCAGCAATATCTAATTTTCAGGGTACATATATACTAATAGATGGTTAATATTATTTGACAATTTGTTAACTTGTTTTAGCCTTTGCTTTGTAGTTTGCACCGTTTGAACGTTTTTAAGGAGAAAAAATTTAATGGATTGTTTCACTACCTCATTTTGTTGACGTGATAAGATCATTTGATAAAAAATAAACACAAATGGTTTAGTTTAAAAACTACGTCTTATAATAATGGAATAATGGTTACTGATAAATGATAATGAATAATTATTCATGAATCAAAGCAATAAATGAAAGAAAAATTAACATTAATATATGATAACATATACCATTATGTCTCGACAATCCCACCATGTTAACAAAGTGAGGTAGTAAGAAATATTTCCCTTGTTTAAGATACATTCGTCAAATAATAAAAAAAAAATTGTTCAGATTCATAAGCATGCATGCATTCTAAATTCAAGTGCCATCGTGAAATATATAGCAACCGATACTTCTTCATAATATATAAGTCCCCAGATTTGAGCATGTATACATAGCGACTAGTTCCTTCTCAAATTGGGTTCCAGTCTACTACATATTTAAGTTCAATAGATCCGATTACAAATTACACAAACGATAATGGTGATAACAGAGATGGCATAGAGAGCCCATGTGATGCATTTAAGCCACAAAGGGAATGGAATTGTGAAGGCTACAAAAACCGCTGTCACCGCAAACAGCACACCTACTCGCTCGAGCACCTGAGCAATTAACGGAAATTTTAACCTCATGAATTTGCTAACGAAGATAAAAGAGAAGGATAGTATGATTGCAAGAGAAAGAAAATGAAACATGGGTGAGAGCCGGGATTGAGTATTCAAGGATTGGAGAGCTATTTCAACAGCTGAAGGCAAGCAAAAACCAATCATTATCATCGCCCAGTCCAGGTTATATTGATCAGCAACCGGAGCAGCCGGTTCAGGGTGGTTCTCGTCCACGGCTTCGTGGTGAATAAAAGTAGTAGGCAGTGGTGCTGGTGCGGGTAGTGGGGCAGCTCTCGGCAAGTGTTGGAAGATTTTTATGAATATTAAGAGAATGAATGCCTTGAAACGAATTGAAACGTCCATTAATGATGGTTTCTTGATGAAGGAATTATTCGAGACTATTGTTGGTGTTTATTTAGAAGTGACAAAGTCACTTATTTAAGGAAAAATATGTCGGCGTGGACATGGGAAATTGCTTTGCAATTTACGTGTCCACTTCAGAAGCCGTCAACTATATGTTATGACTTGGAATTAGGACGAGACAACTTGAACAAATTATATTAAGTGAATTTGACGGGGACTACCACATGAAGTTTTCTCATTCTAAAAGAATTGTGGGAGATAGATAATGGAGTCACATTTCTTATCTGATGAGTTATTTAGAGGGTTTAAAAGGAAGATTACACGTGCATTGATGTCAAAAGATAAGATATTCAGTTCAAATGGGGCTATCTCTGATGAGGTTATGGGAGAGATAAGAGCAGAAAGTGGAAGAAGCGACAGAATGGGATGCGTTAACTAATGAATCAATTAATTTATTGATTAATAAGGCATATTGTATGAACAGGAGACACACATACGCTAATGGGTTGCTGTTCGAGGTTTTGAGGAATTTAAAAGATTAATGCTTTTACATAACAGTTTCTACTGACGAGATTAACGTAGACAAAAGAATAATTTTTAAAAGAAAAATATATTTAGCTGAGACCATTCAAAGCAAAGACTCGATAGCCAGAGAATGTGGAATTAATAAAGTAATATAAACGTGCTATCCCAAAACCTAACTTCGTTTAGTTTATGCCTGTACCTTATTGGAAGCTTTTTTAATCCTACTGAAAGTGAGACTTACTAATATATAATGGGTATAAGATTGCAAAATTTAATTAATGAGGAAGTCTTTATTTACTTTTTCTTTCTTTAAACCGATTGGTCTTAAGTGTGGCTCAATTTCATACAAAGAGACATTATATTTGTGTGCTCTAACATAACATACGAAAGCCATTTTTAACTTTTGATTTTTTTCTTATTTTTCTGAAATTATAATAAATAAATCCCAATTTTTGTGTGAATAAATTTTGATTGTCGATCTGTGCTTAATGAAAACCAAGGTGTTGACCAAGTTGATATTCCCAAATATTCTCAAGATCCTTTGCAAGGAATTGGCGGTCCAATGACTAGGACAAAGACAAAGAGGATAAAAGAGGCTTTGCAAGGCTTGATCATGGAAGTGCAATACAAAGAGGCTGCACTAGAAGACTCTAAGACTAAATTCGAAGATTTCAAAGCTTCAGCAAGGATGGTCTATTATCTTTTTATGCAAGGGGTAGATTCGGAAGATCAAGTTAGATGCAAGGATTAATTTAGGAATTAATTTTCGTTTATTTAATCTTGAGCTTTTTTTTTTATATTTTAATTATCATTAGATTCTTTAGTCTTTTATTCATTTAAGGTTTATTTAGGCCTAATTCGCTTGTACTTAGGCCCAACCCATTTTTCAATTAGCTAAGTTTTCTTTTAGGGTTTGTTGCTTATAAAAAGGGGCAGCCATGTTATTTTTTGGGGATAGATTATTATCAATTGAAGTTTATTTTATAAAGCTATTTGCTTTGCCTTCTTGTGTTCTGGCTTGAATGCTTGAATCTCGACTTATTAAAGGGAGTGATCAACCTTTGTGGTGTCTCAAGATTAGGGTTTTAAGGACTTAGTTTTCTTAGGGTTCTAATTCGATCATCCTTAACACGTTCCTAGCAAACCAACTTGTTCCTATTTCATCATTTGGTATCAGAGCTTTGGTTGCTGAAAACAGGTTATTTATCTCCAACACTCTTTGTTTGTGTTCTTGATTAAAAAAAAAAAAAAAAATTTGAATTCGTCTTTTCATAGTTCTTTTGCCTTTTCTTTGAATTTTGTTTCATAGTTCTCTTTGAATTCTTCCTTTATTTTTAATTTTTCTTGTACTTTATTTTCTGTGTTCAATCCATCTTTGTTCTTAAAAAAAAAAAAAAAGGGCCGAAAAAAGGAAGAACAAAGTGGCAATTTCGAGTTGTTAAGTTTCCCATTCTTGTTCTCTTTACTAAGTATCCTATTTTTTTTGAATTAGTTTCCTTTATTATGTTCTAGTTTCCTTTTTATTATGTTCTAGTTTTCTTTTATTTTTGTTCTAGTGATTGTTTCAAGCATATACAAGGTTGTTTTGTGTCTTTTGCCAATCCTTTAGCGTCAATTCCAGTGATTTCTTTCACATGTCTTTTGCTTCCTTTTAGAGTTTTCTTATTTTTCTTGGTTCTTTAGAGTCATCTTGGGTCTTTCTTTCTGTTCACCGTTTGCCTCAACTACGTTTTTAAAGTTCTGATTTTGATATTGTCACCATCTAACCGGTTGCTTCTTGAGATTTTTTGAATTCTTTGATTTTGTTAAGAACATAAAGGGGCTGGCTTGGCTTAAGTAATAAAGGCAAAGAGATCATCATCAAGAAAAAGCCACAATAGTGTGAAACACGAGTGATAACAATCTGATTTGAGTGCAAACACGTAGGAGTGTGTGAGGAACAACACCTTTTATTTGATTTATTTTTATAGGTTGAAACCATAGATAAGGAAGGAGGAAACCACAAGAGTCAAATGAAATTCTTCATCAAGGTGTTAATGACCAATTTAATTGCTGATGGAGATTGATATTTGGAGTCCTCTTCCGGTTCTAAATCACATAGAAGACATGAGTTCGACGAAGAAAACGAAGCTGATTCCGAAGTGGAGAGAACAAGTTATAAACGGCCAAGAAGGTTGACTCCAAGGAGATAACAATATAGCAGTATAAGATGCAATTCCGACTTTTCAAGGAAAGAAGATCCTAAGCTATACTTGGAGTGGGAAAGAAAGTTTGAGCATATTTGATTGTCATAATTACTCTAGGAGAGAAGTAAAGCTAGAGCTGGAGTTTAGATTATGCAGGTATAGGTGATCAATTGGCGTCAATAGGCATAGGAATGGTGGAGGCCTATTCGATCATGGGAAGAGATAAAGTTGTTGATGCACAAGAGATTTATACTTAGCCATTACTATAGAGATTTGTATGGAAGTTGCAAAGGTTGGTTCAAGGTTCCATAGTGTAGAGGATTATTATAAGAGATGGAAATCACCATGATTGAGCAAACATAGAGGAGACAAAGAGCAACAATGGCTAATTCATTGCCGATTGAACAAGGATTGCTGACGTGGTTGAGTTGCAATATTACATAGAGATGGAGGGTTACTGCACAAAGCGTTAAAGTGGAAAGCAATCAAGTCAAGAGGTTCAATCTAGTTCTTCCTCTAGCTCTCCATAAGATCAAATTGAGAGGATAACAAAGCTGCCTTTAACAAAAGAAGAAGCAAAGTCGAAGAATTCGGTTGTGTTCCTAAAGATAAACCAAACTAAAACTCTTACTAAGTCACATGATATTAAGAGTTTTAGGTGTCAAGGATTCGACATATTGCTTCTGAATGCCCAAACAAAAAGGTTATGGTTATACGGGCAAATAAGAGTCGAAAGTGCTAGCTCAAGTGACGATGAGATGCCACCATTGAAGGATTATTTTGATGTTGAATGTAAGAACCTGTGCATGGTGTTTACTTGTTACAAGGAGATCCCTGAGTATACAGCCTAAGATGAAGGAGATGAGGACGACGTGAGCATATTTTTCACACAAGATGCCACGTGAAGGATAAGGTGTACGTTGATTATTGATAGTGGGAGTTGTACTAATTTTGTCTAGTACTTTGTGGTAGAAATTTGAATTTGAAGTGGAAGAAGCATCATAAACCGTACAACTACAATGGTAAATGACTGTAGAGAAGTGAGGTAAACAAGCAAGTTCGGTTCCTTTTTCAATTAGCAAGTATAGGAGGAGGTTCTTTGTGATGTGGCACCGATGTATGCTGGTCATATATTGCTTGGCCGACCGTGGCAGTTTGATAGGAGGGTGTCGCATGATGGGTACAAAAATTGTTTTCTTTTGTAATGAACAACCGAAAAGTTTTATTAGCCCCTCTCAAACCTTTGCAAGCTTATGGGGACCAGATTAGGATACAAGAGAGTGCAAAAGACAGGACAATAGTGTGACAAAGGAAAATAGAGATCAAGTGAGGTCGAGAGGAAAAATGGAGAGAAAAGTGAGCAACATGAGAGAAAATAAAAGAATGGGTGTACTTGCTGAAAAACATGAGGTTAAGAGTGAATGAGGGCGAGACAACAAGTACTTGTACTTATGTACAAGGATGTTATTTTTCTACTAATGACCTTAACTCATCTTTGCTTGATGTTGTTATGTCTTTATGCAGGCATTTGAGGACTTATTTCCAGAGAGATTCCCCATGGATTACCTCCTCTAAGAGGAATTGAGCATCAAGTAGATTTCATCCCTAGTTTCCACCATACCAAATTGACCTGCTTATAGAGCTAATCCCGAGAAAACAAAGAGATACAAAGGCAAGTGGATGAGCTGTTGCAAAAGGTTTGTAAGGAGAGTCTCAGCCCATCTTCAATTCCTGTCCTCTTAGTCCCAAAGAAAGATGGAACATGGCGCATGTGTGTGGATTGCCGAGCTATTAATATATGGTAAAGTATAAACAACCTATCCCCAGATTAGATGATATGCTTGATGAATTGCATGGCTTTCAATTGTTTTCTAAAAATTGATTTAAAGAATGACTATTATTAGATTCGCATGAAAGAGGGAGATGAATGGAAAACAACATTTAAAACTAAATATGGATTGTATGAGTGGTTAGTAATGCCTTTCGGTTTAACTAATGCACCTAGTATATTCATAAGGTTAATGAACCATGTCTTGCATGCTTTCATGGGAAAATTTGTGGTAGTTTAATTTGATGATATTTTATTTTATAGCAAAAATTTGGATGAACATATGAAATACTTGCATGTTGTGTTTAGTGTATTGGGGAGCACCAATTGTATGCTAATCTTAAGAAGTGCATGTTTTGCATGGAATTTGTTGTGTTTCTTGGATTTGTTGTTAGTTCGCAGGGTATTAGTGTTGATGAAGAAAAGGTAAGGGCAATAAGGGACTGGCCTACATCTAAGAATGCGAACGAGGTGAGAAGTAGGGGTGTAAACGAGCCGAGCTTTTGGCTTATTGAGCTCGGCTCGTTTACAACAGTGTCGAGCTCGAGCCTGGCGAGCCTCAAAATTGAGACTCAAGCTCGAGCTCGGTCAAGCTCTAGTCGAGCGAGCCGGCTCGATAGCGAGCTCGTGAGTAAATGGTAGTTGATCGAGCCTTATCGAGCTCTCAAAATTGAGACTCGAGCTCGAGCTCGATCAAGCTCTAGTCGAGCGAGCCGGCTCGATAGCGAGCTTGCGAGTAAATGGTGGTTTGATCAAGCCTTATCGAGCTCAAGCTCGATAAGGCTCGATCAAACTACCATTTATTCGGGTTTGATCGAGCCAAGTTCCCATTTTTTACAGCAATCTGCCTGTGTACAACATTTCATATTTACATCCAATGTTGAATTAACCATAACAGTTTCGAACATTACAAAATGTCTATTACCTTACAAAATCAAAAAACAATTCTGAATATATATAAATAACATTCCTAGGAGATTACAGATTTCAGAGTGTCTGGTTCGCGATTTGGGATTTGGCGGTCTTTGATTGTGATTTGGGATTTAGGGCATCTGGGGGGGAGGGGGGGGGGACTGTCATTTTTTAAAACTTTTTTCACTGGAAAATATCAGTTTAATACCTAATAGTTTAAAAAATCACCAAAACACCTTGTGAAGTGTACAGTGCTTAATCGAGCCAAGCCAGGCTCGCGAGCCCACGAGCTGAGCTTCACTGTGTTCGAACTCGACTCGATTAACTAACCGAGTTTGAGTCAAGTCAAACTGATCCTTATCAAGTCGAGTCAAACCGAGCCTTATCAAGTCGAGCTCTAAACGAGCTTTTATCGAGCCGGCTCAGCTCGTTTATAGTCCTAGTGAGAAGTTTCCATGATTTAGCAAGTTTTTATCGAAGGTTTGTTAAAGATTTTAGTTCTACTGCTGCACCTTTGAATGAACTTGTTAAAAAGAATGTTGTTTTTAAGTGGGATGATGTGTATGACTGGGCTTTCACAACTTTGAAAGATAAGCTAACTAATGCACATTTGTTGTGTTTGCCTAACTTTGATAAAGCTTTTGAGATTGAATGTGATGCATCCAGGATTGGAATAGGAGCTGTTTTGGTGCAAGATTCCAAACCAATTGCTTATTTTAGTGAAAAGCTAAGTGGGGCAGCGTTGAATTATCCTACTTACGACAAGGAGCCTTATACATTAGTGAGAACTCTTCAAACATGGCAGCATTACTTNATTTGTTGTGTTTCTTGGATTTGTTGTTAGTTCGCAGGGTATTAGTGTTGATGAAGAAAAGGTAAGGGCAATAAGGGACTGGCCTACATCTAAGAATGCGAACGAGGTGAGAAGTAGGGGTGTAAACGAGCCGAGCTTTTGGCTTATCGAGCTCGGCTCGTTTACAATAGTGTCGAGCTCGAGCTCGGTCAAGCTCTAGTCAAGCGAGCCGGCTCGATAGCGAGCTCGCGAGTAAATGGTGGTTTGATCAAGCCTTATCGAGCTCGAGCCAAGTTCCCCTTTTTTACAGCAAGCTGCCTGTGTACAACATTTCATATTTACATCCAATGTTGAATTAACCATGACAGTTTCGAACATTACAAAATGTCTATTACCTTACAAAATAAAAAAACAATTCTAAATATATACAAATAACATTCCTAGGAGATTACGGATTTCAGAGTGTCTGGTTCGCGATTTGGGATTTGGGGGTCTTTGATTGTGATTTTGGATTTAGGGCAACTGGGATGGGGAACTGAAATTGAGTAATTGACGCTCTATTTTGGTGTATCGTGTTATTTCAAATTTGCACTTTTAGGGGGGGGACTGTCATTTTTTAAAATTTTTTTCACTAGAAAATATCAGTTTAATACCTAATAGTTTAAAAAATCACCAAAACACATTGTGAAGTGTACAGTGCTTAATCGAGCCGAGCCAGGCTCGCGAGCCCACGAGCTGAGCTTCACTGTGTTCGAACTCGACTCGATTAACTAACCGAGTTCGAGTCGAGTCAAGTCAAACCGAGCCTTATCGAGCCAGGCTCTAAAAAAGCTTTTATCGAGCCAGCTTGGCTCGTTTACAGTCCTAGTGAGAAGTTTCCATGATTTAGCAAGTTTTTATCGAAGGTTTGTTAAAGATTTTAGTTCTATTGCTGCACCTTTGAATGAACTTGTTAAAAAGAATGTTGTTTTTAAGTGGGATGATGTGTATGACCGGGCTTTCACAACTTTGAAAGATAAGCTAACTAATGCACATTTGTTGTGTTTGCCTAACTTTGATAAAGCTTTTGAGATAGAATGTGATGCATCCAGGATTGGAATAGGAGCTGTTTTGGTGCAAGATTCCAAACCAATTGCTTATTTTAGTGAAAAGCTAAGTGGGGCAGCGTTGAATTATCCTACTTACGACAAGGAGCCTTATACATTAGTGAGAACTCTTCAAACATGGCAGCATTACTTGTGGCAAAGGGAATTCATCATTCATTCCAATCATGAGAGGTTGAAGTTCTTGAAGACCCAAGGTAAGCTTAATAAAAGACATGCTAAGTGGTTGGAGTTCATAGAAATGTTTCCTTATGTAATCAAATACAAACATGGGAAGGAAAACGTTGTGACTGATGCATTATCTAAGAGGTGCGTATTACTTACTTCATTGCAAACTAAATTACCTGGTTTTGAATTGCTTAAGGATTTGTATGCCAATGATTTTGATTTCAGCCAAGTATGGAATGCATGTGATAAGTGTGCGTTTGGTGATTTTTATAGGCATGAAGGATTTCTATTCAAGAAAGATAAATTATGTGTGCCTATTTGTTCTGTTCGTGAGTTGCTTGTTAGGGAAAGTCATGGGGGAGGTTTGATAGGTCACTTTGGTGTTCTAAAGACTTTAGATATTTTACATGAGCATTTTTATTGGCCTAATATGAAGCATGATGTGCAATCTGTTTGTGATAAGTGCATTACATGTAGGCAAGCAAAATCTAAAGTTAGATCGCATGGCTTGTATACCCCTTTACCTGTACCTAATCAACCTTGGATTGATATATCTATGGATTTTGTTTTAGGATTACCAAGGACTCAAAGTGGTAAGGATAGCATATTTGTTGTTGTTGATAGGTTTAGTAAAATTGCTCATTTTATTGCTGTAATGCCCCACTTGAGGTACATAGCTACTGTTTATTGTTTTGCTCTTATTTGAGATGGTATATTGTTAATATTGTTTGGTTGGCCCTTAGTTGAATGGATGTATTGGTTTGGTTAAGTGGTTGCCCTAAAATTGTAAAGACTTGACGAAATCTTGGTGTTACGGACTTCGCCGGGGCGAAGAATAAACTTTGCCGCTGCGACAAGGTTCTGAAACTAAAGAGGTAGGCTCTGTAATTTTTCGCCGGTGAAGAGCCAGAAAAAATGTGTATTGAGGTTTTTAGAGAATTCTTTCATAGGGGCAAAATGACCTTTCTACCCTTAATTAGAAGGAAAAGTGGGGAGTAAAATGTAAGGAAATTTTATGGAGACTATGTTAGAGTGGGGGGTGTGATTGTAAGGATTGAAAGGACAAAGATGGAATTTTGAAGAAAGAGCAAGGGCAATATGGGAATGAATGAATATATTTTGAGCTAAAAAGTGGATAAACTTCATAAACCCTTCATTCATTCTTCTCCACCGCCATACTCTGTCATTATTTCCTCTCAACTTTTGCTTCAAGCTTTCAAGGATTTTTGAGGGTTTTTAGTTGGATCTTGGTAGAACATTAATCTAAGGCATCCTAAGGTAAGGATTCTTGCTTTAGATAGGAAGTTTTGTAGCTATTTGTATATTAAACTCTTATGATGTTATTGTTTAAAGGGTAGAGAAGAGACAAGCATTTTAAAGGAAGGGAAAGTGCAAGTGAGATCTCTCCATTGCAAGGTAAGTAAATCCCAATCCAAGTTGATATTTGAGAGCTCTTTTGTTTGAGTAGAGATTTAGTGATTTAGTAGAAATTGTGTATGCATGTTAGATGATATGTTGTTGAGAATTGAGATGGAGATGAATAATTGCTTTGTGGTTGTTGAATACACTTCAATTATGAGAAGTGGGATGTGTGATGGGATTGTAGTTTGAGATGAAATTGAAAGAGGTTGAGAATCTTTTGGGAGTGTTATGGTGTGGCAAGAATTATAGCTATGTGAGGGAGATTCCTCCCATTTTGGATGGTTCAAGAGAGGGATAGAATCATAGATAAAGAAGAGTTTATGTATGCACATTAGTTGTTTGATGAAATGCCTAAGAGAATCATGAGTAATAAACCTTCATTCTTGCAACATTGCATGTTGGCATTTCATGAGTGCATTAGTGGAGAAGAACCATCCATATGTATTAATTATGCATTGAGAAGTGGATTGAGAAAGAGTAGAGAACTTTGTGTATGAACTACTCTAAGAGTAGCGAGAATGAGGAAAATATGAAAAACGGGTTGGTGCTTTGTGATCTCCACCCGGTAGGTACTCAAACGGGTTGGTGCTTTATGATCTCTACCCGAAAGTTATGAAAAGCGGGTTAGTGCTCTGTGATCTCCACCCGAAAGTCACGAAGAGTGGGATGGTGCTGTGTGAACTCCACCCAGTCGTGCCTCCGATAAGATGAGGTCGTGACATATAGCAGAAGTTAAGTAAAGAGAGCTGTGTGAGGGATGAAAATTGTAAGGAAATAATTAGAGAGAGTTACGGGGACAGTCGAGTAGAGGATTTACTTACTGAGCATTATTTCGTGCTCACCCTGTTGTTTTTCCTTGTGGTTGCAGGATCTAGGTGAGAACGTGGTTGGATGGGCATCGGCAAGCGAAGAGTAATAGCTACACTGTCCACTGTTTTAACACCATTTTGTAAATGATACCTGTTTGGTATAAATAATGTTTATATGTAATAAAAGAAAATTTTGGGCCCATTTATTTTTGCTAATATAAATATATTCTACTTGATATATTTCTATAGTATAAAGTAGTCATTACAATTGCATGTTCTAAAACAAACGACGCAACACATATTGCTAATTTGTTCTTTAAAAAAGTGATTCGTTTGCATGGGTTGCCTAAGACAATTGTTAGTGATAGAGATGTTAAATTCCTAGGTCATTTTTGGCGCACTTTATGGAATAAATTAGGAACGAAATTGTTATTTTCTACTGTTGTTCATCCTCAAACGGATGGTCAAACTAAAGTAGTTAATAGGACACTCATTGCTTTATTGCATGCTATCATTCAAAAGAACTTAAGGCAGTGGGAGAAGTGTTTGCCACATATTGAGTTTGCATATCCGCATGGCTTGTATACCCCTTTACCTATACCTAATCAACCTTGGATTGATATATCTATGGATTTTGTTTTAAGATTACCAATGACTCAAAGTGGTAAGGATAACATATTTGTTGTTGTTGATAGGTTTAGTAAAATGACTCATTTTATTGCATGTTTAAAACAAATGACAGAACACTTATTGCTGATTTGTTCTTTAAAGAAGTAGTTCGTTTGCATGGGTTGCCTAAGACAATTGTTAGTGACAGAGATGTTAAGTTCCTAAGTCATTTTTGGCGCACTTTATGGAATAAATTAGGAACCAAACTGTTTGTTTCACTGTTGCACATCCTCGAACGGATGGTCAAACTGAAGTAGTTAATAGGACACTCACTACTTTATTGCATGCTATCATTTAAAAGAACTTAAGGCAGTGGGAGAAGTGTTTGCCACATATTGAGTTTGCATATAATAGGACTGTTCATTTTACTTCTTCATTTTCTCCTTTTGAAATTGTTTATGGCTTTAATGCTTTAACACCTATGGATATTTTACCTTTGCCTACTAATGAGCATGCTAATCTTGATGGTAAGAAAAAGGCAGATTTTGTAAAGGATTTACATGCCAAAGTTTGGGCCAACATTGAAAGGAAGAATAAGCAATATGCTAAGCAAGCCAATAAGGGGGGTTTGAAGGTTGTCTACAAACCTGGAGATTGGGTTTGGGTGCACATGCATAAGGAGAGGTTTCCCACACAAAGGAAATCAAAATTGCAGCCTCGAGGAGATGGACCTTTTCAAGTCTTGGGGCGGATCAATGATAATGGCTACAAGCTAGATTTGCCAAGCGACTATGTTAATGTTAGTGCAACTTTTAATGTTGTTGATTTATCTTTGTTTGATGTAGGAGATTCGAGGACGAATCCTTTCGAAATGGAGGTGAATAATGGAGATCGAGGTGCTGACCAAGTTGATGTTCCCAAATATTCTCAAGATCCTTTGCAAGGAATTGGCGGTCCAATGACTAGGGCAAAGACAAAGAGGATGAAAGAGGCTTTGCAAGGCTTGATCATGGAAGTGTAATACAAAGAGGCTGTACTAGAAGACTCTAAGACTAAATTCGAAGATTCCAAAGCTTCACCAAGGATGGTCTATTATCTTTGTATGCAAGGGGTAGATTCGGAAGATCAAGTTGGATGCAAGGATTAATTTATAAATTAATTTTCGTTTATTTAATCTTGGGCTTTTTTTTATGTTTTAATTATCATTAGATTCTTTAGTTTTTTATTTATTTAAGGTTTATTTAAGTCCAATTCACTTGTACTTAGGCCCAACCCTTTTTTCAATTAGCTAGGTTTTCTTTTAGGGTTTGTTGCTTATAAAAAGGGGCAGCTATGTTATTTTTTGAGGATAGATTATTATCAATTGAAGTTTATTTCATAAAGCTATTTGCTTTGCTTTCTTGTGTTCTTGATTGAATGATTGAATCTCGACTTATTAAAGGGAGTGATCAACCTTTGTGGTATCTTAAGATTAAGGTTTTAAGGACTTAGTTTCCTTAGGGTTCTAATTCGGTCATCTTCAACATGTTCCTAGCAAACCAACTTGTTTCTATTCCATCAGTGCTCTTCTCCACTTTCAAAAAATTCAACCAGTTGAATAATTATAAACTAATAAATACGTTTTTCTAAGAAACATAATATAATAGGGTGTGGTTTCAACATTACTTTTTCAAGCAACATATGTTTTCGTTTATTGAATTCTAAAATTATTAATCAGGAATGTATATTTTTCGCTGCGCAATCTCTTAACAAGTTACATTCTCTTATAACCTTAAATTAGTTTTCACCCCTGTATTTATAAATAATAAATAAAACATTCTATTTCACATAAGATTTATATTTCAATTCCTAATAAAACTCCCATAAATTTATTTGTATTTAAAATTATATTTATTATGAAATAATTTTCTAAACTAAGAACCAATTAAAAAAAAAAACGAATAAGGCTACAGTTAGTCAATTACCAAAGAATGCACACCGAATTCGTACACCGAATAAAGTGACGTAATCTTAACAGTTGATTAATTATAAGTTAATATTAATCAACAATCAGGATTATATGCATAGATTCGGTGTGTAATTTTTTATAACCCTATCATTTTCTAAAAAAAACTTAGCCCAATGTCCCAACCTTTGTGAAGCTGGAATGTTGGAATTTGGATAATATATATTATATTTATGTAGAAGGGTGAGTCAAAGGTAAAATCAGTACTCAGTAGTAGACAGATTCGACATTTGACATAAAAAAAAAAAAAAAAGGAAACGGTTTGACAAAAAATTAGACTTCTACGTCATGCGTATGCCTTCTTATTTGTTAAATATGTATCTACAAAATTATGGTCCGTTACTTCGCGACATACGCGGCTTCGACTTGGGAAGTGGAAATGAGTTTAATTAATTCGGGAAAAGTTGATTTTATTTGGGAGATCAAGGAATTGAAAATGAAGTTGAAGGAGTTCAAAGGGGTTTTTATTAATTTCTGATTTGTTTGTCAGTTTTTTTTGATTAATTTTGGGTAAAATGCAAAATTTCTAATTACTCTTGATTTATAATAAATATAAACAGTGGGAGATTCTAGAGGATGGGCTGGGCCCTGAGTCGGCACAAGATTGAGCCGCCTTCCATAGAAATAGTTGAACTGGTCACATTCCATGCATCGAACTCACACTGAGACAGTGAGTAGAACTTTTTTCCTATTATTTTATTTAAGCAACAAATAGTTGATACATAAAATAGTAGAACACTTTTTAACACGAAGAGGTTGATCTGACAATCAAGAAGGTTTGCTTTTTATATTAACTCTTTGGGTTTAATAGGTCTTAGAGTTTAATTGAGATGTATTAATCCGAACACCTCAATCATTAACAAAAAAATTAGTATAGCACATGCTAACAAAAATCTTGGTATCTTCCTTGATCTTTTCTTTTCTCATATATTTTCTATGCCCATCGCACTTAACATCACAATAAACCCTTGCAGATTTGAGGTGCGCGAATTCAGATAGACTTTTCTTATATATATATGAGTTTTCCCACGCAATCAATTTTAATATGTTTGCAAAAGGATTCAGCTATGAATTTGGGTTGTGCTAGTAAACACACTGGCCAGCAAAACTTCATAAATTTTCTAGGTTTTCATAAATTTTTAAGAAAAGGAGGAAGTCAATGAGAAATTTTGGTACCTTTTCAAATTTATTTCCAAGCATCAAAGTCAAAGGTAAAAGTTAAAGGAACATTCGAAAAATTAATTAAAGAATTAAACGGAAAGAAAGACACAGAATCCACGATATAATGCAACAAAAGTTGGAACACTATGGATTAATTGCGATATTCAATTCACAAAGTATTACACTCAAAAAAGTACTATACATAATGCAACTATTTCGAGGTCATAAAACAACTTTTAAGTAGAAAATCTCATCCTGCTTTTAGCTTCCTCTTGAACAAGCATGTCTGCATTGATACGACATAACGAACATCCTTTGTTTGATGCTTATTCCTTTGCCTCCACCAAATGCAACAACGTCAAGAACAACAACAAGAAGATTGAACTTGAAACATTCTTAGCTAATATATTCCAAGGACTTGTAATTACCTCTACGCTTCATATTCTTGGATCAAAGAACTTTTATTTGTGTACTTTTTATTTTATTCATATGATTTTTTTAGGTGAGGCTATCCTTTTTTTATTCCGGAACAATTCTTTAGAAATACAGAAATTTCTAAAATCCTTCCGACTAATGTCAAGGTTTTGTTTTTGGTTAATTTATTCTAAATCCGGGGTTTTTGAAAATAGATAAGAGAATAGTTGAATTGTTAAACGCGATATAATATACAAAATATGACAACGAGGAAGGAGATTGCATAGAGGGTCCAAGTGACGCATTTGAGCCACATGGGGAGTGGAATTGTGATGGCTACAAATATTGCTGTCACTGCAGACAATACTCCAAATCGCTCGAGAGTCTGAGCTATTACAGGAAATTTTGAGCTCATAAATTTGCTAACAAAGAGAAAAGTGAAGGAGAATACGATAGCAAGGCAAAGAAAATGGAACATTGGGGGGAACTGGGACCGAATCTGCAAGGATTGAAGAGCTATTTCAACGGCTGATGGCAAGGAAAAACCTATCATTATCATTGCCCAGTCTAAGTTATACCGATTGGCAACCGGAACAGCTGGTCGAGGGTTGTACACCGGCTCAGCTTCTATCGCTTCATGATCGAAAGCTATAGGAGGCGCTGGAAGTACTGGGGGTATTAATGGCGTAGCTCTTGGCAAAAGTTGGTAGATTTTGGTAAGTACTGAGAGGAAGAAGGCCTTGAAAAGATTAAGTATATCCATAAATTCTACGTTGTGGTTCTCAAATTAAAGAGTAACTCTAGACTATGGTTTTTTGTGTTCTGGTTTCCAGTAACACTAACACTTGTGTATATTTAAAAGAAGAAAAAGGTCAGGATTGCGCTTCGACTAGACTGTTTGACATGACGAGAATGTAGAAAAAGGCAAAGCGACATGAATACGTCATAGAGTATACATAAAGAGAAGAATAAGGTAAGGTTCTTCACTTTGAAAAGGCCAAAAATTATTAACAAGACTAAGAAAAGACAAGTGTCAAGTTAACAAGATTAAGAAAAGACAAGTGTCAAGCGAGCTAATATTGCTTCTGTTTCAACTTAATTAATTGGAAGCATGGTAGAATTTGCCTTGAGTATTACATAAACATTATGGACAAAAAAAAGCGCATCTTTTTTACTTTTAAGTGGTAGGTAAAGCCATGGTCAATTGTTAAAGACGCACTTTGTAATGGAGTTAGAAGAAGAAGAATAACCCATTTTTGCAAGACAACTGACAAAAGAGAAGGGTGAGAAACGAAGAGTTCGAAGCAAAAACAAAATTAGCTGATTAATTATCGGCATTTATTGTTTACGGTAGACTCTTATACCATATGAATTATCCATTATTTCATATTTGATTTTGTTATTTACTTTCTCTTAAAATATGATAATGTTTTTATGAGTGTCTGGTTATAAAATAAGAGAAACAAGGCCTTGACTTATAGATGGTTAGTGCGTCAATGAATGCATGATTCAAAAGGGCAAGTGAATAAACGAATCTAGCTAAATGGTTTCTTCTCACCTTAGTCAACTGCAAAAACATAAGATAATTTCTATTATAATGTTTTACTTTAAATCTTTTTGACTTTTGTTGTCCTCTCCGTAGTACTATATTATGCTTTGTTGTGCTAGACCAGAAAATCATTAAGCAGTGTAGTAGTTGTGGAATAACAAAAGTGAAAGTGAAATGGAGGATAAGATGGTGAGTTTAATATATTAATAGTATTAAGAAGATAAGGAAAGACACAGCAGCTCAGTAGTGTGTTCCACGGATTATCCAATTTATAATTAAGGAACAGTAGCCAGATGATATTTAATACCTTTTGTATTTTTCATAAGTAATCTTATTTCATGAACTATAGCTAGGTAGAAATGATGAAAATTTATAACTGGATTGAGTTTTAAAAGAAAATTGATGGATATATCTTTAAACTAAAACACATGTTTCACAAAACAATCTGTAATAAATAAGTTTGACATATATATACTAGGAAATAATCCTTATTATAGGAAAGCTTGATCCTGGTTATCATAGGTTAATTCTTCCTCCCAATTGAGCGTTTAAGGCCTCTATTGCCTGGGGGCTGCCTTTTGGCACCCACCGAAAATGTCATAACATAAGTTGTTCGGAAATGGTTGAAGTAGTTAAACAGGAGGACCAATATGACTATAACCCTTGGTAAGTTTTACCAAAGATGAAAATTATTTATTTGATATTATGGATGACTGGTGACGAAGGGACTGTTTCGTTTTTGTAGGTTGGTCCGGCCTATTGCTCTTTCCTTGTGCCTATTTCACTCCGTAGAGTCTAAATTTTTTTAACTTCCTACTTGAGGCTGGGTTACAGGTTGCCAACATTTCAGTGCCCATGTTCACACCATTAATTCTTCAAAATCCGAAATGCAATTGAAGTAAGATTGAACTAAAATTCATGAATGGAGTTTATTATGAGTAACAATTAACCATTAATTAGAGTTTGGTTGAATATTTTATGGTAGTTGTATGACTTCTTGACTAGAAAACTTTGCAAGGCGTCTTTGATGTTAACGTTATAATTTGACCCTGATATTTACAATGTTTAAATATCTGTAATTTGACCCTAATGGATCAAATCAATTGAGACTCATCTTAATTTGTTCGCCACTACAAGGTTAATTTATTTCCCTCCAATATTTTTACATTATAAAGCCCTGAGCCCGTAATACGGATGCACTAAGGATGGAGGAGAGGCCATCGACGTGTCTCCCCTTAATTTTCTTCTCAAAAGAGAAATTAGCTTTCTTTGAAAAGTGGTAAGACCACCATGATCTAATTCACAATGGTAACTTTTCTAAACCTTTTCACGCGGGAAGTAAATCATATTTAATTACATTAATCAAGATGCTGTCTGCAATAATACTACTTCAAATCATAATTTTAGTGAATAAAACGTACATTAAGTTCGATTTTCTCATCATTTTGTTGGAGAAATAGAATTCAACAATGGATCGATTATTAATTCTTATTGGTTATATGCATCGAATCTACCAAAAGTAGTTGACATATATATATAAAATTTGATCACTAAGCCATCGATTAGTGCATCTTTACCTGTTGGAATAAGTTAATATTATTCAAATACTAATTTCAGAAGTGTTAAAATAATATTAGCAGAATATGGTTTCTGTTTGTAGGAATGAGGGTATGGTCGGTTTGACGCGGGTTCCAGAAGTAGATTACATATGCATAGGTATTAAATTAATGGTTTATGTAAGAGAAGTTCTTGCTTATAGAATTAGTTTATTTTAAATAAAATTTATGATTCCTGAATTTGGGATGTAACTTCATATATAATTAAGTTAGAACAATGAATAGGGAAGCATATTCGAAATGTAAAGTTATAGCGGATACTTCATGTTAAATAATATACAGTAAAATCTTTCTATAGTGATATTCTATATAGGAATAAACTTTATATAATCATAAAAAAATTTATTCCCAATTTGAGATAGTTATAAATAAGAATAAACTCTACATTGTAATAAGTTATAATTTTTCTAATTCTCATCTTAAGGAAAATTGCTTCTACATAGTAAAAATTATCTATATATTACAAAAAAAAAAAAAAAAAAAATTGATACATTATATTAAAGGTTTAAGATGAAATAAAATGTTTATCTAAAATTGTTTGAGAAAATAATTTATGTTTTAAAGTTGTTGCTACATTTTTTAACTTATGGATACATTACTTGCTAGAATGTACATCATTTTGTTGAAGCCAAAATATTTCTAATTTCAAAAGCATGTTTAGAGCTTCTTGGCATGAAACTTTTTATATTTTCGTACTATCATCCTCATAATTATTTCATTTCTCTTCTTGTCTAATTGTAGCAATGATTTTTTCTTCAATTAAAGTATACATGACTTGTTGCTCATTTAGATGATTGAGGAAAACATTAATATCCATTCGATTAGTGTCGTGAAGTTGTCGAATATGATCACTCAATTATACAATGACTCTTTGATTCTCCTCATCCACTTCATTTGTAACTTACAATTCATCGACATTGGGGGTCCTAATTTTATAATGCTTAAAACAAGTGACAATTGTCTATGGCTTCACATTAATGTGATCATGCAGCAACTGCATTTACAATTTCATCAAGGACACTTATCTTTGTTGGTTCCAAAATTCGATCTTCCATCCTTTTTAAAAGTAGGCAATTAAAGCGCTGAATTGAAATCCTAATACTATTAAATCATGAATCGAAATCTTAATACTGTACTACTAAAACATGAATTATAAAATAAGAAAATTTTGTAACTACACCTCTATTAAGTTATAATCTTCTCATAGTAATAAAATTAGTTAGTCCTACCATTATGACTATAGAGAGGTTTTACTACATATGAAATATTTACTCTATTCCCCTGCTAATCCCTTGCAACAAATTTTTTTGGTTAATATGATTACAGACATAATATCATGTTATATTATATATACAAAACAATGTAACACATTTGTGTGGTTGACCTTTAATTAATTTCATAGTTAATATGTATACAAGAATTTGAAGGTATTTATCAACAATAAGATACATATACAAATTTAAAATCATAACTTTATATCTCAAATAACGTAGCAGTTTATGTGTCAATACTGCATTAATTATAGAAAAGTTACTCACATTTTATAATTAATATAGTGCTAAAACATAAGTTGTCACATAACTTGAAATGCAAAGTTAAGATCATACAACTTTGTATATATAGTATAATTGATTTATCAATAGTAAAGTCATGCGAAATTGAGACTTTTTTGTGATTGAAAAGCATTTTATTCATAACAAGTGAACAAACCAAGCAACTTTACTTGCTAGAACATCTTATTTACGAGTCTTCTCTTTAATGTATCTCGAGGGTTATGTACAAAAGGAGACAGTCAATGCAAAAAGTGATTTTTTTATATCTTTAAACATAGCAAATATAATCGAAGTCTCTTATGAAACCCTTCTCTTTCTTAATTCTCCAAACATGCCTACTATAGACATACATAAGCAATCCATTATTTATTTTATCAAAACAAGTACGAGGATGCATAGATCATAGTCCATTGACCCTTTCACTATTTTCTTATGCCCATTTTAATTCCATCGGCCGAAAGTAAAAGTTCTTAGATACGAGTCTTAATTATAATGAAAGTTTTAATATTACAAAGTGAATTAAAACTTAAGCAGAATGGGTTGCTAAGTTGATTTTAGTGTTCCTTCTTCATCATTGCAAAACAACCAACCATGAAACAAAATAAAGAACACTAGGGGTTTTTACATGGTTCGGAAAAATGTTTACATCCATGGGACCAAGTTCAAATGAAGCCAATCCACTATGGTAAACATTTATAGTTCAATTACAAAACCAAAGCTAAGCATCAGTTGCAAGAACACTCCCTGTTTTGCAACGCTTCAAACTCTACCCTTTGGTCAAACTTCGAACTACCACAGTAAGCTCCACATTCACAAGACCACCTGGTTAGCCTTGAGCTCCTCTCAAGGATTAACACTGAAGACGCACTTCAGCTCTAAAGGCTTGGAATCCCATCAAGCATCACTAATGGAAACCCAAGTTCCAAACATGAACAAGTAAACAAAGTTTATCAAAGGTATTTGTAAGCCTACCTAAGGCATATGAAACTTGATGCAAAACAAAAGAAACCTCGAGGAATTTTCACAGTAATATCATAGGAATAATCAAGCTTAAGAAGAATTGCATTGGAGGAGACGAATTAATAGAAAACTTGGGCTCCAATGCAAGGGGACAAGTGACCAAAAAGATACTTTATGAAGTCAACTTTATGAAAAGTTTATTCCATTTCTTGAGACCACCTATCAAAGAGAATAAACTTTCCAGCACATTGTATATCAATTTGACAAGTGTTATGGACCACACAAATATCTCATAAGAGAATGAGATAGCTCATTGAATTTTAGAAATACAACACGTGTTACCTAAAATATCTACCAGATGCATTGTGATCACTTTGACTTAGAGGTGCTTACCCGATATAGCAAATAAACAACATAATAGAAGGTGGTCACTTTAACACAAGCTTGTCACACTGAAAATTTAAACAAGAATGATTGTGCAATATTCAAAGTGAAGTGTTAATACCATGACTAGTGTTACACCACTAGAATCACAAGTTGACAAAATAACAGACATATTCAAATCGCTATAGCAAAAATAAAAGAGATGTTGTATAGTGTTCAAGAGAGGCATTTGAACCACAAAGAGATTGGAATTGTAATGGCTATAAAAATTGCAGTCACGACAAACAATACAGCAAGCCTTTCAAGCACTTGAGCTAATTTAGGAAATGTTGAACTCATGAATTTGCTGAGTAAGAGAAATGTGAAGGAGAATATGATTGCAGGACAAATAAAATGGAAAATGGGTGGGAGTTGTTGGGATTGAGTCTGGAAGGATTGTTGAGCTATTTCAACTGTAGATGGCAAGCAAAAACCTATCATTATCATAGCCCAATCTAAGTTAAATTGATCAGCAACTACATGTGCTCCACCATTGCTTCAAGATTGCTACCATTATTGTCAGTAGGAGGAGCTACTGATGTGGGTGGTAATGTTGCAGGTGCAACTCTTGGTAAAAGTTGGGAGATAGAAATGTGGATATTGAGAGAAAGAAAGCCTTGAAACTACATAGTTTGTCCATTTATGTTGTGATTGAAGTGAAAGAATAATGGAGATTATGCTTCTTGGTCTGGTTATATAAAAGTATATAGCTATATGTCACTTATTTTTTATTCAAGACAAAGAAAATACAGCGTAGCTTCATATTGGCTATAGTGGATTACTAAGTTTAATTACCAAAAATTAATTGAATACTCTCTTTGTTCACTTGGTTTGTTAGTCAGGCTCACCTAAATGGAAATGAATATAACCCTTGTAGATAGGAGATTCGTGTCCCGTTAATAATTATATATTAACATGTGACTTAGTATTTTTCTGAAATGGATAAGTGACAAGACTACAATGTAAATTAGAGTAAAAATAGAGATAGAAGCTTTGTTATCAAGAGTTTAGGTATAAGAAATATCGAAAAGTATTTGACCTAGATACACAACATATAAAGACATATATAATCAACATATAAACTTAAAACTCCTTTTATGGTCCTATCTAAAGTTATGGATGTTTAGTTCAAGGATAATAACAATAATCTTCTTACTTAAATTAAAAAAAAAAAATCCTTATGGTAATTGTAGAAACTTTTTAACCATTAAGTTTTTGTTATTCAACAAAAATTAATATTTATTAACTAACCATAGGATAAATTTTAATAATTCACGAATGACTCATTAAAGGGATTTTTTATATTTATGAAATCTCAAAAAAAAAATTTGTTATTCGATTAAACTTTGGGGTTGATTTTAGTTTATATAAACTATGAAATAAGGGCTTGATGGAAACTTTTGGCGCATGGTAGGACAGCCCATGGAGGGCTAAAAATCAAAATGAAGGAAACAATTGGTTTGGAGACATAATTTACTAGAGAAACCGGCAAAAGAGAAAACTACTATAAGATTTAAAAAAAAAAAAAAACCGTTGTGGTAGGAGATGATCTTGATGAAAGAATGGAAAAATCATAAAACTTTTATGATGCATTGCAATTTGCACATGGAATAGTTAAGGTCTTTTGCCCTCAAAATTTTAAGAAATTTTACCTTGTATATTATACACACATTATTAATGTTGAGAAAAACTTCAATTGAAGAAGGAATGTTGAGCAGTTCAATAGGCTGCTAGGAAGTCTAGTTTGAGGTGGAATGTTGAGAAAAGTCCAAAGTCCAGTTTTAGCTTGTTTGTTAAATTAGCTTAGTGGGTCAAAGTGTTAAGAATCAAAGTTTAAGCAAAAATAATGTGTTTCATTCTCTTGTTTTGTAAATAAGTGATGCGATGCGTTTTACTCTTCAGCTAAAAATAGAACACCAGTAACCTACTAAACCTAGTAGCTTTGTATTCAAAATTTCAGCGAATGAGAAAATTTTTCCCTCTCTTCAATTTGTTATACATTCTTCATTTTTCTTCGATACTAGAATTCTCTTTGAAACTCTTTCATGGCATCAAAGCCCTCGACATGCGTCTATAGTGAATTTGAGCTTCAATTCGTTAATCTCTATTCCCAAATATGCAAAAATGCAAACTGAATCTACAAATTAGACAAATATGGCTGCTCCTCTTTCCTTGCCTACGATCACTGTCAAATTAGAAGAGGAAAACTATACATACTGGCATTCGTAGATTCTTCCTACTTTAGCAACTCATAAGCTCGAAGGATATGTCATGGGTGAACAAATATGTCCTCCTATGTTTTGATTGACAAATCAAAATAATCTGGACAATCAATCAAGAGAGCAAACATTAACTACTTCAATTGGAAGTGAATTGATCAATTTTTGGACAATTGGCTACTCTTCACAATTTTTGAATATATGTTTAAACATGTTGTTAAGTGTATCGGGATTATGAGATCTAGAACACTTTAGAATTGCATTTTCATTTTGTCTCTAAGGCTCGAACCCTACATTTGAGAAATTTGTTACAAAGTACTAAAAAAGATTCACTAAGCATTAATGAATATGTGATAAAGATGAAAGAACTTTGTGATGAATTGATTTGTAATGGAGTTCATATAGAGATTATGAGCTATTGTTATACATATTAGATGGTCTAGGACAAGAATATGATGTTGTTGTAACAAATTTAACCTCAAACAGTAGCCAAACTATACTTCAGGAAACACAATTTTTGCTTCACAAACATGAAATGAGGTTGGAAAAACAACATGGTGCACTCTTCAGTTTTCATGAGTAACTAGCTTCTACTAAGATGACCTTTAAGCAAGGACTAAGTGACCCGCCTGTTAATATTCACAAGCTTCTCCTATAAAAAATCTGTTTGTGCCAATCCACAGACTTTAACTGATCAAACTTGGTATGTAGACTCAAGAGCTACTGATCACATGACTGTAGACATAAGCAATTTATTGATGAAGTCTAACTATCAAAGAGGTTCTCAAGTACAAGTTGGGAATGGACAGTCAGTCCTTATTACTCATACAAGTGTGTCTTTTATACCTTCTACTAGTTCTCATAGATTATTACATCCTAAAAATATGTTATGTGTTCCTCAAATAGTGAAGAACATGCTGAGAATTTCTCAAATAACAAAAGATAATGATGTGATTGTGGATTTTCATTCTGATCATTGTCTTATAAGGGATAAAGCTACTAAAGTTGTTCTCCTTCAAGGTATTTTAAAAGATGGAATGTATTAGTTGAAAGTTTCTCTCTCAAGCATTGCATCTTCTGCTGTTGAACAATCTGCTTTTGCATTCTAGTTATCTCATGCTTATCTTCAAATAGCATCTCTCTCTTCCACTAATAAAATTAGTTCCAGTTCCAGTTCTAGCTCAAGTTCAAATAGTCATGTTTTAGTTGCTGTTGATCATCAGTGTATGAAAATTAATCAATGTAATGTAAAAGTAAGTCTTACTATGTTATGACTTGCTCGATTGGGTCATCCACATGTTAAAATTTTAAGCAATGTAATGAATAAACTTCATGTATGTGGTTCTCTTAGAAATAAAATACCTTTTTGTAAAGCTTGTCAGTTTGGAAAAGTGTAGCAAACCCTCTTTCCCATTTCTAATTCAAAGACGAAAGTTCCACTTAAATTGATTTATTATAATCTATAGAGACCTGCTCCTATTGTTTCTTCTCAGGGATATAGGGATATGGGAAAAGACGACTTTAAAAAGTCAATGGTTATAAATGTGTGGCAATCAGTCAATATTGACCATCCAAAAACATTTGATACTCTTGCAATGGAGTTCAATGCAAAGAAAATGATAATGGAGGATCTATCGAGCTTTGTGAAGAGGAAAGAGTTTTATAAAAGAGAGGTGAAGGCGTGGAAAATAGAATATTTGTTGTTTAGTCCTTCTGTTATGAGGAAATCAAGGTTGACTCAAGCTATGACAAATTTTCTCAACTTTAACATCTATGAGTTAAAGTTGATTGATATTAGGAGGAATAGTGAGTTATTGAATCTGTTAATTACCACAAGAAAAAACTCCATTCTGGTTGTAAAAGATTGCTCAACTAAATTGCCGACTAAGCATTAAGAGGGAGAGACAGAGGCTACTGAAACTCCAAAAAATCTGGTATTATTATTCACATTCTTTTCTCTTGGGCTATTCTTATAAATAGATGTTATACAATCATAATATATTCACATTCTTTTTTCTTTTTCATTTTTAAACAGGTGACATTATCAAGACTGCTAAATTTACTTGATGGATTGTGGTCAAGCGGGGATGGGAGGATTATAATGTTCATGAGGTTGACTTTGAATTGTTGCACCTTAGTCGCCTGGATATGCATGTCCACATGTTCTGTTACCTTCACTTTATATTCAAAATCATGGCTTTCAATTTTTGATACTCTTGCAATGGACTTGAGTACAAAGAAAAAGACAATGGAGGATCTAGAGAGGTTTGTGAATAGGAAAGAGTTTTATAAGAGAGAGGGGAAGGCGTGGAAAAGAGAATATATATTGTTCAGTCCTTCTGTTGCTGGGAAATCAAGGTTGATTCAAGCTATGAAAAATTTCTCAACTTTGAAATCTATGAGTTGAAGTTAAATGATATTAGGGGGGAATAGTGAGTTATTGAACATGTTGATTACCACAAAGAATAACTTCATTCTGGTTGTAAATGATTGTTCAACTAAATTGTCGGCTAGGCGAGATGAGGGAGTGGGAGTGGTTACTTAAACTCTAGAAAATCAGGTCTTATTATTTACATTCTTTTCTCTTAGGCTATTCTTATAAATAGATGTTATACAATCATAATATGCTTACATTTCTTTTCTTTTTCATTTTTAAATAGGTGACATTATCAAGACTGCTAAATTACTTGATGGATTGTGGTCAACCAGGGGAGATGGGAGGATTATAGTGTTCATGACCAATCACAAAGAGAAGGTTGATCATGCATTGTTGCACCTTGGTCACTTGGATGTGCATGCCACATGTCCTATTACCTTCACTTATATTCAAAATTGTGGCTTTCAATTTTTGATACTTTTTCAATGGACTTAAGTACAAGAAAAAGATAATGGAGGATTTAGATAGGTTTGTGAATTGGAAAGAGTTTTATAAGAGATAGGGGAAGGCATGAAAAAGAGAATATATGTTGTTCGATCCTTCTGTTACGAGGAAATCAAGGTTGATTCAAGTTATGACAAATTTTATCAACTCTGACATCTATGAGTTGAAGTTGAATGATATTAGGGGGAATAGTGAGTTATTGAACCTGTTGATTACCACAAAGAATCACTCCATTCTAGTTGTAAATGATTATTCAACTAAATTGCTAGCTAAGCGTGAAAAGGGAGTGGTAGAGGCTATTGAAACTCCAGAAAATCAGGTATTATTATTTCCATTCTTTTCTCTTAGGCTGTTCTTATAAATAGATGTTATACAATCATAATTTCACATTCTTTTTTCTTTTTCATTTTTAAATAGGTGACATTATCAGGACTGTTAATTTTACTTGATGGATTGTGGTCAAGCAGGGGAGATGGAAGGATTATAGTATTCATAACCAATCACAAAGAGAAGGTTGACCTTGCATTGTTGCACCCTAGTCATCTGGATGTGCATGTCCACATGTCTTGTTACCTTCACTTTATATTCAAAATTATGGCTTTCAATTTTTGATACTCTTGCAATAGATTTGCATACAAAGAAAAAGATAATTGAGGATCTAGAGAGGTTTGTGAATAGTGAAGTGTTTTATGAGAGAAAGTGGAAAGCGTGGAAAACATAATATATATTGTTCGATCCTTCTATTATGAGTTGTTGATTCAAGCTATGGCAAATTTTCTCAACTTTGACATCTATGAGTAAAGGTTGAATGATATCAAGGGGAACAGTAAATTATTGAACCTGTTGATTACCACAAAAAATAACTTCATTCTGGTTGTAGAGGATTGTTCAACTAAATTGTCGGCTAAGCATGAAGAGGGAGTGGCAGAGACTACTGAAACTCTAGAAAATCAGGTATTATTATTCACATTCTTTTCTCTTCAGCTATTTTTATAAAAGAGTTTTGTTAATATATAAGCACAATACTGCCACGAGTCATGCATGAGATTGGCACAAAATGTGTACAACTACTTTTATTTCTAAATTTATTTTATAAGACAATTTTTTTTTTTTAATTTTGTATGAATAAGTTGTAGGATATTTTTAAATTTTTTGACGTAAATTTATAGTATAAAGAAGTTATTAAGTTTCTGGAGTTTTGTGTTGTGAAATATGTATATTTGTTGTGAAAATTAAAATCGAAAACATTTTAAACTAAATATACCTTAATGATAAAGTCTTGTTGGTTTTGCAATAAGGATGGTGTAGTATCCCCATCTAAAATCCCCTTTATATAGAGTTTAAAATGTTTGTCACTAACAACTAGAACACATGTTTTGAAGTTTTGAGGGTTTGTTCTTCTATTGAGACCAAGATTTTTCAAGTACTCCACAGAGCCATTTTCTTCAAAAATCTTCTTGAGTATGTTTCTCTGAATCCTCTTCAAATTTTTGTTCATTATCTAAAATTCGTCTACATCTAAATCATATATTGCACAATGTATCATGCTTAAAAACAAAAAAGACAAATTATGATAGTCGTTGAACTTTTTATCTCAAGTGACACATTAAATACCAAGTGGTTGTAAAGGATTGTTCAACTAAATTATTGACTACGCGTGAAAAGGGAGTGGTAGAGGCTATTGAAATGCCAGAAAATCAGGTATTACTATTCACATTCTTTTCTCTTAGGCTATAGATGTTATACAATCATAATATGTTCAAATTCTTTTTTCTTTTTCATTTTTAAATAGGTGACATTAATTAACAAAACTGTTAAATTTACTTGATGGATTGGGGTCAAGCGGGGAAGATGGGAAGATAATAATGTTCATGACCAATCACAAAGAGAAAGTTGACCTTGCATTGTTGCACCTTGGTCATCTGGATGTGCATGTCCACATGTCTTGTTACCTTTACTTTATATTCAAAATTATGGCTTTCAATTTTTGATACTCTTCCAATGGGTTTTAGTACAAAGAAAAAGATAATGGAAGATTTGGAGAGGCTTGTGAATAGGAAAAAGTTTTATAAGAGAGAGAGGAAGGCGTGGAAAAGAGAATATATGTTGTCTGGTTAGTCCTTCTGTTATGGGGAAATCAAAGTTGATTCAAGATATGACAAATTTTCTCAACTTTGACATCTATAAGTTGAAATTGAATGATATTAAAAGGAATAGTGAGTTATTAAACCTGTTGATTACCACAAAGAGTAACTCCATTATGGTTGTAAAAGATTGTTGAACTATATTATCAACTAGGCGTGAAGAGGGAGTGGCAGCGGTTATTGAAACTCTAGAAAACCAGGTCCTATTATTCACATTCTTTTCTCTTAGGCTATTCTTATAAATAGATGTTATACAATCATAATATGCTTACATTCTTTTTTCGTTTTCATTTTTAAATAGATGACATTATCAAGACTGCTAAATTTACTTGATGGATTGTGGTCAAGCAAGGGACATGGGAGGATTATAGTGTTCATGACCAATCACAAAGAGAAGGTTAATCTTGCATTGTTGCACCTTGGTCACTTGGATGTGCATGTCCACATGTCTTGTTACCTTCTCTTTATATTCAAAATTGTGGCTTTCAATCTTTGATACTCTTGCAATGGACTTGAGCACAAAGAAAAAGATAATGGAGGAATTGGAGAGGTTTGTGAATAGGAAAGATCTTTATAAGAGAGAAGGGAAGGCGTGGAAAAGAGAATATATGTTGTTCGGTCCTTCTATTACGGGGAAATCAAGGTTGATTCAAGCTATGACAAATTTTCTCAACTGTGAAATCTATGAGTTGAAGTTGAATGGTATTAGGGGGAATAATGAGTTATTGAACCTATTGATTACCACAAAGAATAACTTTATTCTAGTTGTAAAGGATTGTTTAACTAAATTTCTGGCTAGGCATGAAGAGTGAGTGGTAGAGGCTACTGAAACTTTAGAAAATCAAGTATTATTATTAATATTCTTTTCTCTTAGTTAAAAATAGTTGTTATACAATCATAATATGTTCACATTCTTTTTTCTTTTTCATTTTTAAATTGGTGACATTATCAAGACTGCTAAATTTATTTGTTGGATTGTGGTCAAGCGGGGGAGATGGGAGGATTATAGTGTTCATGACCAATCACAAAGAGAAAGTTGACCTTGCATTGCATTGCATCCTGGTCACTTGGATGTGCATGTCCATATGTCCTGTTACCTTCACTTTATATTCAAAATTGTGCCTTTCAATTTTTGATACTCTTGCAATAGACTTGAGTACAAAGAAAAAGATAATAGNTCCATATGTGTAAAACACTAAAACCTATTTATTGGATTGAATTATCAAAAGTTAAGATTCTTTTCGTATCAAAACAAAAATTAAGAGTAGTTCCACTGTTTAAATATCATTTGAACTCTTCCAAGGATTTTATTTTGTTTGCACGCTTAATTTTATTTTATTTTTTATTTTTTTTTTTGGAGTATTTCTTCTTTGATATTATGTAGAGTTTAAAGAGATGTTTTAAAAGATAATGTGATGCCTTTAATAATGGTTATTATTCTAACCTCCCCTGAGGTATGAGTTTGAGTTAGTCTATCACGCCATAGGTTTAAAATACCAATCCCTCACTTCCCCTCACATTTGAAAAATATCCCAAACCTCCCCTTATAGCCGTTTGTTAATTGATTTCTTTAATGGGTCAGGGTCATATTTGTAAAAGCACAAGGCAATAGATCCTCTCTTTCTTTATGCTTTCTTTTCCTTTCTCCTTTCTTCTCTATCCGAATTTCCCTTTTTCTTCCTTAATATGTTTCCATTTTTCTTTTAATAGTTATTGGATTATAATTTAATTGACTTCCTCTCAAACTTGACTTTTTAAACATTACTTACACGTTAACTCATTTAAAATGCTGCCACTTCAATACATTATGCAAAGATATGCAGGATGCCAAATGGTTTAAAAGCTGTCACTAGTAGCTTAGCTGCATGAGAAAGCCAAATAAAAGTGGCTACACGTGGTTTTATGGACCTGATTGTTACAGGGCTGAAGAAGGATGGAGTTTTCGACTTCATTTTGTCCCTCGTATTAGCTTCTTTCATCGACAATAATACTGAAAAGTCTCTGCTCCTTTTTCATCAATTTGCTATGAAGAATCAGATCTTCAGCTGAGCAAAGAGAAAACTGGGACTGGAGCTTGACATGGAAGAGATGCACTCGGTAAACTCGATCAATTCGTGCTAGTTCAGTGGCGTGTGTGGCTGCTTGAGCATTTTTACAACCGAAGATTATATCAATGTATGATTTGACTTGAGGCACATCTAGTTATGCTTGAGGTGAATCATTGAATGCATACAACGGCCATTGTTGCCACCGAACGATGAAGGGAGTTTGGGAGTGCTTGTTGGTATTAATTAAGTTGTGTATACTCAAGGTGTAATTATGAAATTTACTCCTTCCTGTTTAAAATTTCTGTTAACAAACAGCTCTAAGGGGGAGGTTTGGGATATTTTTTGAAATATGAGGGGAAGTCAGAGATAATATTCTAAACCCATGGGGCATTTGGGATATTTCATATTTTTAAAATGATGTTATTTTAGTAAATCTTTTTCAAAACTTAATAACTGTTAAAATCATTTTAAAAATTTAATCTATAAATATTTCATATTTTATTTCTAAATTTCCTTTCTCTAATATATTTTCTTCCAAATGTCTTTATTAACCTCGTTATTTCTATTTTTTTCTCCGGGTTAAATTTCAGTCACCATTTTCGTATTTGATCGAGTTGAAGTTCGTTTTTCTTAGACAACCTATTTCCTCTCCAAATTCTTATTGGCAAAATATATGTTTTTCAAAAAATTATTATTGAGATTTGGAAAAAAATTTGGTGAGACTTAATTAACTTTACTCGATATACAAATCACAATTGCAATTAAGAAGACACGTCGAAGGTCAAGTGAGGTATTTGAGCTAAAAAGGGAGTGGAATTGCGATGGCTACAACAGTTACAATCACTGCAAATAATACACCAAACCCTTCAAGCCCTCGGGCTACTATGGGTAATTTTCCAACTCATGAATTTGCTAACAAAGAGAAAACTGAAGGAGAATATATATGATTATTTTTATAGAGAAATAAAACAATTGGGGAAATTTAAAAGAATAGGCATGATTAACTAAAACGTTAGAAAGAATTATTAAAATAAAGGTTAAGGTTTTAGATTTTTCCACTCAAAACTTGTGAAGCTCAACCCAAATGGTGAAACTCCTCTAATTATCTTGTTCTCCTTCTCCCACAAAAAATAGATGTCAACTTTCATTTTCCCAACAATTATTCATTCGATCTACACCTTTTCCTCCTCTTTCCTTCCTTTTTTCTCTCTTTCTCCTTTTCTTCTCGTCGACTTCAGCTCAATGCTCTGAAAATCAGACCGGACCATGACCCGTTCAAGGGTTCCATTTTTGGTTTGACTGGTTTGACCGGTTGGATCGGTCGGTTGGACCATATTCTATAAAATTTTTTTAGTCCCTAATGTTTGAAATTTATCAAAAATACCCCTATAATACTCCCTTAAGGTTTGAAATCTATCCAAAACACCCTTGTCGCGCAAAGAGACTGGTGATGGTGGCGGCAGCGACGATCGACAGCCAATCAAGGTTTGGAATCATTGGGCTTTTTATGTATACGTGCCGGCGAATCTGATGGTGGTGCTAGGGAGTTCCATCAGCGTTGAAAATCGTTGGAATCAACAAAAGAAGTCTGACGGTCACGTGAAGTTCAGGTGGATGGCGAGCGATGAAGGTTGGATGACGGCCACTGAAAATGGCTGGGTTTCGCCGTGGAGATGCCGTCAAGTCTAATAGCGGTGTTTTCTCCCTCGATCGATGCCGGAATCTGACAGGATTCAGAGGCGATTGGACCGCGATTTGGCACTATTCTAGCAGTCCAACGACGGCCCAATATGGTTTAAACGTAAATAGTGATTTTTACATAATTCCAGACCGGATATGCCGTCGGTTACCGGTCGAACCGGTCCGACCGGACAGTCCGATCCGGTCTGGTCCAGTCCGGTTTTCATAACATTGATTCAGCTTACTATAAAGGGGTTGACTTGTAAAATATCATTTTGCCCCCTCAATTATTATAGTATTTTAAAATAGCCCCTAACACATCAGCATTTTCATCACATATGACCCCTATATTTGTCCTTATTTTAAAACAGTCCACACACATTGCATTCTTTGACTTAGGACCCCATTTTGATACTTCAAAAATTGATAATTACACCCCCAAATGTGAATCTTGTAGTGCCCGTTCCAAGATGAGGAACATCAGATTCATTTCCCGCCAAGTCATTCCATCATGAACAACATCGTTCTACAGGTTGTTCATGCTTCTACCCAAAAATGGAGAAGTCCTCGTTCCCAATCTAGAGCACTTGTTCCATCCTCAATTTTGGAATAATAATTTTAAGCTCATATTTTGTTTCAATAGTTCAATTTTTTAATTTTTTTTCAATTTTGACAAATTTAACTTTAAATAAAATTATTATTTTCTCAAAAAATAAATTATTATAAAGGACTCTACCAGTTGTAAGTACACAAATAGTTTTTGAGAAATTTTAATTAGTTATCTCAATAATTACATGCATGTGTTTTATTAATTCCTTGCTTAGATGATCATATCTTCATGTTTAGAGTCAGTAAAAAGGATATTTATGTTTGAACTTCAAATTTGTAATTAATAAATTCAATATTCTTTATTATTTTACATTTTAGGACTATATTCATATCTTTATTTCTTATAAAATCTCAAAATATTTTTTTTATCTCCTAAGAATTTCCTCTCAATCTTAAGATATACAAGATTAATTGAAAATAATAATTTTAGGTTTGAAAATTTTTACTATTAGAATAATAGATGCATATTTTCTACTTATTAGTTTATTAGAGATTTAAAATTGTAATTTTAATCAAATTTTATTAAGATTTTTTTTTTTTCCATATGTGTAAAACACTAAAACCTATTTATTGGATTGAATTATCAAAAGTTAAGATTCTTTTCGTATCAAAACAAAAATTAAGAGTAATTCCACTGTTTAAATATCATTTGAACTCTTCCAAGGATTTTATTTTGTTTGCACGCTTAATTTTATTTTATTTTTTATTTTTTTTTTTGGAGTATTTCTTCTTTGATATTATGTAGAGTTTAAAGAGATGTTTTAAAAGATAATGTGATGCCTTTAATAATGGTTATTATTCTAACCTCCCCTGAGGTATGAGTTTTAGTTAGTCTATCACGCCATAGGTTTAAAATACCAATCCCTCACTTCCCCTCACATTTGAATAATATCCCAAACCTCCCCTTATAGCCGTTTGTTAACTGATTTCTTTAATGGGTCAGGGTCAAATTTGTAAAAGCACAAGGCAATATATCCTCTCTTTCTTTATGCTTTCTTTTCCTTTCTCCTTTCTTCTCTATCCGAATTTCCCTTTTTCTTCCTTAATATGTTTCCATTTTTCTTTTAATAGTTATTGGATTATAATTTAATTGACTTCCTCTCAAACTTGACTTTTTAAACATTACTTACACGTTAACTCATTTAAAATGCTGCCACTTCAATACATTATGCAAAGATATGCAGGATGCCAAATGGTTTAAAAGCTGTCACTAGTAGCTTAGCTGCATGAGAAAGCCAAATAAAAGTGGCTACACGTGGTTTTATGGACCTGATTGTTACAGGGCTGAAGAAGGATGGAGTTTTCGACTTCATTTTGTCCCTCGTATTAGTTTCTTTCATCGACAATAACACTGAAAAGTCTCTGCTCCTTTTTCATCAATTTGCTATGAAGAATCAGATCTTCAGCTGAGCAAAGAGAAAACTGGGACTGGAGCTCGATCAATTCGTGCTAGTTCAGTGGCGTGTGTGGCTGCTTGAGCATTTTTACAACCGAAGATTATATCAATGTATGATTTCACTTGAGGCACATCTAGTTATGCTTGAGGTGAATCATTGAATGCATACAACGGCCATTGTTGCCACCGAACGATGAAGGGAGTTTGGGAGTGGTTGTTGGTATTAATTAAGTTGTGTACACTCAAGGTGTAATTATGAAATTTAATCCTTCCTGTTAAAAATTTCTGTTAACAAACAGCTCTAAGGGGGAGGTTTGGGATATTTTTTGAAATATGAGGGGAAGTCAAAGATAATTTTCTAAATCTATGGGGCATTTGGGATATTTCATATTTTTAAAATGATGTTATTTTAGTAAATCTTTTTCAAAACTTAATAACTGTTAAAATCATTTTAAAAATTTAATCTATAAATATTTCATATTTTATTTCTAAATTTCCTTTCTCTAATATATTTTCTTCTAAATGTCTTTATTAACCTCGTTATTTCTATTTTTTTCTCCGGGTTAAATTTCAGTCACCATTTTCGTATTTGATCGAGTTGAAGTTCGTTTTTCTTAGACAACCTATTTCCTCTCCAAATTCTTATTGGCAAAATATATGTTTTTCAAAAAATTATTATTGAGATTTGGAAAAAAATTTGGTGAGACTTAATTAACTTTACTCGATATACAAATCACAATTGCAATTAAGAAGACACGTCGAAGGTCAAGTGAGGTATTTGAGCTAAAAAGGGCGTGGAATTGCGATGGCTACAATAGTTACAATCACTGCAAATAATACACCAAACCCTTCAAGCCCTCGGGCTACTATGGGTAATTTTCCAACTCATGAATTTGCTAACAAAGAGAAAACTGAAGGAGAATATATATGATTGTGTTGATGCGTGATTTAGGCACCAACCAATTGACACGTACGCAACGTTGATTGGACAAGGAACGCACATGAATATGGATTGTCAATACGAAATAAATGCTATAAGAGCTTTTAAAGTGGTTCGGATGCTAAGGTAGCAAGTCCTACATCCACTGATTTGTATTGATATTGATAATGTGGGTCAGGTCGCAACAGCGGACTGACTTACATAAGATTTAGGAAAAAGTAAAAATGTGTTGCTTACAAGAGAGAGAGAGTTTTTATGTAAAATTGTCGAATCCCCTTAATGAAGGTGTCTTCCTCTTCTTATACCCAGTTGAATGTGCGTAATCATCACTAAATCCTTGGGTTGGTGTGATTGTCAGGACCTAATCTGATTTTACGTCCCATTACCCATTTTCCAAGCCGATTTCACGCGATTTGGAGCAGGTTAGCAACACGTGGGAGCACCAGGGCGTTTGGCAGGCCTGACGTGCGCTTACCGTTCTGACGGGAGCAGGCCACGTTTCGTCACGCAACTCCACGTCAGCCTTTAATTTCTTAGTCATAACAGATTGCAAGACAAAGAATTAGAACAAGAGCTATTTCAATGCTGATGGCAAGCAAAAACCTATCACTGTTATTGGCAGTGTGACCCCATAATAGCAAGTGCATATAGTATAGCAGTTAGCAAAGTTTCAGAATGCAGTTTTAAGCCTAAAATTATCCGTAAATTGAGATGGTCTTAAGTGATAACAACTACGAGTGTTTTCAAAAAGCCCTAGTACCAAGGTTGAGGGTAATTAGGGTATGGTGCGCAGTCGTGCTAAATATTTCTCCACTATTAATCTCTTTTAATTAAAAAAGAAGAACGCCCGGCCTCTAGCGGAAAGGAATACTCTGTTTTCTTCGTTTATAGTACTCAAATGTTCTGTATACAAAGAGAAAGAGAGAGAATCCACAATATAAAGCAACAAAAACCACTTCTATATATGTACCTGCATTACAAATTTACTAGCTTGATCATAACTCCACTAATTCATATAAATTAAAGAACAATAAACACAAAGATTTCCATACATATAATCCATGCTGGCGTAGTTACATGCAGCTTAAACAACGCAACTCTGGGAACCTCTTCCCATGAACGACCGTGTCTGGATTTGTTACTTGATATAATGAACATGCTCTTTATCAAATGTAATTTACGAATGAGTATATTATCAAATATGCTTGCCTTACCTCTGAAAGCAATAACAGATGCAACGTGTTTAATCAGTAGAGATATTTGCGATAAAAATTGCGAGTAAAGAAAGTCCGTAGACAGCCCAAGTGGTTAACTTGAGAATCAAGGGCAATGGAATCGTAATGCAGAGGAAAAACGCAGTGGCTGCTGAGAAGACGCCAACTTCCTCTAACACTCGGGCGATATATTGGTGCCTTTCACCGATGAACCTGGCGACAAAGAGGGGAGCAAAAGCAAACACGACTGCCTGAGAAAACAAATGGAAGGTTAGAGTCGGTTGAGGGTGAATTTGACCAGGCAAAAGAGCACCTGCTGCCGAAAAGCAAAATCCAATTATCAACTTTGGCCAGTTGAGATTTCCCTGCTCATCAGCAAGAACAGGAGCAATCCTAGGCCAAAGTTGGCGCGATAAGAAAAAGAAGCAGGCCTTAAAACGATCTGCAAAAGAAAGAAAGTGTGTCTTAATATTGAGAACTGCAGTGTCCATTTTTTCCTATTGTCTCTGGCATGATTTTCTGGGTAAGTTCCATTCTCATTTATAGGAACCAAGGAACCGTTAGGAGGAAAGACCTATGCATGAAAACTTCATTAACAACCAAAACGTTATGTTTTGGATTATAGTAGCAGCAGCCGCCGCTTCTCTCTTTTTGGCTTATATTCAAACTTAATCAGGCCGCATGGCTTGTATTTATTAACCACAGAATGCGGTTTACCGACATTAATATATTTTTTGTTTCGATGTTCATGTATTACAACAATCTCCATGTCCAAATAAGGTACTTATTATAATAAATATTTCTCTTCATAAATTTCTTTAACCGGGTATCCACATATTGTTTCAATTGCAGAATCTAATATCTCCTCTACGTACGTTCGTTGTCCTGTTCCTTGGCTTTATGAAAGAATATAGCCATCAAATTCTGATTGCATCAAGGAATATCAATTAAGTACAATCAATAATGGCAACAGAGTCGTAGTCGTACATATAAGAATTGAAATGTTGATGTTAAAGTCGTTATCAAAATCTGTTTTTATATTTATTTATATGGGATAACAGAACTTTCTGTGTTTACATTGCTGATTCTATGCTGTCTAACGTTGGTAAGGTACAAGCATATGAATCCGGCCGTGATTTGTCAATATATGCAAAGAATAAAAGAATGCGTTGGCGTTGATTCTTGTTGACTTAGATATGTCCGATATTGTCATGTAGTGAGATCAGCTTGAATGTTATTGCCTCCACACAGGTAACAGCATCTAAATGTGAAACCACATCAAAATTAATTTAACTAGGCACCTGAACCTGAATGAAAGGGCATTTTTTCCTCTTTTTCTTTGAAATTTTCAATTTTTTTTTAGTTCTGGACTTGATAATTATCATGCCAGTAATTAATTTTTTCCATTAATTATGATACATATTACAGTTCTTTTTTATGTGTTTTGTTTGACTATAAAAATCTGTCGTCTTGTTACTCTTTTTCACCGAATCAATGGCGATTCCACTTAAGATGGAAAATGGGTCATAGATGCATGCATGGCCCCCATTAGTTTTATTTTCAAATAATAGTTGTATGTATTTTATTTTTACATGCCTTTTTAAATTGCAATGATAAACCCTTCAATAATACTTTTAATCATCTTTTCTTCTATTATTTGATAAAGGTACTAGCACGTTGGAACTAAAAAGCCAAACTGAACAAAATTTGACATCTGATTTTAATGATACAATATGATTTTATTATTAATAAAAAAATTTATTTGATAGGGGTATCTAAATTGAGACAAGTGTCCTTAAATTGAACAAATTGAAATTTGTATCTGTTTTCAACATTTCGTGAAAAACTAATACCTAAATGAAAATATTTAAAAGTGAATTCAAATCCGCCCTCATGCCAAAAGTATAGAACGGTTTTAAGTTTAGCAAGAACTTAATAATCATTTGATTAAAGTCTAATTTATGGTGATCAAAGCTAAATCTTTTTGTGAGACCGATGCCATAAATCATCGTGTGAACGTTTTAGTTAGTTTTATTAAAAAATAATTTGAGCTTTTTTAAGTAACATAGCATGCATCCCGGGTTCTTGCAAAGGAGGGAAAGGTTAATTTGGTTTCACTAAACACAAGGGTGTTATGATAAGAGAAAAAAGTTATCGCGATTCTCACATCGTCAGCTGCCAATAGTAATTCCTCTGAGGAGCTTTTTGAAGTTTCAGGTTATCTTCAATTTTTAATCAATCTCAATTCTCAAACCCTAAAGCCTCTAAAGTTGTGAAATGATCTTATAATAAATAAAGAATATATATATATAGATAGATAAAGTCTTTTAATTAATGTGTTTATGTTCATCATGCGGTGTGATTTCAGCAAATATAATATTATTACGGCGGCCCCTGGCCCGGTCGTTGCAGCTAACAAAAATGAATATACTGATGCGGCTGCGCCCCAAGTTATTGGAATCTCAATACTCATCACCAGTGTTACTAATGACTAATGAGCAAATTTGGTGTTACTCTTTGATAATTTAACATGAGCAAGCGGTCTTCGTGAACAAACTATATAATAACTTGGTCAAATTAATCATTGACCGGTTCTAGTATTATTAATTCACTTCATCTGCAGGTCCAGTGGCAGTGGTCCGCTTCTTTTTCCATTCACATACGAGCTTTTCTACGGTCAAATTAATTAGTTCAACACACATATAATTTTAACAAAATATAAGCGTTTAGAAATGGCTATAAATTATACAAATTATGATGGCAATGAAGGAGACGGCGAATAGGGTCCATGTGATGCATTTGAGCCACAATGGGAGCGGAATTGTGATGGCTACAAAAATCGCCATCACCGCAAACAGCACACCAACTCTCTCCAGCAACTGAGCCATCATGGGAAATTTTGTACTCATGAATTTGCCAACAAAGACAAAAGTGAGGGAGAATATGATTGAAAGAGAAAGAAAATGGAAAACGGGTGGGAGCTTATTCTGCAAAGATTGAAGAGCTATTTCAACGGCTGATGGCAAACAAAAGCCGATCATTATCATCGCCCAGTCTAGGTTATGTTGATCGCCAACCGGCTGAGCTGCAGCCGGTTGAGGGTAGTTCTCGTCCACTACTTCGTGGTGGACAACAATGGGAGGAGGTACTGCTACTACTAATGGGGCAGCTCTCCGCAAGAGTTGGAAGATTTTTGTGAATATTAAGAAACAGAAGGCTTTGAAACGATTTACTGTGTCCATTTTCGCCGTGATTCAAACGAAAGAATAACCTGTGCTTTGGGGGAAAAAATAAATGTGCTTAAATAGAAGAGAAGTAGTGAATAACCTGTGATTCCACGTGGAAGATGCATATATCACATCCTTCTTCATGATTAACGAGTACAAATAATAAACAATTTCTAGGGATTTATTAGAGGAGAGAGTTAAAGAGTGAATTGATCATCAGCAGAAACAAAAAGTAAGAAGTAAGAAATATGGAATGATTTGTTTAAGTATGACCTAACGACACACCATTTGTTTATAATTTGAGGCCTCTTGGACGGATGCTTTATGACACACAGAAGTAGACAGAGAGAGGGTGAAGTGGGCGACGTGCTGTTTATTAAATTTCTTTAAGAGGAAAAAGGAGCAGGATGGTGATGCAGCTGATGCTTGTATATTCAGAGAGGAAGTGATGATAATGTTTAATGTAACGACGCGGAGAAAAACATTTGAAAAGGAAGATTTTTAAGCTTGAGTGGGGAGTAAAATTAGACGAATCAATGCTTTTCTATATAGAAAATGTGAAGGCCTATTGCATGTACATTTTATGCTTGACTAAGGTTTTTTAATGCTTAGTGCAAAAAATATATGTATAAAATTCAAAACAGTAAATATCTTCCTTCTTTTTTTTCTTTTTTTTTTATCAACGAGGTGTTTGAATCAGTTTGCGTGCACCTAAACTAATCTCTCGAGATTTTGAAATTGTTAAATAAGAGTCTTAAATGCCACTCCTATTAGGGCCTAAGGAGACTCGAACTCAAAAGCTCAAAAAATCTCTTTGCTTTTTTATCATCAAGTCACCCTAATAATAGTTAAAACTGTTATTATCTAATCTACTTAATTCAGCTAAAATTTTATGTATATTATGTACATGACATCAAATAAAAGGACAAAAGAATCATGGACCTAATTTTACTCAATAAATAGAACAGATATTGCGCGCGGGGGCCAGATGATAAAGGCTGAACATTCAGCTTAGAGATAAGAAGTCGTAATTTATTTAGTTATTTCTCTATAATGCATAATACAATAATTTAATATCATAAGCATCTTGCAAGAAATAATATTATATTATACTTTACTTTACCTCTAGAACTTTTGATCCATGATATCAACTTCACTGTAAGTTCCAAGTAACTTGAAGAAAACTCCAAGGAAAATAATTAAAAGATGAATAATGGAAAGTTGTTGCAGCAGTATAATTTATAAAGAATAAATCAATTTGTACTCAGAAGATAAACAGATCAAGCATGGGCATAAATGGCTGCTAAGACACTCGACCCTGTTAAATATATGGGACATATTTCATTACTTCGGACAAATTAAGTGCAATCATAATTTCTTGGTATTAAATTTAAGTGATGGACCTTCTCAAATACTTACGGATACTGTTTTAACAGAGGTGATATATCAAAAGTGAAATTTTCTATGTTGGCGATAATAAAGGTTAATTAATAGTGCTGTCATTTGAATATGCATGCAGTTTTGCGAATTTGTTCTGAGCATATTGGTTTTGTAAATCCATTGAAGGTAGTATATTTGAGAATATGACGAAGAATTGAAGATATGTTTTCCTATGGTGTCTGAGTTTATCGGATTTCAAATTTGACTTTTTGTTTTTTCTTTTGACTGGTGATGTAGTTTGTTTGGCTCATGCCCACATAGAATATAACTGTAAAACCAGACAAGACATATCCAGATAACTAGGATCCCTGAACATGTCTCTGGTGCGTTCACATCCATTCCTTCTTCACCACCACCGCTATCACAAACAGTCTCCCATTTTCCAAAGAAATTTTAGAACATCAAATGATAAACTCACTCTTCGCTCAACCTTCAACGCAAATTATTCTCTTTCTTTCCCCACCAAAACCCCCCAAACCCAAACACAAACTCAAACTCCTCTATCCAGCAACAATACATCAACCCATGATCTCAATTTCCTCCAAGAAGTAACCAATCTCTGTCAATCCAAAAACCTCGCCAAAGCTTTGTTTCTCTTGCGAGAAAACCCGCACAATGCTCACGCTAAAGAAGCTATGGGCGTATTATTACAAGCCTGTGGCCAACAAAAAGACATCGAAATTGGTAAAGAAGTCCATAAGCTAGTTTTGGCTTCAACCCAGTTTAGAAATGACTTGGTTCTCAACACTCGTCTCATTACTATGTACTCAATGTGTGGGTCTCCACTGGATTCTCGTGGCGTGTTCGATAATTTACAGACGAAAAATTTGTTCCAGTGGAATGCAATAGTTAGTGGGTACACTAGAAATGAGCTTTATAATGATGCATTAAACATGTTTATTGAATTGATTTCGGGTACGGAGCTGAAGCCCGATAATTTTACTTTGCCTTGTGTTATTAAAGCTTGTGGAGGGATTGCTAGCGTCGGGTTTGGATATGTTATCCATGGAATGGCTGTGAAGATGGGTTTGATTGGAGATGTGTTTGTGGGTAATGCTTTGGTTGCCATGTATGGAAAATGTGGGTTTGTTGATGAAATGGTGAAAGTGTATGAGTTTATGCCTCAAAGAAACTCGGTTTCTTGGAATTCTATAATTCGTGGGTTTTCTGAGAATGGTTTTGTTAGTCAAAGTTATGAGTATTTTATGAAGATGATGGGATCTGAGGAAGGTTTGATACCAGATGTTGCAACTCTAGTGACAGTTTTACCTGTATGCGCGATGGAAGGAGATTTGGAAATGGGAAGTTTGGTTCATGCTTTAGCAGTAAAATTGGGGCTGAATCAGGAATTGATGGTGAACAATGCCTTGGTTGATATGTATTCAAAATGCGGGTACTTAGCTCAAGCCCAAATCTTATTCGATAAAAACAATGATAAAAATGTTGTTTCTTGGAATACCATCATTGGGGCTTTTTCTATGGCAGGAGATGTGTGTGGAACGTTTGATCTTCTACGTAGAATGCAGATGGAAAAAGAGGAAACTAAGGTAAATGAGGTCACAATTTTGAATGTATTAACAATTTGTTTGGAGAAGTCTGAGCTGCTGAGCTTGAAGGAACTTCATGGTTATTCATTAAGACATGGGTTTCAAAATGATGAATTGGTAGCCAATGCTTTTGTTGCAGCCTATGCAAAGTGTGGATTACTGACTTCTGCTGAGCATGTGTTTTATGGTATGGAGTCGAGGACAGTTAGCTCTTGGAATGCACTTATTGGTGGTCATGCTCAAAATGGTGATCCTTCAAAGGCTTTAGGATTATTCAGTCAAATGTCAAATTCAGGCTTAGAACCTGACTGGTTTAGCATCGGTAGCCTCCTATTAGCTTGCACTCATATGAAAACCCTGCTGTATGGCAAAGAGACTCATGGATTTGTGCTACGTAATGGGTTAGAAACAGATTCTTTTGTAGCCATCTCACTACTATCACTTTACATGCATTGTGGGAAATTATCTTCTGCACGAGTTCTTTTTGATGCAATGAGCAACAAAAGTTTAGTATCTTGGAATGTAATCATAGCTGGTTACTCACAGAACAAACTTCCAGATGAATCGCTAATTATCTTCAGACAGATGTTATCTAATAGAATTCAACCTTGTAAGATTTCCATAATGAGTGTTTTTGGATCTTGTTCCCAGCTATCCGCCTTGCGGCTTGGAAAAGAAACCCATTGTTATGCTTTAAAAGCTAGCCTCCTAGATGATGTATTTGTTGGCTGTTCAATCATAGATATGTATGCCAAATGTGGCTGTATAGAACAATCTCGATTCATTTTTGACAGGTTAAAGGATTAAGATGTGGCATCATGGAATGCTATAATTGTGGGTTATGGAATACATGGGTATGGAAAAGAGGCAATAGAGCTTTTTGAAAATATGCAGGCACTGGGCAAGAAGCCTGATGGCTTCACATTTGTTGGTATTTTGATGGGCTGTAGCCATGCAGGGTTGGTTGAAGATGGGCTGAGATATTTCAACCAGATGCAGAATTTCCATGGGGTAAAGCCAAAACTAGAGCATTATGCATGTGTTGTGGATATGCTGGGCCGTGCAGGAAGACTGGATGATGCTCTAAAACTCATAGATGAGATGCCTGAGGAACCAGATGCCGGATTCTGGAGCTCATTGCTAAGTTCCTGCCGAATCCATGGTGCTTTGGATATTGGGGAGAAAGTTGCCAAAAAGTTATTAGAATTAGAGCCAGCCAAAGCAGAAAATTATGTGTTGCTCTCAAATTTATTTGCTGGATCAGCGAAGTGGGATGATGTGAGGAAGGTTCGGCAAACGATGAAGGGGATTGGCCTTCAAAAGGATGCTGGCCGCAGTTGGATTGAACTTGGAGGGAATGTTTACAGCTTTGTTGCTAGTGATACCACACTACCAGAATCAGAAGAGATCGGAGGAATGTGGAGAACATTAGAGGAAAAAATTAGTAAAATTGGATATAAACCATACACAGATTGTGTGCTTCATGAAGTAGAAGAAGATGAGAAGATAAACATATTGCGCGGCCATAGTGAGAAGCTTGCAATTTCTTTTGGGTTGCTAAAGACAACTGAAGGTGTCACACTGAGGATTAACAAGAACCTGCGGATTTGTGTAGATTGTCATAATGCGGCTAAGTTAATCTCAAAGGTTATGGGAAGGGAGATAGTAGTGAGAGACAACAAACGGTTTCATCATTTTAGAGATGGTTTTTGCTCTTGTGGTGATTATTGGTAGGGGAGAAACTCAGTTGCAGAACAAATTTTTTTTAGATATTAGCTTGTTGCTGCCCTTTATTCTTAGATTCGTTAATCAATTTGCCACATAAGTACCTTCCTAATTTAGAAGGTTGAGTGTATAGGTAAATGAGAAGACATATTTATTATTATAGTATGATTTCTGGCTATAAAATGAAGATGTATCAGCATAAGCATCCCCAATATGCCAAAAAAAAAATTATTTACCTTGATTCTTCATGCCTCTAGGCACTGTCTACGTGCTTATTAGATAGGAGAAAATTTGTGTCATGCATTTAAATCATCAAATTAAGTTAAAAGATCTCAACTTTATATATATAACTTGATAGGGCTCAAGGACAATGTAATGGCGTTTATTGAACACAAATTGTTTGTTGGAGCACTCTTGGACTTGAATAGGGATATGCCAAAACTGGAGACGAGTCGGAAACTGGGATGATTTTTCGTCCCTCCAATGATTTCGGGCCGGGGACGAGATTGGTTCTAATCCTCAGCCCGGCCCGGCCAGGCCAAAAATCCTCGCAATAATTAAAAATTAAATAAATAAAATATTTTGTGAAAAAATCACAAAGCAAAATAGATAATTTTCTCTTTAATAAAGTCCATATTTTATTTAATGTGTCTATTATAATTGAGTAATATATATTTTGAGTGTGAATACCTTTTCAAAATTAAGGATATGCCTTATCTTTTCGGGGAATAAAGCGGATATCAGGCCAAGGACAGGACTGCCCATTTTTGTTTCGAGGTCGGAAACGTGAATGGTGATCCCGGCCCGCTCTGACCCTTTGCCATCCCTAGATTTGAAGTATTTTGCACAAGTTATAAGCACTACTTAATACTACAGTATATAGCATTGACTGAAGAAGGGACAAGCCGGAAAGTGAGTTATTTAATTTGGCGTTAATTCGAAGGCGAGGCCACGGGCCACCCACTTGATTTTGACTTTTACATATACAATAGATACCATCTAAAGAGTGTTTAGACTTTAGAGGAAAATATATAGAAACGAGACAGAACTGTGTGCTGAGCAGCTTCTAAAACCGCAAATGGCGGCTGTGCCATCGTCTTCGCCGTCCTCCGATTCTCGAAACTCAGCTACTCACCCTATTCAACCTAAGCGCGAGGTCCTCTCTCTGAATAATGCATATATGTTATTATTGAGTGTTTAGTGTTGTGATTATTTTGAGGGTTTTTTTGCATGTAAGGTTGACGATGTTACAACCAACAATGGCGTCTTCGATGTATTCGAGGAAAAGCCTGACTCAACTCCCCAACATTTTCAGTAAGTTTTTTTTTTTTTCTCCAGAAAATTTTGTATCTGATTTATATATTTTTTTTTTTCCTGCTGCGTATGCATGTATCACATGAGATCATATTCTTTTAAATATTTTTGTTATCTTAATTAATTTTCTGTCCGAATAATCGTGTATAATGCTTCTGTGATTCTTTCCAGTATTTAATTAGAAAAAGATTGGGATTCACAGGATGGATCTTAAATTGCTAGTTATATATACTGTAGGAATTCAAAGTTTCTTTGGGATATTATACCAGCCTGCTTGAGATTAATTCTTGTGACTGAGAAAAAGAAAAGAATAAATTGTATATAACATGTTGTTGCCGGGAAAGAATGTTCCAAATTCTTTTCCGGAAGCTGTAAAGTTTGCTGCTCTTCAACACAAAGTTTCAAGCTGTGGTAATTGAATGTACTGAACTGTTACATTTATGTCATTGCTGAAAATGGAATTGCATGGGCATGCGCATGCTCATGTCAACAGGGAGAATGACAAAACGGGTAACCAAGTTTGGGAACCTTTAAATTCGAAGTATGCCAAAAGTTAAGTGAATTATAAGATATTTATCACCATTGTGTGATTAGTTGAAAGAAAAGGATCTTCTATAGTTAAGAGTTTGAAATTTTTTTGATATATTCTTTTTTCTGAGACCAAAAGATTTAGCCTTTTCTTTTTCCATATTTTGTCTTCCAAAATATCTAGAAATGAGGCATAGATCTTCAATTCGAGGAATGCAAATCTGGATTTTTAGATCCATTATGTGTTTTCTTCATTTATCCATTTCATAATATTGTTTCAATTGATGGTCATTTGAAATAGCATGATACAGATTTAAAATTTATGAATTAATTTAAAGGAATAACATTTTTATTTGGAATTTTCTTGTTTGAATTGGTCTAATTATCCACTTCCTTTAAGGCAATGAATAGCGATGCCTGCTTGTTTTCATTTGTTTTGCCTCTATGTGCTACCTGTTCATGCTACAGCTAAGTGCTTAGTATGGCTTGCTTTGTCTTCTAATCAAAATGCAGGTGTTACTTAACTTAGTCTCTTACTCTCTTTCTTATTTATATTGAATAAATTAACATCATTTTTAACCAATATGTGATTGCCTGTGCATGTTTGATTTTTTTCTTCTTATTTTAGTGCTTATGGTAATATTTTGTTTGATAAAATATAGCTCCTTTACCACATTAACTAGTTCTGATCCTTTAAGGATTATTCTTTGTTTTAATGGATGTATAGTGGGGAAGAAATTAGTGCTCTGCTTTATCGTTTCAAACTTTATTCTTTTTTTCAGTCTTGAGATACTCTCTTGTGCATATTTGTGCTTCTATAGGGTAGATATTAGTTTTTGGTATATTCTCTCGCTCGCACTTGCACAAGTCTATGCCTTTATGGTAGACATTCATAACATGATGTGCTGGTGTGCATGTAATATACATACAGCTCAGGCACATTTGCATATGTTCACAACCTAGAATTAGTGAATCCTTTTGAATTACATCCTAAATTGTTTTGACAGTCTACAGAGATTAACTTTTGTTTCTGTGACACTCTTACCAACGTATGAGTCTTTAAATGGCAAAGAGTTAGTAAATGTAGGATAAATTAAATATAATCAATGATTAATTCTGATTTCTGTTAATGATGTCTCATTCTTGAGTTCTTTCTCAAAAAATTATTGGCATTTATGACTTGATATACTTCTGATGGATTACCTGACCATTTACATCCAAAAATTTTAGGTTTGATCGAGTCCAATTTGAACCAAAGCTAACCACTTTCTTAGGCTCTCAATTTTTACCTTTTCACATGATGACCTCCTGAATTGTTCACATGTTATAGCAGTGGAGTAACTTGTCTATCGCAGTCACATAGTGACTCTGTTTATACCTTAATATATTGATTTGTACTAGCTTATAGATCTATATTATATTTCACTCTTGTTAGGGTTCTCAATAGCACAGACTATATTGAGAAGTACCAAAAATATGAAGCTGACTGCAGTCGTCGGTTGATGGCAAAATACTTCTCGAAGAAGAATCTTTATGGGGGTAAACAACTACTGCTCTTTGCCCCTCTTGCCCTGTACATTCTAATACACCTTACTTTCTGATTTATCTGTAGGATTAATCAACTAAACTTCCGTTCTGGATTTCTTTGTTCTTACAGGCAACATATTTGAGGAAACTATGACAATAAATGGTGAGACAATAAAATCAAGCAGGTATGACACAATTCATGCAGGTATTTACAAAACCTGGAGTCTGTCTTGCTGAATCATGAGCTAAGCTGTGTTTTGTCAACTTTTTCTAGGTGGCCTTGCACTCGTTCATTTGCAGACCCAGTGCAGGGTTTTGAAGATCAGAGTAGCTGTGCTTCATCTTCAACTGCAGAAACTATGAATAATGTCCCCAATGGAAGGGTTACGCCAAAGAAAAGTGGCTGAAAATCAATTTGTTGCTTTCTTTCAAAGTATTGTACATAAACAGATGTGGATGCTGTAGACCAACACGTTATGAGAAGAAACTAAACAGAACTTTCTTCCACCTCTCATTTGTCTTCTCTATATTTTTTTTCTCATTGGTTGGGGTGGAGGGGCAGATGGCTCTAATTTTTTGCATCAAGTTGTGAGAAATGGCTATTGAAAATTCATTTGTGCATACGAGCTTCAGAAAATTGGTCAGTCAGAAGTGATAAACAGTGGTGAATGATGCAAAAATATTGGAAATGACTTCTTAAATAGAGAATTTTGCTAGGATTAAATTCAACTTTGATCCTTAAGAAATTAAATTGCTTGTAGCTGCCCATAGTAATGCAGGAGCAGGTAAAGGTTGTGAAACCCAAAAAATTGGGACAGACCATTTGGAGCAATCAGTTTTATGTAGAAGATTATTTTGTGTTGTACATGCTCCTTTTCTATATCAAACTTATGAATCTCTCTTTTACCTTAAGAGTATGTGTTTCATAGATTGTCAGAAGAGAAGAAATAGAATTTATAATATTTCATGATCATACATATGTGAAGAGTAGAGTTTATTCCAAATACAGCTGATGATAAGTGCCCTTACTGTAACCTTCATGGATATTTACATGAACAACTAAGTTGTGAAAAGGGTATATTCATTCCATGGTTTAGTGATGAATGGATTGACTTGAAGCCTCGGCTCTGAGGCTATTCATATTTGCAGTGGGGGCAGTGACTTCTTCCAGACCCCGGAGAGGGGTCATGAGATCGGAGAGAAGTATTTGAAGAGAAGAAACTTTCTCCTTGAGCTGTACATTCTCTTGGAGGATAAGGTTGTTGCTTTCTAACAAGAGAATGATCTTTTCTGATAGTTGATGATTAATAGTTTTAACTTGGTTAACCTGAAACTGAAGCTCTTCGATTAATTTTTTCTTGCGCAGTCTTGATCTTCGAGCAGATTCCCGGTTAGATATCACTCTTTTCAGCCTCCTTTCATTGATGTTACTCACTCTGTTCTCTCTTGCTTCATCATCTAGAGTCGAGCCTATGCTGACAGACGATGTATTTGGAGAGAATACATGGAAAGGAACATGAAACTGGTCGTCAGAACTGGGTAAGAATCCGCCGGAGAAATTTGAGCTCCATGCTGGGTAAGTTGAAGGAAATTGAAGAAGATTTGGAACTGGGTTTGCTCCATATTGTTGCTTGAATTCATGTGGCTCCATGGCTTCAATGTTCAGAAAGAACAAGAGAAAAAGAAAGAAAAAATGTAAAACTTAAATCATGTTACAAGTTTTTACATTAGACACTAATTATAGGGAGCAACATTGAAATCAAATCAAGATTAATAATAATCATTTCTACTAATAACAAATTAACTATACTCATACCAATTAATGATAATAATTGCATGACTACCTTCTTTAATTTATTAGTATTGAAGAGTCATCAAGTAAAGCTTTTTTGACAAAATTAATGAAATTAAAAGACATTTAATTAACTTCATATTTCTTCTTCTAATCTAAATTTGGTAGAATCAAAGAGGATCAAGCAATCAAGATTACTAAAACAATCAATTAATACGAAATTATGGCTACAACTTTGGTCCTTCTAAACTCATAACAAAACATCCTAGCTCCAATTCAAGCAAACTCTTGTTTCTTTTATTGTAGAATTAACTTTAATTTTAAACAAATATGGTATGACTTAATTAGCCAGGTATCTATCTTTGATTTATATCTAAATATAGATGAATTTAGTAATGACTTAATTACACTATTACTTGAATCAAATTATTATTTGCCTAAAGTTAAGTTTGATTTAAATGTGGTAAATTACTCTCAATTAAGAGTGGCGGTGACATTAACTTGCACGTATAGCTATATTTGTCATTAAGATTGCTATTTTACTTGGTAATATTATTGAAGAAGAATATTTTCCCAGAATAGGATTGGATTTTTTACGAACAGCTATTTAACAAATGGCATCATTTTTAAGCCACTATAAAAATTTCAAAGCAACTTGTAATATCTTACAGACACTATGAAATCATAGGAGAGAGAGAGACAATAAACAATGGTGAGAAAGGAAAAAACAGAAATACCAAGGGAGAACCTCCTGTCCTTAAATGTTACCAAGATAAAGCTAACAATCTGGCTACAAAGCACTCTTGGTATAAAACGACTGAAATTGTGTTTATGGGCTGATTTCAGAGAAAGCTCTGAGCTCGCATTTTGTACCAGAGGCATGCCCTAATGGGTTTACCATCTTTCAAAAGAAAGACAACAGCCAGACCAGTTACTGTTACAGGTAAAGGTTCCGTTAGGAAAGTGAAAGATACAAAGTAATGCTACACATAAGTTTTTACAAACTGACGTAAGCACATCACATGACATCATGCCACACGGCTTTGGAGACTACATAACTTAATATCATATTAATGTTATGTGAGCCTTATGTCATGTAACATTCATTGGTGTGTCACGTCAGTTTGTACAAACTCTTTTGTCCAAGACAAACTCTTTTGTTCGAGAGTTTGTTCAAATAGCTTTACTCAAAGATATATTCTCGCGACATTTAAAAAAAAAAGTTCCGTATCCGAATACTCTATGTGATAAATGCTTGAAAAGTCACTTTTGGCTTCTTGGAGTTCATATCTTGCAAAACTCTGGATCGATGGATGTCTCCTTCAGAAAGCTACAGAAAAAAAAAAAAAAAAAAAAAAAAAAAAACAAAGAATCTTTTAAAACAATTGTTGAACTAGAAAATCCCTGCAACTTTCTTGTTTTGATGAACAAGAAGTTCTGACTATTTGGCCAAAAGACAGTAAATTGCAAAGCCCCACAAACAATGACACCTATAGGTATAAATAAAAATTTTCAATCTAACAATCGCAGCGATGTGCCTTCAAACCCTTGCACTTTACTCAGTTTAAATGGCTCATAGCAGCGAAAGGGACTTCCTCCAGCTCAACTTACTAAGTTGTGACCAGTCATTACCAACCTGAAACCATTTCGAAAGAGAGAAAACAAAAAGGCCAAAATCTATACCACCAGAAAATTGGAAGAACTTGTACCCTACCAAATTTATATTTCTCGCATATACAACTAATATTTGAAAGCAGTATTTAAGATAGCAATTGAACCTAAAACTCTTCTACCAAGAAAACATGCTCCCTATTAATGAACAAAACATCAAGGGATGGCTTCAGTATAAACACCTCATTGGCGCTTATTCACCAACACAACATCTTCCAAATCACATCACAAAATAAACAAATAAAGGCTTACTAAAATGTTAACTTCAATATAAGCAAAAGGCAACAAAGATAACTCGCAGAGGCTGTCTTAGCCTCAAATTATCTTTGCCAAACATGTAAGCATCTAGCCATGCACATTAGATTGTGATGCACCCTGCAGCAGGCGAACTAACAACATGAAAACAATACAGTGCAAAGAATAAGTTGCTTATCCTTCATTGATACAGACCTCAATGCCACCTAGAAACCAACAGTATCAAACAGAGATGAGTTACTGAGAAAATAAAATGCTGAACTTTTTTTTTTTTTTTTTTCTTTTCTTTTTGATAATCCAGAAATCCCCTACGCTTGCTTTGCAAGCCCAAGTTCGAGACTAGAGTTCCCAACAAACCCTGCCATCACTGGGAAGCAGTTAAATATGGCTTTACTGGCCATGCAGGTGCCCATGACAGGGCTTGAACCCCAGACCTTGTGGCAGCAATTGACTTAAAATGCTAAAACATATAAAAGATTATTGCCAAACAAATTTTCTTTTTCCGAGAGATCCCATTGACAAGGACAAAAGGGCCCTTATTGAAACCCTAAACAACATCATACAATGCACAGACTCTGCAACAATTTAAGCGTTAAAGACAAGCAAAGCAAACAACAAATTAGAAAAGACAAATAAGTGAAAAAGAATTATACTTTGAATACAGCATATATTACATTTTACACTTGTTCCAAAAACATTCTAGTGCCTAAGATTTAATTAAAAAAAAAAAAAGCCAAAAACACAGCCAATATATACATTCAAAATTATTTAAATTCAAAAATCATGATTACAATGCAGTCATTGAACATTCTTATACTCCCACTAAAACTTTAAATACCAAAAATTTCTCACAATCTTCATGTAAATAGATTAATTTTTTTCCCAACAGCAATATCTTTAAATAACCTAGTGCTCATTAAGAAACTTCAAAATCATATGTGAACATGAGTCACCATCACTGGCCACGAGCAGCTCTCTGGGTTCTCCTCCTCTCATACCCAGGATCATCTGTGGGTAACTCATAGCGACAGACAGGACATGTATTCCTAATCCCAAGCCACGGTATAATGCAATCTCCATGATACCGATGGGTGCAGGGCAACTGCTTTGCTTTCTCTCCAACACCAATATCGTCCTTACATACTGCACAAACTGCATTATTACTCTCCACATCCTCTTGAGTCAGAACCACCAGTGGAAGATTGGCAATAGCTGATTTTGAGGCTGGGGGTCTACCCATCCATGCATTCTCATTCTCAGCAAACTGCCCAAAAAACATCTCATACTCTGCAGTATGAAAAAAGTCATCATGATCACCAAAATAAGGTTCGTTATGATTATCCATTTCAGGATTTGTCTCCAAATTATTAGCATTTAACAAAACTTCCCACTCCAAATTCCCAAATCCTCCTACTCTTTCCACACTAACAACATCTTCAGGGGCAATTATCGGTGAAATGGAAAGCGAAATTGAATTTTCATCATCATTTTCATCAACAAACGTATTAAAAATCTCCCTCTCATCAACACGACCATCAACTTCCTCCCATTCAAAATCTTCATTGGTTTCTCTATTATCCTCCACATTAAGTGAATCCCAACAAAGACGAATGCTTGTAACATCATCAAGATGATCTTCACTCACATACTCATCCTCCGAATGCAAACCCAAATCCCCTAAAGCAACTTCACGCTGATTCCCATCATCAGATTCCGAATCTGAACTAAACCCAATAACCCGAACACCCGAGGATCCCGCCTCACCTGAAACCCTCCTCTCAACAAAGAAATCATCTTCATTACAATCAAAAACATTAAGATTGATATTGCTAAAATTACGGGAATTATCCTCATTACTCTCACGAATATTCAAAACCCCAAACCCTAACCCTAGACCAAAATCGACATCCAAATGTTCAATACCTATATCACTATTCTCTCCAATTACACCAAAACCCGACCCATTTAAAGGATCCGAGACTAACCCACTACCACTATCATCATCACCACCACCACCAATTACCTGAGACTGCTCGACGCGTTGTTGAAACAGATCCATGACGAAATGAACCTGATTCTCGCGATGGTCGAAGAGATCTGAGGTGTTGGCAATCAACGAATCGGAGTCAGAGACGTCATCGTGAAAACGAACGGCGGATTGACGGCGAGAATAGGAAGGCGCGGATAATTCGGTATCGGAAGTGTAGATGTCGAAGTCGGGGTGAGACCAGTAGGGAAGAGAATCTAGGGTTAGGGTTTCGTCATCCAATTCGTGCTGAAGGTGAAGGTAAGAAGAAGAGACCTGAGCCATGTTTTTGTTTTTGCTTTTGTTTTTGTGTTTGGAAAAACAAAGAAAACAAAAATAGATGCTGTTTTTGGGTAATAGATTTTGAAGGGCGTTTTGGTTGTCAGGTGGATAAGTTGGTGGTGGGCCTGTTGGCTTTGGGGAGGTTGTTATGCGGTAAATTACGAAAGTTTCATTGTGTGGGAAAGTTTTGTGGTTGTGGAGATATTGGAGTGTTTTGTCATTTTCGTAATTATCGTTGTTGCTGTTTAGTAGATCTAAAAGTCAACAAGGCGCATTTCTTGCCGCGTGTGGGTGCATACTTCTTATCATTTTCGTTAGAATTTAACATTTCAAAATATTGATTTAAAATTGAATTTATAAAATAGTAATACTATATATAAAAATTATTTTCTATAAACACATATAATAATTTTGTATGTTTGATATATATACTAACTGTTAAATTTATTGGATCAAAACACGCGAGTTTGTATGTAGGATTTTGTATAAAAAGATTATATAAATGGTATTGTTCTTTCCAAAATTATAAAAATATGAATCTGTCCGCTTATTTAATGCAAATTTTCCAAAAATAGAATTGTTCCGAATGATTATTTTTAAATATACCATGAAGAACTTGACCCATTTGATTAAAGGAAAGAAAACTCATAATAAAATAGAAAAATAATTAATTGCTTCCTCACAATCATAAAATAAAGCTACCACAAGAAAGTGTTTGAATAACATATGAAGCTTATGTTTCCTAAATACATATTTACAGATGCAGATCCCATTCCATGGTTTGTTCTAAACCATTGTGCACAAAATTTTGCTCCTTACATGCACAATTATCCCACAAAAATACCCGTTTGGATCATTTCTACAGGATGCACCGGGTGATGTGGTTTCAGTTTAGCACATTCATCTCATCTGTGATCACTCTTTTGTCACATTGGTGAATATCACTTGATTGATGACTTGAAAAAAGGATTAGATGGCCGCTGAGGTTGCGCCTGATCCAATTCTCCAGCTTTCTGCATTTTCTCCTGATTGTTTGTAGGCTTTGACAATGAATTTGCTGGACACCGTGATAGCATCTTGGTTTCGCCCACTTTCGTTACTTCCTCTATATTCCTTGAGCCCCTGATGTTCTCCACCTTTGAAGTTTGGTTTTGATGCAGTAATTCATGACCAAGTTTTACTCCCTCGGTCGGTTTTCCTTTCTTTGTAAATGCAGGGTCGGACAATGTTGCAGATGATGGAATAATAGGTTCTGACATTTTACTTCTTTCGGTTGAAGGTAAGGCCTTGCCAACTGTAACATCATCTCTGATGGGCAATTTGCCGTTTGAGTTCATGTGGGAAGTACTTAGCCTCTCCTTGGCTTCATTAAGCAACCTTTCCTATTATCGAATTAGAGAAATGTGAACAACCACACCACGATATAAATAGAAGTAAAGAACTGCTAAAAGATTTGTTTGATTATTGAAGGTTTACCTCCAGTATGCTGTTGAACCTTTCTGCCAAATTTGGGAGTTTCAGTTTAGTAACAAGCTTTATTGCACCCTGCATTGATTTTTCCAATGATAGAAGCTTCACAAGTTCGGTAGCCCTCACAAGCTTGTCACCTATGACAATTATCACAAGCATGGATATCCGCTTAGAACTTTACAACTGTTTCAGAATTTAGATTATTTGAAGAGAAAAAGGACCACAGAATTAATTTGTATTCACAGTCGTGAGTTTGTTACAAATTTTAAAGACTCACCATTACAGCAAGACGCTATAAGCCTCAAGATGCATCTATCTTGAGATGCTTCTATATTGAAAGCCTCATCGTCAAGTAAACTGGTGTCAAAACCAGCTTCTGCAATTTCTTCCATTCTTTTCTGAGTCTGTAAAATACTTACATATAAGAATTTTATGCAACTGACCATAAGAGAAATTCAATATGACTTCCCAAATGGATGAGAGAGTAGAAGAAAACCAATTATCTGCAATAAAACTGACATTCTCTAAAACAAAACACACTTGTTGACATATAAATTAGTTAAGCTCAAGAACTGATAAGATAGTGAGCATAAACACTGATAGATTAGGTGGGCGAAATTAACCTGCAAGAGATGAATGTTATTCAGTATAAACTCATTTTCAAGGGCTTCTGCTCCCAGGTCAGAGGATGCAAGGGGAAATGAAAGATCTAGCAGAGTGAGAACTGGTTTAGGCATCACCTGTAAAGAAGACAAAAGTAGTTCTTAAACGACTAAAAAAAAAAAAAAGAAAACAATAAATTAGAAGAAGTGTCGGAGGAGTGCAATCCTACCTGAGGGAAAAAGTCAGGGTTTTTACAGACAATACAAAACAACTTCCTTGCATTTAAGCCAACAATCCAATAGTTTTCATCTGACTTCTTCTCTTTACTAGCACTGCATGATAGAGCTTTATTATAGAAAAAGAACCTATCTATATAAAACATATTAATAAATAAATAAAAGAAAATCTCAGTTACGAGAAAAATTCCATGTTCTTAAACAGAAAATTCTTGAACCTGAAGAGTGGAAGCCAGCTGCCACCATATAAGCTTGTATAAACCCTCAATACACCCTGCATATTTTACTCACCAACTTAGTGCCAATGTCAAGGAGCACTATNGAGATATTGGAGTGTTTTGTCATTTTCGTAATTATCGTTGTTGCTGTTTAGTAGATCTAAAAGTCAACAAGGCGCATTTCTTGCCGCGTGTGGGTGCATACTTCTTATCATTTTCGTTAGAATTTAACATTTCAAAATATTGATTTAAAATTGAATTTATAAAATAGTAATACTATATATAAAAATTATTTTCTATAAACACATATAATAATTTTGTATGTTTGATATATATACTAACTGTTAAATTTATTGGATCAAAACACGCGAGTTTGTATGTAGGATTTTGTATAAAAAGATTATATAAATGGTATTGTTCTTTCCAAAATTATAAAAATATGAATCTGTCCGCTTATTTAATGCAAATTTTCCAAAAATAGAATTGTTCCGAATGATTATTTTTAAATATACCATGAAGAACTTGACCCATTTGATTAAAGGAAAGAAAACTCATAATAAAATAGAAAAATAATTAATTGCTTCCTCACAATCATAAAATAAAGCTACCACAAGAAAGTGTTTGAATAACATATGAAGCTTATGTTTCCTAAATACATATTTACAGATGCAGATCCCATTCCATGGTTTGTTCTAAACCATTGTGCACAAAATTTTGCTCCTTACATGCACAATTATCCCACAAAAATACCCGTTTGGATCATTTCTACAGGATGCACCGGGTGATGTGGTTTCAGTTTAGCACATTCATCTCATCTGTGATCACTCTTTTGTCACATTGGTGAATATCACTTGATTGATGACTTGAAAAAAGGATTAGATGGCCGCTGAGGTTGCGCCTGATCCAATTCTCCAGCTTTCTGCATTTTCTCCTGATTGTTTGTAGGCTTTGACAATGAATTTGCTGGACACCGTGATAGCATCTTGGTTTCGCCCACTTTCGTTACTTCCTCTATATTCCTTGAGCCCCTGATGTTCTCCACCTTTGAAGTTTGGTTTTGATGCAGTAATTCATGACCAAGTTTTACTCCCTCGGTCGGTTTTCCTTTCTTTGTAAATGCAGGGTCGGACAATGTTGCAGATGATGGAATAATAGGTTCTGACATTTTACTTCTTTCGGTTGAAGGTAAGGCCTTGCCAACTGTAACATCATCTCTGATGGGCAATTTGCCGTTTGAGTTCATGTGGGAAGTACTTAGCCTCTCCTTGGCTTCATTAAGCAACCTTTCCTATTATCGAATTAGAGAAATGTGAACAACCACACCACGATATAAATAGAAGTAAAGAACTGCTAAAAGATTTGTTTGATTATTGAAGGTTTACCTCCAGTATGCTGTTGAACCTTTCTGCCAAATTTGGGAGTTTCAGTTTAGTAACAAGCTTTATTGCACCCTGCATTGATTTTTCCAATGATAGAAGCTTCACAAGTTCGGTAGCCCTCACAAGCTTGTCACCTATGACAATTATCACAAGCATGGATATCCGCTTAGAACTTTACAACTGTTTCAGAATTTAGATTATTTGAAGAGAAAAAGGACCACAGAATTAATTTGTATTCACAGTCGTGAGTTTGTTACAAATTTTAAAGACTCACCATTACAGCAAGACGCAATAAGCCTCAAGATGCATCTATCTTGAGATGCTTCTATATTGAAAGCCTCATCGTCAAGTAAACTGGTGTCAAAACCAGCTTCTGCAATTTCTTCCATTCTTTTCTGAGTCTGTAAAATACTTACATATAAGAATTTTATGCAACTGACCATAAGAGAAATTCAATATGACTTCCCAAATGGATGAGAGAGTAGAAGAAAACCAATTATCTGCAATAAAACTGACATTCTCTAAAACAAAACACACTTGTTGACATATAAATTAGTTAAGCTCAAGAACTGATAAGATAGTGAGCATAAACACTGATAGATTAGGTGGGCGAAATTAACCTGCAAGAGATGAATGTTATTCAGTATAAACTCATTTTCAAGGGCTTCTGCTCCCAGGTCAGAGGATGCAAGGGGAAATGAAAGATCTAGCAGAGTGAGAACTGGTTTAGGCATCACCTGTAAAGAAGACAAAAGTAGTTCTTAAACGACTAAAAAAAAAAAAAAGAAAACAATAAATTAGAAGAAGTGTCGGAGGAGTGCAATCCTACCTGAGGGAAAAAGTCAGGGTTTTTACAGACAATACAAAACAACTTCCTTGCATTTAAGCCAACAACCCAATAGTTTTCATATGACTTCTTCTCTTTACTAGCACTGCATGATAGAGCTTTATTATAGAAAAAGAACCTATCTATATAAAACATATTAATAAATAAATAAAAGAAAATCTCAGTTACGAGAAAAATTCCATGTTCTTAAACAGAAAATTCTTGAACCTGAAGAGTGGAAGCCAGCTGCCACCATATAAGCTTGTATAAACCCTCAATACACCCTGCATATTTTACTCACCAACTTAGTGCCAATGTCAAGGAGCACTATTCACGGTGGTGACATGATTGGAGAATATAGCAGAGAATACCTTAGAATCAGAGGAACTTAATTGGCCTTCTTCACTGAACCCAAACCATGCTACACTTGAACCGGGAGTTACTGGAAGCCGTCCTTTCAAGGGCTGAGTCCCCTTGGCTACATTGAATACTCTAAACTCTAGCATCTGCTCATTTTTATTTTTTTTCAAATAAAAAGAATCAAGTTACTGTACTACTTTCCAGCAAACAGCAAATATTATCAGCTGAAGAAATCAAAGCCAATTGACTGAACTGCCCTATCTGGGTGACAATTTTTCAAGCGGTGAGCTAACTAGATTATTTTATTCAGAGAACTTTTGGCAGTTAAAAGGTGTACTTTTAAATTTAGTGATGTTTTTGTCAGAACAATTGTTATTAAATTGTTAGAAAAGTGAGCCAGGTTAGCCTCAAACCAATTAGCTGAGTCTAATAAGGATTACAAAAAGCTGAAAAGAAGACCTGATCATTAGAAGGAAGACAATCTGAAACATGAGTGACAACCGCTAGTAGATCTTGAAAGCCCGCTGCCGTCACCACTGGCCCATCAAGGGAGAGAATATGTCTCTGCAAAAAAGTGCACTTAGCAACATTGATAAACACATGGACAAAGCTCTCACAACCACCTAAAAGTAAAAGATTTAAATAAAAGAACTTGAAATAATTGAATTACAACAAAACATATATCTACTAGCAACAAGGTCATCACAGCTTATTTATGAATTGCAAACTTGTCTATCAGCATTTATGCTTGTATTAATAAAATATCGCATGCTATCATCACTAGCAAGCAACTCATTTTTACATCTTGTTAGAGTGAATTATCTCAACACATCTCTTTTTTGCTTGCGATGATTTTAATGTTGAAGTTCACAAAAATATTTATCTATATAAAATAATCAACCAATATGATCTATCATCAACTTTCTGATAAATATCTGTAGTCTGCAGCTACTGTAAATTTGATAAACACAAAAGGGGAGAGCCAGGGGTTGGAGAGTGTTAGGATCCCACATTGAAAGGGAAAAAGGTGGGCATGTGGGTTATAAAGGTTTGGACACCCTCCCTTGGCAAGCCGGATTTCCAAGGAGAGTTCTACCCAAGCCCATGAAAGACCCATGGCCCAGCCCAAAATTGTTGAGTTATTGGATTAGGTTCCTATCAATTGGTATCAGAGCATGATCCTACGCTTATGTGGCAGCGCACGCGTGACAAGCTGACCTTGGGCCCGGGCTGCTACCCAGAGAAAGGGCATGGAGGCCCGAGGGAAAGGGAATCCGCGTAGTCACCCAAAGGGTAAAGAGGCCGACGTAGACGTCGGTTGCGGAAGCGTGGTGGAATGTTAGGATCCCACATTGAAAGGGAAAAGGGTAGGCATGTGGGTTATAAAGGCTTGGACACCCTCCCTTGGCAAGCCGGATTTCCAAAGAGAGTTCTACCTAAGCCCATGAAAGACCCATGGCCCAGCCCAAAATTGTAGGCAGTAGAGATTTGATAAGAAAAGAGCATACAGTAGTCATGAACTCATGCAGTGAAGGCAGAAATTTAGAATGTACAGTGGAGGGCTGCACACGTACATCTTAAACTATTGCCCAAATCATAAAACACAAATGATGATTATATTACAAACCTGCAAACCACCCTCAGTGAAGATGCGAAGAAAATTAAGACTTGTAATTGCAGCCACCCAACCTGTACCAAGTGCCACAACCTTGACTTCTTCTCCTTCAAATCGCATAGACCACTAGTGTTTGGAGCATGCATTACAAGTTAGCATAACAATATTTATTGCAAAAGAATGCATTGTTTGCATAGAAAAAATATGGTCATGTCCAAATTACCAGGTGAAATTAAAGACAAGGTGAAAAAGTGAAATGCAAACAACCTACCTCANAGAGATTTGATAAGAAAAGAGCATACAGTAGTCATGAACTCATGCAGTGAAGGCAGAAATTTATAATGTACAGTGGAGGGCTGCACACGTACATCTTAAACTATTGCCCAAATCATAAAACACAAATGATAATTATATTACAAACCTGCAAACCACCCTCAGTGAAGATGCGAAGAAAATTAAGACTTGTAATTGCAGCCACCCAACCTGTACCAAGTGCCACAACCTTGACTTCTTCTCCTTCAAATCGCATAGACCACTAGTGTTTGGAGCATGCATTACAAGTTAGCATAACAATATTTATTGCAAAAGAATGAATCGTTTGCTTAGAAAAAATATGGTCATGTCCAAATTACCAGGTGAAATTAAAGACAAGGTGAAAAAGTGAAATGCAAACAACCTACCTCACTATTATTTGCCCAGCTGCTAAATGGACGATACATGAGAGAACTCATGTTCTTCTCACCCTTGCAAGGATTTGCAAAAACACTTCCATTTTCATTTAATGCGGCCATTGTGAATCCAAAATAATCAGTCATTGATGGAACTCGAGGACCTCTGCCAGTGTCATGAAAATCTATCTGCATCCCAGAGAGCGTAAACTCTCAGTACATTATACAATAAAACCTAAATTATATACCCTCCTGACTAACAAGAATTATTCTAAGTTTTCAACTAAATTGGCAGATTGATTTTGATGAATCTGTCCCAAAAGGAGCAGAAGAGGAAAAAGAAACAAGAACTGCATTGGAAGCGAAGGATTAAGAACAGCCTAATTACCTCTATATGAGAATATCCATCATGTTCAATTGTGGTTATAGTCCCGAGCATATTGTAACACAAGAAAGACCTCTTTCCTGGCTGTACAGGGGTAGAACCTGGCTGAAAAGCCTCCTGCATTTTTGTCCTATTAGATGTCCTTACACTTGATCTATTTCCCTTATCAAAGTATTCCTTGCGAGTTGTATGAGCTTTTTTCCTGGATTCTTTCTTTGGAAACAAGAAATCATTATTTACATCCTCATCCAGATCTTCATCAACTACAGACTGTTTCCGTAACCTTTTTCTACTAGGTTGTTGAGATTCACCATGGCTATCTTCTCCAAGATCACTTAAACTACCAGATACACTAAGCTCTTGCTCCTCCTCCTCCTCATCAAACAAAAGAAGCCCATTACTGTTCTTTGATCGTGAACTTGGAATACCTTCAGTAGGAGATTTCATTGATGAAGGAACAACTGAATCCCACACACCATATTTTCCTGTAACATCAATTACAGCTAAAGCATTGCCAATAGGCTTCCATGCCATACAACATATTATATCATCAAATTTTTGTCTGTCAATATCCTGCTTCTTATCAACATCCCATATGAGAACTTGCCTATCCAAACCAGAAGTGGCCATGTATTTGCCATTAGGTGACCAAGACAAGAAACAAATAGGTTTTACATGGTCACCTCTCAATGAAAACAACTTTTCAGCTGTGTCTCTATCGTATATCACCACATCATTTTTCAAACCCGGGACAGCCAAGGACTCCCCATCAGGACTCCAGCAAAGTACATTCATTATAGAAAGGTCATAACCAGTGTCAGGAGCAACACCTTTAAGAGTATGTAATGTTACTCCAGACTGAAGTTCCCAGTATATTACTGTCCCAATTGAATCAATAGATGCCAAATATTCACCATTGGGGTCAAAAGCTAAACCAGTGACAGGTCCTTTATGCCCTTTAAGAACCCTTGCAATTGAACCATCAATTGTGTTAATAAGCTTAATGCCTTCATCATCACCAGCAGCAGCCAGCATGCTCCCAGAATTATTAAATGCAAGGACCCGAATTGGCAATGTAAATCTAGTAACATTAGTCTGAAATTCTCCATCTGATAAAAAAGATTGCAAATACTAATCAAGCTACAATCACAAAGACAAGCATAAATGGAGTCGTTGCCACAAGCTGATTAGATGTAACCAAACTATTAAAGCACTCCATTGAGTAAATCAAAATTTTACTAACTAATTCAAGGGAGAACTGGTAATTTTTATGCAGTATTTAGAATATGAAAACAGGAACGGGATTCAGTGTTTTCAATTTCTCTTCTAAAATGAATTTGAAAATGAAAACGGCCTAAATAATACCCTCTAGTGATTGGTTTTAATTTTCAATATAAGTCAAATAACGAAAACATATCCTGAAACACTAAAACTCCAAAGTGGCATTTTCAGCTTTTGTGAATGAAATTGAAAAGATATTTCTGATTTTCGAAAAAATATTTTTACAGAGCAGGCCCATCCTTTTTTGTATTTAATTTAAAAAAAAAATTACCAAAAAAAAAACCTTTAATTCTTCAATTAATCAGAAATAACTAAAACAAACAGCTCTAAATGGTACCTGGAAACTTGTAGAGCTTGACGGAGTGATCAATAGATCCAGAAGCGAGACAAGTGGAATTGGGGCTGAGAGCTAAGGCGGTGACGCCGTCACGATGGTGGCGAAGAATCTTAGGCGGATTTGAAGGAAGGAGAGAGTCGTGGATGGACACTGTGGTTTCTGATGATGAGGCAGTGACCAAGTGTTGCGCCTGTAGGTCCCACAAGATCGAGCAGAATGAGCCATTGCTACCGGCGCTGGACTTGTGCGCTTCTCGCAGCTTCACCGATCGAACTTTCATAGCGGTCGTCTAATTGTTTGCTTAGAAATGGGTTCGTTAGGGTTTTGTGGCAGTTTTTACTTCACTTGTGTCTTTGGATCTGGTTCTGATTTTGGCGGGAAATTTCGGGTGCTTTTTTGGATTTCGCGCTAGGGAAGTGCTGTGTCATGTGGATTAAAAGACGACAATAAAAAGGGTTGAGCTAATTGGGCTAAGAAGAACAAGGAACTAGCCCGTTATTGTCGAATGCTTTAGCCCAAGATCCAAATTATGGGCTTCTTTTTGAGTTAACTTTTGACCCATGAAATTGATTCTATGTATTTAATTAGTGTTTTCTTGATTTCTTTGCTGGCTTGTTTTCTCGCTAATATAATCTTTCATATGACAAGATGTAATACAACCGACCAATAAAAGAGTAAGTGTATTACACTCGCTTTGATGTGACGTAATCTCATTGACCAATTGTATTGCAATATATTGTAAGGAAAACTCTTGTCAATAAAATAACAAATGTATTCCAATCGCGTTGATATAGTATTCTCTCATTGGTAAGTTGTATTGCAACTAGGGTGAAAATCGAGTCGAGCTGCGCGAGTGGCTCAAGTTTGGATTGGCTTTGGCTCGAATTCAATTCAGCATTAATCGAGTTGAGTTCGAGTTCGAGTAGCTTGAATAATCCCACGATTCGAGTTCAATCGCTGTACAAAAAACTCAAAAAGCTCGATTAAGTTCAAAAAGCCTCAACTAAAACTTGATTAAGCTTGACTAAAACTTGATTAATTGAGCTCGAATTCGAAACTGAATTTAACTTTTAGGTATCAAGTTCGAGTTCGATTCATCAGTTTCGATCAGACTCGAACTTAGAACGATAGCAACTGAGTCAGGTTCGAGCACCCAAATACTCAACTCGATTTCACCCCTAATTCCAACATGTTGTATGAAAGACTTCCTCTTTTTTCACCAGAGCAAGAACTCGATTTCACTTTTGAGCCAAATTATTAAGCAGAACAAATAATCAAATATGTATGGTTAATTCGTAATCTGCAGAGTGTATGGCAAGTGAGAAAAAAATAAAATAAAAAGGGAAGAAAGCAATAGAAGAGCACAGGAGCATTCAGACAATATCCTGGTAAAATGATTGATGTTACATAAGTAATAATTGAATAAGATACATCATCATGAGACAACCTTGTTTATAGACAAGAATTCTTATAAAAATAAGGGGAAAAAAAAATGCGATTTCCTCCTGCAACTTCCACCTTACTTGGGCTGTCTTTTTGCTTTTAATATTAGGTCAAATTTTAGGGCATTCTTCTTTCTCTTTGTTAGGCTTCTCTAATTTTCTTAAAGATGAAATTACACGTAAGTTCATGAGACTGCTGGTGATACAAACAGTATCGTTCATCTTGATGATAGTAAAATATGTTTAACAACAAATGCCTTCCATGTGTCAATGTTCTTTAAAGGTAAACCAACTTGTCTTTCTTTAAACCCATTTTGAATTCCAAACTCGCAAACCAAAACCCTAAATTTTCCAACTTGTTAGAAATTTACAGTGCGCATACTCAAATCCACATGAAATTTAGAATCCCTAAACCCTTGAAAGCAGCTCTCCCGTACACTTTAGGGTACAAACTCTCTTAAACCCTAGAAATAATTTGAATGGCAGTTCTTCCACGGCATTGCCTCATCAGAAACATCCCTCTGTTTTTCGAATATTTGTATCTGTTCATGTAAAACTTAACTTTCACAAACACACATAATTCGTCTCCAAGAGTCAATAATTGCCTAATTCTTGTTTTCCCGATGATGAAACTCTGTGGTGGCGTAAAGTATTTTCATTAATGGCCTCTACCGTTAATTTTCACTGCCATTAATAATATATTCTTCAATATATATATAATTAGCTCTCTTAGCCCCTATTGAATGGAGACTAATTAATTAACGGTATTGGTTTAGGTTTAGGTTTAACAAGATTAATTAATTAAAGTTTTAGAAAATAAACAAAAGTACAAATTACGTTTATTTTGTTAAGTATTGACCTTATACAATTTGTAAATGTTAGGGCTATACATATTATATATATGGTGGCACCTAATTTGTAAAGACAGTAAAGTCCTAAAGTTTCATTTTACTGCTGTAAATTAGGCCATGTTTAGTCATAAAAATAAACTTTCTTGTTGATTGATTAAATTCTATGCATATTCATCTATTAATCCTAGTATCTTAATCACACATGTGTCCACACGTGGGTGATCATGTTAGTGTTTATATACTTAATTATGTGATTAGCGTACATGCTTAATTCTTAATCCATCTAACATATCTATGATCAGTTTCAACTTTATATCGAATTAGATTGACTAGTCTGCCCAGATGTCACGATATACTAAGTAAATAAATTGTGAAAATTAATCTTTTAGATTAATTTTTTTTTTTTCCTTTGACATCAGTTTCAAGGCGAACCCAGTGATGAGAAATTGGAGGGCACATCTCGTATTCTAAAGTTGCTAATCTTAATCATATATTAATGTATTTATTTGTTGTTAACCATGCTGGTTTATTGATTCAATGCAAGATCACTTGTCCATGTTTTCGTCAACTGTTTAACTTTGATTCTGCAGCCTCTTGGAATCTACAGTTCCCAATCACCAAGTGCCTTTTTCTCGTTTAAAAATTAATTAATGGAATGAGCTGAAACATATTTACTTTATTAAATAAATATTATTCGCTTTGTTTTTGCTCATTCTTTCTCTTTATTTAAAACATTAGCCTCTATTAAGCTTCAAGGGTTGTATTTAATAAAATCTGGAGATATATATATATATATAGCTGTGTCTTATTAGGTGCAAAGCGAATATCAAAACTTTATATTGAGTTACAGTTTTTTATAAAGTTCGAAAATAATACATATAAGGTTTGGGGAAATGGGAAAAAGAAAATATAAGAAAAACATGATTCTGGAAATTAATTGTTGTCTATTGAACCTAACTTTGAGAAATTGGATAGTATACTACGCCACAATTATCTACTCTTACAATCCAACGTGACACTGATTAGAATTGTCACATCAGCTTCATCACACCAAGCGTTAAATGATTTGACTAAACACAAAAAATGTTTTTTAGGAGGAACGTCATTGTTCCTTATGAAGGAACGTGTTTCATTCATAAGGAATGATTGTTCCTATGAATGAACAATCATTCCTTAGGGCATCTCCAATCCACGCCAAAAGGTGCAAAAAACACCAAATGCGTGGGGTGGTACTCCAACCCACGCTAAACACTGCGCCAAAATGGCGGGCCACTGTAGCAAAAATAAAAAAAATATATTTTTTTAAAATTTTGTTTTGTTTTTTTTTTTTTTTTGTTAAGTTAATTTGAGTATTAAATTTTACACCAAAAATCACATCAAATTTGAGTATTTGTATTTAATTTAATTTGATTATTATTATAATAATAAATTTAAATAAGATATAATTTAAAAAATGATGAAAATTAAAAATAGAACTTTATTCAATGCAAATATTAAACTACAATAACTCAAAATAAAAATTAACACTAATTAAGCACTAAAATTAAAGAAATACAAACATAAACTAAAATAACAATTTAGTATTCCGGTAGATTAGTTCCGGATCCAGTAAGATCATCAAAATATTGAAAAAAAACTTGAATAGACAATACATCTTTTTGAATAAGCCACAATCTCAAAAGCTTGAATAGACAACACATCTTTTTGAATAAGCCACAAAGCTCAAAAATGAATGGACAACACATCTTTTGATAAGCTACAAATCTCAAAGCTTGAATGGACAACACATCTTTTTGAATAAGCACAAATCTAAAAGCTTGAATGGACAATACATCTTTTGAATAAGCCACAAAGCTCAAAAGCTTGAATGGACAACACGTCTTTTGAATAAGCACAAAGCTCAAAGCTTGAATGGACAACACATCTTTTTGAATAAGTTACAAAGCTCAAAGCTTGAATGGACAACACATCTTTTTGAATAAGCCACAAAGCTCAAAAGCTTGAATGGACAACACATCTTTTGAATAAGCCACAAGCTCAAAAGCTTGAATGGACAACACATCTTTTTGAATAAGCACAAATCTCAAAAGTTTGAATGGACAAACACATCTTTGAATTATTATTTTTTTATCTAGAATAGTGTTTTCTTCAACTATAAAACCTCATACCAAATCAACTTCCAAATCATTCACTAATATATCTACAAGATGAATTTCAATTTTGGAGGTCCATCTCATTTATCATCTTCTAATTCATCATCATTTTCCGACAATGAAATTGATGATGAGGAATGATGAATGATCTTGAAGCAATGATGCGAGCAAGAAGCAATCCTTCGCATGAGAGCTAACACAACCTCCTCCTCCTTCACTATCTCAATCAATAGAACAACCAGGTGATCGTAGAGGATCAATTCCTGGTCATAGAGTCATAATGCAACCGAGAAACTGCGATCGCAATTGTTCAAAGATTATTTTGCCGAGAATCCACGGTTTAATGATTCCATGTTTCGCCGATGATTTATGTCTCGCAATTTATTCATTCTATTGTTGATCAGGTGAAAGGTCATGACAACTCTGTTACAACGAAGGGATGGGCTCGATAGGCTCGGATGTTCTGCTTTTCAAAAATAAAAGCGGTATTCCGGATGTGGCGTATAGTTGTAACGCCCACTTGAGGTACGTGTTATTGTTTCCTCTTTCGCTCTTATTTGAGTTGGTTTTATTGATTTTTGTTGATGATGTTATGTTGATGTGCCCTGAATTTTGGTTGAAAATAGAAGAATTTGAGTGTACCAAGCTTCGCCGGGCGAAGAAGAAATCTTCGCCGCGGCGAAGACGGGTTGAAACCAAGGGTGAAACTCTCTGGATAGTTTTGCCGCGGCGACAAAGGTGCTTCGCCGCGGCGACAGGCCGATTAAAATGTTGAGTGGTTTAGACATTTTCTTCTCAAGGGCTATTTGACATTTAACCCTAATTAGCAGGAAAAGTGGGGAGTGAATGTAAGGATTTTTCATGGAGAATATGTGATATGGGGTGAGTTTGTGAAGATCAAAGGATATGGATGGAATTTCCATAGAAGAAAATAGGGCAAAATGGGAATGAGTGTGTTTTATATCTTTAAAAGGAATTAGAATCAAAGAAAACCCCTCATTCTCTTCTTCTCAAACGCAACTCTTTATTCTACTCCTCTCAACTCTCTTTCTTTTGATCAGGATTTCCAAGGGATTTTGAAGTGATTTGAGGTATAGAAAACAACCTAAGGCTTCCAAGGTAAGGATTTCTCCTTAAGTGTGTGGATTTTGATTTTAGTTCATTTTGGTTTTTGAGGGTTTTCATTCTTTTGGTTAAGAGTAGAGAGAATAGTCAAGGAAACCAAGTGGAAAGAAGATTTGGTGAAGTTCTCCCTAGCAAGTAAGTAAAACCAACCCAAGTTGAAATTCATGAAATTTCTTGATTGGGTTTTGATAGAAATGATGTATGTATTTGATGTGCATGTATTATGCCATGTATGGAGTATTAAATGGAGATTTCTATGCTTGTGAATGTTAATACCTTGCAAATATGAGAATGGGTTGTTAGATTGGCAAGGTAGATGAGATGGAATTGAAGGGGTGTTATGGAATCCTTTTTGGAAGTGTGTTGTTGACAGGTTATTATGACTTTGTGAAGGGGTTTTCCCCATTTTGGATGGTTAGGAAAAGTTTTAGATTCATGGCTATGATAGAGTTTATAGTGCAATGAGTTATTTGATGAAATGCCAATAGAGAATTGAGTGTGAGTAATGAACCTAATTTTTGCAACATTGCATGTTGGCATTTCACAAGTGCATTAGTAGAGATGAATCATCCGTGCATTGTTATGCATTGACAAGTGACCAACAAAGAGTAGGGAACTTTGTGTATAGAAATACCCTATGAGTAGAGAGCTTAGTGGGTAAAATTACTCTAAGGGTAGAGAGCTGAAAAAAGCTACAATAGAATGAGTAGAAGAGTAGTATAGTTGGATGATGCTTTGTGATCATCACCGACCGTTATGGGAATCGGATTGATGCTTTTGATCATCATCCGAATAGCCTTGGAGAGATGGGTCGAGCTTAGTGATCGTCACCCAATGAGTAATAGGAATGGGTAGATGCTTTGTGACCATACCCGATTAGTTAAGAGATATGTTGTTGATGCTTGTGATCATCATCAACGGCTAGTAGAACAGGTTGATGCTTTGTGATCATCACCGATAGTGACTAGAGACGGGTAAATGCTTGGTGATCATTACCCAAAATTCATGAGGAACGGGTAGGTGCTAGGGATCTCCACCGATAGTTAGGAGGAACCGAGTTGGTGCTTTGTGATCCTCACTCGGTAGTCACAAAAAGAGTTGGTACTGTGTGAATTCACCCGAGCCATAGAGAGTGAGATGGTGCTGTGTGAACGCCATCCGGCCGTACCTCGATAAGATGAGACCATGATGTTTTAGAAACAGAAATAGAAACGAATTAGAAAAGGAAAGAATTAAGAGTCACACACGGGGACAGACAGTTAGAGAGTTTTACTTACTGAGCATTATTTGTGCTCACCCGTTATTTTCCTTTGTGGATGGAGGTTTAGGTGTTGATGCGGTTGGAGGGGCGTCGGCGCGCGAGGAGCAATAGCTACACTGTTCCCCTATTTTGTCTTTTAAATGCACTTTTGTAACAGTAACCTTTGTGTATAAAAGACATGTGAATTGTAATGAAAAGAAACATTTTGGGCCCAATTTTTCATTGTTAATTGCATGCATTGTACAGTTTTCAGTAGGTGTTACAATGGTCTACCGGCGAGATGCTACTGATGAGTATATAAAATAGGCGAGTCTACAACCATTGAAAGTTTGAAGAGATTTGTCGTGCTGTTGTTGGGGTATTTGCAGAACGATATCTAAGATCACCTAATGCTAATGATGTTGCAAGGCTACTTCATATTGGTGAACAACGTGGTTTTCCAGGAATGTTGGGTAGTTTAGATTGTATGCACTGGAAGTGGAAAATGTCCAACAGCTTGGGCAGGACAATATGCTGGTCGTAGTGATCCCAACTATATTCTCGAGGCTGTAGCTGATTGATCTTGGATATGGCATGCATTTTTTGGTTTGCCAGGTTCCAACAAGACATTAAGTGTTGGAGGCAACTCATTTGTTGCCAACCTAACTCAAGGTATTGCGCCTCCCGCTCATTATAGCATTCAAGGAAAAGATTATAATATGGGTTATATTTAGCTGATGGTATATACCCAAAGTGGTCTACTCTCGTACAAACTATTCACGATCCACGTGGTCCCAAAAAAAAATTATTTGCAATGAAACAGGAAAGATGTAGAAAAGATGTGGAACGTGCGTTTGGAGGTCTCCAATCGCGATTTGCATTGTGCAGGACCGACACGTTTTTGGGATAAAAATATTTACTGATATAATGACTACGTGTATTATTATGCACAAAATGTAAATCGAGGATGAACGCAATGTTGATGCATCGATTGAGAATCAGATGGAAGCGCCAACTCCCGAAGTTGAAATTGTCATAGATGAGAATGTCCGATTTCGAAATTTCTTGCTCGACATAAACAAATCAGGATACAGAGGCTCACCATGCTCTTCGAAATTCATTAATTGATCATTTGTGGGAAGAACAACTAATTTGGAAAATTAAATTACTATCAATATGGAATTTTACCTTTGTGTTGTTGTTGTTGTTTTTTTTTTTTTTTTTTTTTTTTTTGTATCTTTTATATTAGATGTAATGTTTTCTATAATGTTTTTCTATATTAAATGTAATGTTTATTTGATTAAATAAATGCTTAATTATATTAAATTAGTATAATTTTCAAAATAATTATTATTTAATAAAAATATCATTCCCAATATTTAATTAATATATACAAAAATAATAAGTGAAATGGATTAATTGTTGATTATTACAATAAAAGAAAAAAAGAATATTCTAAAGAATATTATAGGGAATATTTTTTTTGGTGCAATATTTGATGTTGTGGGTTGGAGATGGAATAGTGTTTTGCACCAATTTGGTGCAATTTTGCACCAAATTGGTGCAATGGGTTGGAGATGGTCTTATGAATGAATGATCGTTCATCTCTAAGGAATAGTCGTTCATCCCTAGAAAGAACAACCATTTATATTTAGTTAAAGACGTCAATAGACGTAGTAGTGTCAACTCCTATGTTAGGGTTGTAACAGAAGATTATGAAATTGAGTTGTAAATGAAGTGTTTTTTATCTAGGCTATATATATTCTATTCTATTATAAGAAGATTCAACTTGTTAAGTGTTACATTAATTAATTGCATATCCACATCCTCATTAGAGCTTTCTTAAATATAATTAAACTAAATATTTGCAGCGTTTAATTCCTTAACGAGGTCAAAAGGCAATAGGTCGTCGATTTATTGCAGAAACTAATCAATTTAATTATCTGAGATGCAATGCTAAAATATATTTTAATCTAATTAATAAATATCTATCGTGCACCACATGCAATATTTGTTTTAGTAGCTTCATACTTTAGATTAATTAATTAAATTAAATGTAAGCTTAATCAACACTTAACTACAGCTCTCACAGCACATTCACAAAGGACAATTTTTTTTTTTTTTGAAGTTCAAACCTTTTAATAAAAAAATTTTATTTACAATTTTATTCTCTCATTTAAAATTTCTAATATTTTAAATTATAAATATAATGAAACTAGCATGTGGTTGCTCTAAGAGTGATAATCCCTAGCTTGTAGTTAGGGTTTAGGCTTAAAATTTTAATCTGTATTCTGTTTCTCCCCAACCAGACTTGATCACAAAGCTCAAACTGGTCCCCAGAAACCTGTTATTCTCAGTCAAACCCTCACCGAGGTCAGTCAACCCTGCCCTCAAGCCTAATGATTTAATCAAAGTTAGAAACCTAAGGCTATAGTTTGTTGAATTATTTTAAGCCTGGTTTGTTTCCACTACCTTAAAAAACTGTGCCTTGGTCCAACTTTGGCAGCCGTGAATCTCTTTTACTGATTCACATCTTTTACATTACACCTTATGATCAATATTAACGCGAAAAATTTACCTTTGGAAAGTTTAATTTATATGTTTGTATGGGGAGTAGAGTTGCAGAAGTTTATAAAAATGAAATCTATGAAGCTTTTTGTGTAGCCAAAGCTTGGTCACCAAGACAAAACTCTCCTCGTTGCATGCATGGCGGCAGACAGGCGCTAACACCCGTATCTTCCATTCCACGCGATCGTAGACCTTTTCCCTAACATTTTTGAAGCCAACCCAGAAAACAATTTCAACTTTTCAACTCAAGTTTTGAACACCGCTTTGGTTTTTTAAGTTTCCCAAAGTAACTACATGTTCTTATGAATTATATTTTATCAAGAAATTGGAATAAAAGTAAGCGTTGGAACCGCAGCTTTGACTTGGGTTGGAATCTATAAAGACCCTCTTCTCTTCTACTTGACATCTCTATGTTGTTGCCGTTGAATAATTAAGTGATTACCCAAAGAAGAAAGGAAGCCAAAAATGGCGCCGTTAAGGTTCATTTGTTTTTTGCTTGTGTTGGTTTTGGTTTATGTAAGAGACTCCACTGCGCAAACCCACCAAGGTATTTAAGTTTCTTTTCGAGTCAGGATAAATGAGATTTAATTTTATGCATAAAGCTTGAGCGATGTTTGTTGAATTTGCAGATATGAAGAAAAGTGTGGCTGCACATGGAAGAGAGCTTGAAGCTGCCGGAAGAAGCTCGACAAATGTTGAAAAGGATGATGGTGTTCCTGGCGTGGCTGTGCTTGGAGGACGGAAAAGGATGTTGAAAAGGGGCTTGGCGAAAGAGGAAGTTTTGAATCGAGAAGATTCAATTTCAGGTGCAGCTCACTCTGTAGGAAACTGTAATCGTAGAAGGAAAGGAATTTTGAATGTAGAATGCAAACTGAGGAAGAGAGGTCCTCAACCTCATCATAAGAAGGTCAAAATGGGTGGTTTCACAGCTTTTAGTGCTGATTATCATGTCCCAAAATCCCATCCACCTAGGAATAACTGAGGAAATGCAGTACTGAAGCTAGCACACATATAGCAAGAGTTATTTTGTCGACTCTTCCAATTCACACATATAGCAAGAGTTATTTTGTCGACTCTTCCAATTTTGTTTAATTTTTCAGTAGTTTGTTCTTTCTTTTTGATAGATTTTGTACTGAGTTCATGTATGTGCGGAAGAATATCATACTTGTATGTAAACAAAAAGAAATATTTCAATGTGGAAAAACAATTTCTTCTAAAAATGTCCCACATCTAATATATATTCCATTTCTTTCTACAGTATGCTTGATCTTTATATGTTTTAAGGATACACATCGCTTGGATTAATTAATGACCAGTAACATGAGTGATTGTTTATTGATATATATAAAACTGTTGACCCAAATTACATAAAATTAACCAAGTAAATTAATTAAGGCAAAACGGTGTTTATATTTTCAATTGTCGGGATGCAGGTAAGGATTATGCTCTTAATATGAAGCACTCAGGGAACTCAGAACTCTTACAAAATCAGCAGGTCTTTCATCTCTTACTTCTTCTATATGTATATATATGTATTTCATTTTAATTCTTTCTTCAAGATATAAAATTTTAATGTTTTTATAGGATGAAAGAAGCGTGGTGAAGGCAAAGTTACTGAACTCTGCAAGCCTGGAAAATTCTTGGATGAAGTCAGTTGATCTCACTAGTACAAGTAGATTGGCAGGTTCCCCAGAAAATTCAGAAAAAAGAGAACTCCAAGATTCTGGTGATAACTTTAGGAATGTTCAATCTCAGAAGCTTCTTGATGCTGCTGATGATGAAATTGTGAAGCTGATGAGCAAAGATTACCAAGGACACACTCCTAGCCGTCCTCCAATCCACAATAACCAGCCTTTGAACGAAGAACATGTGATACCATAATCTTGTTTTCTTTCCAAATTTTGGTCGTATTCCTGTAGGAAGAGCTAGAGTTCTCCTTTCCCTTTTATTTTTCTCCAGCTAAATTTTCATAAATTAGAAACTGGAATGATGTATACTTATATTTCATCTTTTGCTTCAAGGATGCATGATAACTAATTTTGCAGCTGAAATTAATATCACTTTTTGTATTTGAAACCGCAGCTTAGCATACTGGCTTAACCTTATCATTGTTTCCATGACACATCTAAGCTAAGTGAACACGTTATTGCATTTCATTGTAGTTAGTTAATCAACTAGTTTTTTCAGAAGTAAATTGTGAATCTAATTTTTTCAGAAGCTGAAATGGGGTAGGAACTTAGCAGTAAGTGCAGAAGTTGAGTTAAGATTTAAACCAACCTGCTCCAACTTTCAGTCGCTTATTCAACGACAATTTAACACGATTAGCAGTGTGGAATGAGGAAGTCCGCAAACAATGTTTGGCATTAAGCCACTACACAAAAACAGATCATTCAACCGAACAGAGCAGGCCGAGTTCTTGAGATAGATGGACCAGGCTTAATTTCATCCTGCTGGTATTTGAGTTATTTGATTTTTTTCTTTTTTTTGGAAATGTTAAATATGTATTAAAGAAAGAAAAAAATACAAAATACGAGAGACATACTCTCAGAGAAGGTCAAAATTGACCTAAACGGATGTGTCCATCGTTTTCAACATGCAAGCAAAAAAGATGGGCACAACTGCTAAAAAAAGGAGCATGCAAGTTCTATAGAGAGAGGACACAACACAAGGACTTTAAGGGAGCGCGCAGGCTCTATAGAAAAAGAGGCAGGGGTGCAAGCGTCCTAAGGAGCACACATGCTCTAGAAAAACAAACAAAGCAAAATCAGTCTAGCAGGCGTGGGATGGCTCTAAGCTAAGGAATAATGTCATACTTAGAGGCCAAGTCGCAGACTAGATCTCAGACTAAGGTGAAAATCTCATCAATGGCAACACGCTGGGTCTTGCTCTCATGATTGAACACACGATTATTCATTTCATACCAGAGGAAATAAACTGTGGCGAAGAGGAGTAACCGTGCAAGGAGGTGCCTGAAGTCACCCTTACGACGAAAGTGAAGACTGTCCACTGGAGAGTAGAAGGCCAGGAGAAAGGAGGCCAAGTCAGGAGGGTTTTAGCAGACACCTCTTCCTAAACCGATGCAAAGAAGGTGCAACTAATGAAAATGTGCTCGTGGGTCTCAGATGCAGAGCCGCGAAGAACACACTCAAGAGGAAGCTATGAGGACGTGGGCCTGTAGGCGGTCCATAGTGCGTAGTCTACCCGGAGAGACTAACCATAGAATGAGTGAGTGCCTGGGGATGTCCCGGGAACCACAACCGCAACAGGTGGTGCCGTGGGCCTCCCAATTATCAAATGCGACACCACTTCACTACAGCCAGCCTAAAATGGCATCACCACACTGCCATCGCATCCAAAGGTTGAAACGTACTTCACGGCCACCAACCACGAGCACGCAACTAGCTAACAAATACCCACTTGAAGGCAGCTATCGCTTTCCTGAAACGCAAAGGCAGAGCAACCAACACGCAAACAAGCATCACCAAAGTAGCCACCACGTAGGAGCACGACACACAGCTCTCTAAAATGTATTTTAATAAAAAAAAAATTAAGTGGAATAGTGAATTATACATCTTTGACATTAATAATGAAACAAAATGTTACGGCTCTTTAAAGTAATTCTATTGATTATTTAGTTTTTATAATTTTGTCACTCGTGTTGTATCTATTATATCGCGAAACTGAGGTTACTAATACTTTCTGATTCAGGAAAGCCTAAATAAACCATCCAAGTTCATTAATGGTTGATTTCGAATATTCATTTGGTTTTATATCCCAAGTTAATTAATTGTTATTAAAAAGACTTGGCTATTCATGAAACTAAAATTTTTAGAATTTTGCAGGATAAGCTGGCCAGCAGTCAATTAGGACTTTTAGATATATTACCTAAGAAGTCATGAATTCGATCAATTTGGGTTGCTAATAGGGATGGCCAATGAAGAGGTTTGTCCGCCTGTCAACTTTCAAGATCCTGAGGGATTAGTTGAGGTACGTATAAACTAGTCTGAACACCTAATCACCCAAAAAAAAAAGAAAAAATTAATGCGAAAACAGGTTATAAAGTTGAATATGTAAAATAATTTTTTCAAAGAAATAAAAAACAGGTTATAAATTACATAACCCGGGTTTCCTTCGGATTTGTTACCTGGTACATTGACCGGAGTAAACCCGACTCGGCCATACTATAAAATTCTCGATATTCCCCGGGTTCAGATTTAGTGCTTAGTTGTCTTCTCGCGGGCCCCGAAATTTGAATTCCCTACTTGGAATCTTGACAAACTATAATGAACCGCGTATCAACAGATAAGAAGCACTTATACGAAAGCATGATTTTTGTTCCTTCCCCATTAATATAAACCCTATTTTTTTTTATTTATTTTAACACCAACACTCAAACAAACATTCTCAACGTTTCAAAATTTCAAAATGCCAGCCTCCGGAGCACATATTCTCGTCTATCCATACCCAGCCTCAGGCCACATTATCCCTCTCCTCGATCTCACCCACAGCTTACTCACCCGCGGCCTAAACGTCACCGTTGTTATCACCCCTAACAATTCCTCTTTACTCCACCCATTACTCTCCTCTTACCCTTCTTCCTCGCTCCAAACCTTGGTCCTCCCCACGCCGTCGTGGCCAACAACTTCCTCATCAAACAGACTTCTCAATATGATGCGTGGATTGCGTGAACTTCATTATCCTGCACTCCTTTCTTGGTTCCAGTCTCACCCTTCACCTGCTGTTGCTATTCTGTCTGATTTTTTACTCGGTTGGACCCAACAGTTGGATTCGCAGGCTGGAGTGCCACGTGTTGTGTTCTCGTCCTCCGCCACTTTATCCCTGTGTATATCATATGCTTTGTGGACTGATTACCAAAGATTGAATATCCTCAAAGGAGAACGACTTATACATACCCAAGATTTATCGTATCGACAAGTTGGTACCCAAAAGGTTTTGAAATGACAAATAGGTACTTTCCGTCATGTTCTGTTAGTGATTTCTGTATACGTTTTATAATAGTGAAAAGACTAAAATACCCTAAAAGTTTGAATTTAGTTTTTTATAAATTTAAAAATTCAAAAAACCCCCTAGTTTACAAATTTCATAAATACCCCAATAATAAAAGTTTATAAATAACAAAAACACCCCCACCGGCAAATGCCAGATTCGGCCACCACCGCCGGAATCTGGCCGAAAAGTTGCGTTACGACACAGACCCGTGGCTCGTGTCGTAACGCGTCGATCTGGCCTTTTCGGCCAGATCCGTGGCTGATCTGGCCGGAAAAGGCCAGATCTACGGCTAGATTGGCCGTCGACGCCGCAAAACTCCATCTGCGGCGTCGACGGCCAGATCTGGCAGTAGATCTGGCTTTTCGGCCAGATCAGCCACGGATCTGGCCGGAAAAGGCCAGATCGGCTGCTGCTTCGACGGCCAGATCTGGCCTTTCCGGCCAGATCGTGGCGGGGATTGGCTCTGAAAAGGCCACATCGGCACTTTACGACACAGATCCGATGGGGATCTGTGTCGTAATGCAGTTTTCCGGCCAGATTCCGGCGATGGTGGCCGGAATCTGGCATTGGGGTGGTGGGGGTGTTTTTGTTATTTAACAAACTTTTTATATATGGGGGTGTTTAATTAAATTAGCAAACCTAGGGGGTTTTTTAGAAATTTTTAAATTTATAAAAAACAAAAATTGAAACTTTGAAGGGCATTTTAGTCTTTTCACTATTAATAAACAAAACTCACTAACAGAATATGATGGAAGGTACCTATTTATCGTTTCAAAACCTTTTGGGTATCAACTTATCATTACAGTAAATTTTGGGTATGTACAAGTCGTTCGCCCTCCTCATAACGTAAATTTTCAGCTATCGTTTCCGAAAATTCCGAATTGTCCAACTTACCCCGGCTGTCAGGTCTCTCGTATTTACCGAGAGGGTAAAGAAGGGAACCCGGATTGGGAACTTTTTAGAAGCTGCGTGCTTGAAGACAAAGCTAGTTGGGGAGTCGTGTTCAACTCAACTATTGAGTTGGAACGTGATTATATCGATCACATTAAAAAAGATGTCGGCCACGATCGTGTTTGGGCGGTGGGACCTCTGTTGCCGTCTGATGATGATTTGGCATGGTCCACGTCACGTGGTGGGACCACTGCGGTGCCAACTTACGAGTTACTCACCTGGCTAAACTCTCGTCGTGACGATTCGGTCGTTTACGTTTGTTTCGGTAGTCGTCAAGTCTTAAATTCGAAACAAACGGACGTATTAGCAACCGGCTTGGAGAAAAGCGGCATCCATTTCATATGGTCTGTACGGGAACGCACAGAGAAAAACGCGGGAGAGGATTACGGTGACCTACCTGACGGATTCGAAGATCGTGTGGCGGGTAGGGGTTACATTATAAAAGGATGGGCTCCACAGGTTGCCATATTAAGGCACCGAGCCACCGGCGCGTTCTTGACGCATTGTGGTTGGAACTCGACCTTGGAAGGAATTTCAGCCGGTGTGGTGATGCTGACGTGGCCAATGAGCTCCGACCAGTTCATGAACGCGCAGCTCTTGGTTGATGAATTGGGAGTGGGGATCCGAGTTGGCGAAAATATAGAGAATATTCCTGAATCAACAAAGTTGGCTCAGTTGTTTGATGAGTCTGTGAATGGAACAGGGCCACAAAGAATGAAAGCAAGAGAACTGAGAGAGGCTGTCATGAATGCAGTAAGTAAAGGAGGAAGTTCAGATAAAGACTTGGATGGATTTGTGAATAGTATAAATGAGCTTAAAAGAAACGTTGAAACTGCGGTGTAGATGGCTCTAAAGTCTAAACCATAAGTGGAGCTGGTATATATTATGGATTGATGACGAATACGATATCAAGACAAAAAATAAAATTACAAATTCGATATATCATTACTGTATAATTTTAAAATAATCATAGATCAATTCTATGACACTTAATAATATAAGGGTACTACACATACATCATTTTCATACAATATTTCTCATACAATATTATGTGGTAAGATATGATTGACTAATTTAAAGTTAAAATTAAATTTTCACCTAATCATATCTTATCACATAATATTATATAAAAAATATTATATAAAAATGATGTATGTGTAGTATTATACATTATGTTATTAGGAATTTATTGAATACAATTTAACACGATTAGTAGTCCGCAACCATTGAATGGCTTTGACGGTTTAACCCACAACACAAACCAGACCAGGCCGAGTTCTTAGGAAAAATGGGCCAGCCTTATTCTCCATCGCCTTTGCTAATGAGATCCGATCCACTCGCTCTCCCTTGCCCTTTATTGTACCCTCTCTCTTCAATTGGATTAGAAATTGCATGGGTCATTTATATTTCCGTTTACTATATTTTTTATTTTTTATTTTTGTAGAAGGAAAAATATTCTTGTTTATGTTTTTTTTTTTTTCTTAAAACAAAGAGAACTAGTTAAATTTTTACGATTAAAATGATACAATGTCATAATTTTTGTATAAACATTTTTTTTCATTTAAACAAAGCTTACATAAAACTTAAACCTCAATTATTGTATTTCATTTTTTTATGAATATCAAATTAAGATCCATTTTGACTATGTTTGTTGTCAAATATAATTTGAATTATATTTTTATTTTTTAAATATTGTTTTTAGACAAACATATCAAATACGCTTCGCTTTTACATTTTTTAAATACTGATTTCAAACAAGCATGTCGAATACATTTTCGTTTTTATAAATCAATCCTTTATATATGGCCCTGTACTTACAAATGGATTATGTGCAAAATTTGAGAATGAATTGATTTGAAATTGAGGGAGAGAGACATTGTCCCACCTAAGGTTTGGCAAAACGACACTTTCCCACCCTTTAAGTTTCAAAATGATACGTTCCCACCCTTTGTTAGGTTTTGTTATGTTTTACATTAATATTTTGTTGAAAAGACAAAAATACCCTTAAATATTTGACTTCATAAATTTTTTATTATTTTTTAATTAGCCAAAAAGTTAAAAAAAATAAAAATAATTAGCCCCACCTAAAAAGTTATGAGTAATGCTATGCAATTTTTTAAAGTTAAATGACCTTAATATTTATTTATTTATAATATTTTCAATATCCCATCACTATTATTCAATAATCTACTAAATTTATAATGTTTTTCATTTTTACTAATTAACATAGAAAATCAATATTCCTAATTAATTAAATAAATAAAAGAAAAAATATATCTTTACACTTGAACTAATAAATAATTGAGTAAAACCTTTGACTAAACTAAATTATAATTTATAATAAACTATTTAAGGATATTTTTGTCTCTTCAATTAAATATTAACAAAAAAACATTAACAGAAGCTGACCAAGAGTGGGAAAGTGTCATTTTAAAACTTAACGGGTGAAAAAATGTCGTTTCACCAAACCTGAGCTTGGATAAGGTCGCTTTCCCTTGAAGTTAATGAGAAAGGCGATACATAAACTGTCAAGCTAATGAAACTCATTTTGGACACAAATTTATCATCATTCTAATGGTAATTCAATAGTTTAAAAATACTTTATAAAAAATAACTAATTAAAATTTCTCATGACAATTGATTCACAAAACTATTGTAACCCAATTTTTTAACTAAAACTCATGATTATTACTCATGGTAATCCAATAATTTAGAAATTACTTACTTAGTATTTAGGAAAAGAAAAAAAAAAAAAAACTAATTTTAACTTCTTGTTGAAGCCCATTAAATTAGATTAAATCGAAGAATAAGAATTGGTGTCAAAATTTTATTACTAAGGGGGTGTTTGGATCATATAATTTTTTTTTTATCTTAGTAATAAGATTACCGGAAAAGAAGATTACATTGTAGATTACCGGGTTTAAATTATTATTGTGCTTGGTTTAATTGGGATATATTAATAATTAATGTGTTTGGTTGACAGCAATAACAGATGTCCTGAAATATCCTTTTACTAGAATACCCTTGGGATGATTACTTGTGTTACAAATTAATCTGTTTGGTTGGCTGTAAGAGCAGATGTCTTGATTACATTTTACTAAAATGCCCTTTAGATGATTACTAGGTATAAATAATTAATGTGTTTGGTTAATAAAAGAAATGATCAATTAGCAAAATTCTTTTTCTTATATTTTAGCCAATTATTTTATTGTTAAGTCATTGTCGGGAGCATACAGATGGAGACGAAGACCCAAGGTTGCTACGGCGGAGATGGTCGACCAACGGCAGATGGAAGAGGGAGAAGTTAGACTAACGAACGAAAACAAAACAGAAAACGAAAAATATAATGGAAAGAGAGCAAGGGACTTACCGGAAATGACGAATGGAGTGCTGCCTAGATCAAACAGATGGAGACGAAGACCCAAGGCGCTGCGGCGAAGATGGTCAACCAACGGCAGAGGCAAGAGTGAGATCTTACACTAATGAACGCAAAACAAACCCAAAATAAAAAATACAATGGAAAGAGGGCATTTGACTTATCGGAAAATGGTGATCAGAGTGATGAAGTCGCAAACGAGATCAAGAAGAAGAAGACCAGCGATGGCGATGGAGGTTTAGGGCAGAGTCTCGGTCAAAATGTGTATTTGGGCTGAGATTTTTTTTTCTTTTTATATTGTAGTTTTAGTGAAATAAAAGGGCATATTGGCCAAAATATGCAAATATGTGAGGATAATATGGGCACACCAATATTTCGTGGTATTTCTGAAAACATTGATAATAAGCAGGGCAATTTTGTTTGAAAAATAAAAAAACTGAGGAAAAATTCGTGTGGGTGTTTTGTAATTATTAACAAAATCAAAGATATTTTCGTCCTTATTGTCCACTATTTTGAGGCAAAATTAGACAAAAATTTGAATTATCAGAGTAATATTTTGATAACACCGTCCCTCCAAGTAATATTATTCCCGCTGATTTACCTTCAATTTGGTACTGTTTGACTTTTTTTTTGTTTCCTGAGGATGTTCTTTTACAAAATAATCAAACATAATCATCTACCCAATTTAATATCAATAACACTACGGACACCGAAATATGTCCACCGAATTTCTGTACCGGCCTACGTGGAACGCGTCCCTCAGTTTTTTTATAATTTTTTTCTAGTGAACGGCCGTCCATCTAATTTGGACGGCCGTTCACTCACATGGACGCCCGTCCATGTTATATGGACGGGCGTCCATATGCAAGGGACGGCCGTCCATATAATATGGACGACCGTCCCTATTAAATAACTTTTGTATAAACATTTTTTTTCATTTAAACAAAGCTTACATAAAACTTAAACCTCAATTATTGTATTTCATTTTTTTATGAGTATCAAATTAAGATCCATTTTGACTATATGTGTTGTCAAATATAATTTGAATTATATTTTTATTTTTTAAATATTGGTTTTAGACAAACATATCAGATACGCTTCGCTTTTACATTTTTGAAATACTGATTTCAGACAAGCATGTCGAATGCATTTTCGTTTTTGTAAATCAATCCTTTATATATGGCCTTGTACTTACAAATGGATTATGTGCAAAATTTGAGAATGAATTGATTTGAAATTAAGGGAGAAAAACATTGTCCCACCCAAGGTTTGGCAAAACGACACTTTCCCACCCTTCAAGTTTCAAAATGATACTTTCTCACCCTTTGTTAGGTTTTGTTATGTTTTAAACTAATATTTTGTTGAAAAGACAAAAATTCCCTTAAATATTTGACTTCATAATTTTTTTAATTAGTCAAAAAGTTAAAAAAAAAAAAATTGTTAGCCCCACCTAAAAAGTTATGAGTAATGTTATGCAATTATTTAAAGTTAAATGACCTTAATATTTATTTATTTATAATATTTTCAATATCTCATCACTATTATTCAATAATCTATTAAATTTATAATGTTTTTCATTTTTATTAATTAACATAGAAAATAAATATTTCTAATTAATTAAATAAACAAAGGAAAAAATATATCTTTACATTTGAACTAATAAATAATTGAGTAAAACCTTTGACTAAACTAAATTATAATTTATAATAAACAAATTAAGAAATAAACTATTTAAGGGTATTTTTGTCTTTTCAGTTAACTATTAACAAAAAACATTAACAGAACCTGACGAAGAGTGGAAAAGTATTATTTTAAAACTTGATGGGTGGGAAAGTGTTGTTTCACCAAACCTTGGGTGGGATAAGGTCGCTCTCCCTTGAAGTTAATGAGAAAGGCGATACATAAACTGTCAAGCTAATGAAACCAAGGTTCTGAAACCCGGACCAGACCGGACGGTCGAATCGGTCCAACCGCCACCCGCTTGCATTTTCGGTTTAAAGAGAGCAAATAATCGAGATTTATGATCAAATCATTTCAAACCACGGTTGGATTGTCTTACTGTAGCAAACCGACGGTCGAACCGATATTTAACAAATTTCTGGTCCACACCCCCATCCGGTTTAACACATGAAATGAGAAAAAAAAGTTTAAAAAATTAAAAACTACAGTTGCTCAATGCTCAGTTGCTCACAGCCGCGCACACAAACTCACAAAGTCAAAGTGTCAGACTTTAACAAATTTAATTTTCATTTTTCAATTTGCTATTTTGCTTTTGAGTTTTGAGCTACAAATCAGATACAGAGCCTTCTTGCACTCTTGCGGTCTTGCCCCTTCTTCAGTTTTTCAGTTTTTCATCTTGGATTGCTACTGCCAGTCTGCCATTCGCAATCTCCTCCACTCTCCAATCTATCACTTTTGACTTTTTCATCTTGGTTTGCAGTAACATTCGTGATCTCCTCCACTCTTATCACTTTTTCTGTTTTTCATCTTGGTTTTGATGGTTTTTAAACTTTAATTAGGTGGAGAATCTGAATTTTTTGCCTTTTTGCTTATTTCAGTATGCTGATGTTAGCATGACATCATGCTGACATCACTAGTCAGACCGACCGGTCAGACCGTTCGAACCGGAAACTGGCCATTTGACCGAGTCGGCTCCCCGTCCGGTTTTCAGAACATTGAATGAAACTCATTTTTGACACAAATTTATCATCATTCTAATGGTAATTCAATAGTTTAAAAATACTTTATAAAAAATAACTAATTAAAATTTCTCATGACAATTGATTCACAAAACTATTGTAACCCAATTTTTTAACTAAAACTCATGATTATTACTCATGGTAATCCAATAATTTAGAAATTACTTACTTAGTATTTAGGAAAAGAAAAAAAAAAAAAAACTAATTTTAACTTCTTGTTGAAGCCCATTAAATTAGATTAAATCAAAGAATAAGAATTTGTGTCAAAATTTTATTACTAAAGGGGTGTTTGAATCATATAATTTTTTTTTATCTTAGTAATAAGATTACCGGAAAGGAAGATTACATTATAGATTACCGGGTTTAAATTATTATTGTGCTTGGTTCAATTGGGATATATTAATAATCAATGTGTTTGGTTGAAAGCAATAACAGATGCTTGAAATACCCTTTTACTAGAATGCCCTTACAAATTAATCTGTTTGGTTGGCTGTAAGAGCATATGTCTTGATTATATTTTACTAAAATGCCCTTTAGATGATTACTGGGTATAAATAATTAATGTGTTTGGTTAATAAAAGAAATGATCAATTAACAAAATTCTTTTTCTTATATTTTAGCCAATTATTTTATTGTTAAGTCATTGTCGGGAGCATACAAATGGAGACGAAGACCCGAGGTTGCTACGGCGGAGATGGTCGACCAACGACAGAGGGAAGAGGGAGAAGTTAGACTAACGAACGCAAACAAAACAGAAAACGAAAAATATAATGGAAAGAGGGCGAGGGACTTACCGGAAATGACAAATGGAGTGCTGCCTAGATCAAACAGATGGAGACGAAGACCCAAGGCGCTGCGGCGAAGATGGTCAACCAGCAGCAGAGACAAGAGCGAGATCTTACACTAATGAACGCAAAACAAACCCAAAATGAAAAATACAATGGAAAGAGGGCATTTGACTTACCGGAAAATGGCGTTCGGAGTGATGAAGTCGCAAACGAGATCAAGAAGAAGAAGATCAGCGATGGCGATGGAGATTTAGGGCAGAGTCTCGGTCAAAATGTATATTAGGGCTGAGAAATTTTTTTCTTTTTATATCGTAGTTTTAGTGAAATAAAAGGGCATATTGGCCAAAATATGCAAATATGTGATGATAATATGGGCACACCAATATTTCGTGGCATTTCTGAAAACATTAATAATAAGCAGGGCAATTTTGTTTGAAAAATTAAAAAACTGAGGAAAAATTCGTCTTTTTATACAAAGTGAGTGTTTTGTAATTATTAACAAAGTCAAAGATATTTTCGTCTTTATTGTCCACTATTTTGAGGCAAAATTAGACAAAAATTTAGATTACCGAAGTAATATTTTAATAACATCATCCCTCCAGGTACTGTTTACCTTCAATTTGGCACTGTTTAACATTTTTTTTTTTCCTGAGAATGTTCTTTTACAAAATAATCAAACATAATTATTTACCCAATTTAATATATATTGCCCCGTTTTATAATATCAACCCAATCCAAAACGGCCCTAAAATAAAATATTACTAAAGGTAAGTGTGCGCATGCAAAGCAGTATCATGAATGAAGGCATAAAGCTCGTGCGACTGGACTGATTAAAAAGTTAAAACTAATTTTCTATGGGCTACAGGCTACATGCACTATTCTGCTTTAAAAAAAAAAAAAAAAAACCACGTGGAAAATGACGTAAGTCGTGACGTAGGGCCGGTAGAAAATTTTTGGAATCTTGCCACACCATATAGTAAACCCCGTGTGAAGTCTTAAAGAAGAGGAACTTGTTAAAATAATCAAGACTTCTGTTCTGTCACCATTTATATAAAGGCAACCCTTTCATAACAATTTTAAGAACAACACTCAAAACAAAACACTCCCAAAATCCCCAAATGCCTACCGCCGGAGCGTATATTCTTGTCTATCCATTCCTAACCTCAGGCCACATATCCTCTCCTTGATCTACCCACCGTTAATTACTCGCGGTTTAAACGTTACCGTCGTAATCACCCCAAACAATTTCTTACTCGACCCTTTAATCTCTTCCCACCTTCCTCCTCACTCCAAACCTTGATCCTCCCAACACCGTCATGGTCAGCTACCTCATCAAACAGACTTATCAGTATGATGCGTGGATTGCGTGAACTTCATTATCCTGCGCTCCGTACTTGGTTCAGATCTCACCCTTCACCTCCTGTTGCTATTCTGTCTGATTTTTTCCTCGGTTGGACCCAACAGTTAGCTTCCGAGGTTGGCGTGCCACGTGTCGTGTTCTCGCCATCCGGCGCTCTTGCGCTATCGGTTTCATATGCTCTGTGGACTGATTTACCAAAGAGCGAAGATCCTAATAACCAAAATTTTCAGCTATCATTTCCGAAAATTCCGAATTGTCCTACTTACCCGGTTTCAGATCTCTCGTTTTTTCGGGAGTGTAAAGAAGGAGACCCGATTGGGAACTGTACAGAAGCTGCTTTCTTGAAGACAAGGCGAGTTGGGAGTCGTGCTTAACTCAGCAACTGAAGTGGAACGAGATACATCGATCACATGAAAAAAGACGCCGGCCACGATCGTGTTTGGGCGGTGGGACCTATGTTGCCGCCGGATGATGATTTGGCAGGGTCCACATCACGTGGTGGGTCCGCTGCGGTGCAAAGTCACGAGGTCCTCAAGGGCTAGACTCTCATCAAGACAATTCGGTGGTTTATGTATGTTTCGGTAGTCGTCAGGTCTTAAATTCGAAACAAACGGAGGTCCTAGTAGCCGGTTTGGAGAAAAGCGGAGTTAATTTCATTGGTGTGTGCGGGAACGCAATGAGAGGAACGCGGGATACGAATACGGGGACCTTCCTGATGATACGCAGATCGTGTGGATGGTAGGGTTACATCATTAAAGGATGGGCTCCACAGGTAGCCATATTAAGACACCGAGCAACCGGCGCGTTCTTGACGCTTGTGGTTGGAACTCGACCTTGGAAGGAATTTCAGCCGGTGTTGTGATGCTGACGTGGCCGATGAGCGCCGACCAGTTCACGAACGCACAGCTATTGGTTAATGGATTGGGAGTGGGGATCCGAGTTGGCGAAAATGTTGAGAATATTCCCGAGTCAACAAAGTTGGCTCAGTTGTTTGCTGAGTCAGTGGATGGGACAGGACCGCAAAGAAGCAAAGCAAAAGAACTGAAAGAGGCTGTCATGAAGGCGGTAAGTAAAGGAGGAAGCTCAGATAGAGATTTGGATGCGTTTGTTAGGAGTATAAATGAGCTTGAAAGTTGAAGCTGCTTGACTGGCTTAGTTGAAATAAAAATGACAGAAAGGGAAAATTGATTATATTGTGGTGTTGCTTGTCGTTAGTGTTGAAAAGAAGGGGAAAATTGTTGGACGCGATTAATTGGGTGATTTAAAGTGGAAATTTGACTCCTAGTCCATGGTTATTGCGGAGGGTAGTAGAAACTCCATGGATTTGTCTCCTGTAGCTTCATTCTCCAGGTTTCAAGGAGTTAGCACAAGAAGATGGCTGCGAAAATCAATTGATATAATATCTGTTGTAATGTATTTTCATTGAAAATCAGAAAATCACGAACTATTTAATGTATATGAGTTTTTCCATTTTTACACATTTAATGTATTGCTATAATTCCAATAAGAGAAGTTATTAATGAATTATAAAATAAGGGTGTTTATTTAAATATGAAAAAAATCTGTTAAGGAGGACATAAATTACCCTATTAGAATTTAATGACATAATTATAAATCGATGTTTATTCGTTAATGTTATGGGGAATGGGGATCTATTCTCTTCTATTGTAATTTGATTGATAATCAAAGAATTCCAATAAGAGAGCTTATTCATCAATTTCAAAATAAGGGTGTTTATGATTATGTAATGCGACAAGATCGATTCAAGAGGACAATACATTAGTCTATTTGATGCTAATAACTTAACCATAGACAATGTTGTACTGTTCATCAACGTTGTTGGGGTTAATATTCTCTTCAATTATAACTTGATTGATAATTGAAGAATTGTCAAAGGATTCAGAGTACCTTATTTTAATGTAAGCTACAAAATAAAATATATATAACAACATGTTCGCCACTAAATGACAAAGTGGCTGTAGTTAGTGGTAAGAATTCTACGTTGTGGCCGTAGAGACCTGGGCTCGAATCCCAGCAGCCACAAGTTTTTTCATTAATTTTTTTTTTCTGATAACTCCTATTTTTAATAGAAAATTTTATGTTTTTTTTTTTAATAAAAAAAATGGATTCCAAAATGAAAGCGATAAAGGAAAACTTCTAATATATCATTAGACAATTACATAAGAAAGTGATCAGGATAGTTTGCTAAAAGTTCATCGGACAATTATAATAAGAAGTGATAAATTTATTAAAAAAAAAAAAAAAGGAAAATCTAATGAGTTGTCCAACTGTAATTTTTTTGGAATCCTGCATTATCTTGCTCTCGTAACTTGTTCCAATCGCACAAGTCGCCCGTCGCCATTATATCCGATTTTTTCTAGGTTGGAGTCAACAATTGGCTTCCGATTTTGGAATTCCACGCGTGTTGTTCTCGCCGTCAGGAGCCTTTGGCTAGTGGATTATATTCTCTTTGTGGACGGATCTACCGAGAAATGATAAACCTGATAACATGAACTTTATGTATCGTTTCCGAAAATCCAACTGCCCAATTCAACGCTGATATCAGATTACTATGTTTATAGGACGTACAATGAAGGAGACCAAGATTCAGAAATATACAGGAGGTTCATGCTGGCAAACATGGAGGAGTTAGGAGTGGTATTTCATTGATTAACTCGTTCACTGAGTTGGAACGAGTTTATTTGGATAATGTAAAGAAAGAAATAAGACGTACTCACGATCGAGTTTGGGCCATGGGATCTCTTTTGCCAGGTATTGATGACTTGGAAAGTTCCGTATTACGTGGCGGGTCTAGTTAGCTGCCATGTCATGAGATGTTGACTTGGTTTGACTCGCGTCAGGGCCTTTCAGTTGTCTACGGGTCTTTGACAGTGAACAAATACTAAACAAATGGAGGAGCTGGCAGCCACGTCGGAGAAAAGCAGGATCCACTTTATTTGGTGTCTCAGGGAAACCAGAGAGGGAAACGTGGCAGATGATCGCGGTTTGATCCCTGATGGATTGTAAGACGATTGTGGCGGGCAGAGGTTTCATTATCAACAAGTAGGCGCCACAAGTGGCGATATTAAGACGCCGAGCGGTGGGAGCGTTCTTGATACATTGCGGCTGGAACTCGGTTTTAGAAGGAATTTCGGCGGGTGTGGTGATGCTAACGTGGCCGATGACAACGGCTTCGTTCTCAAACGCAAAATTACTGGTTGATGAATTGGGGGTAGGGACACGAGTTGGGGAGGCGACTCAGAACTCAAAAATTCCTGAATCACCATGGTGGCACGGTTGCTGACCGAGTCGCTGAATTGAACTATACCAGAAAGCGTGAAAGCCAAGGAGATGAGTGGGATGAGTTTATAAAGAGCATAAATAAACTTCAAAAGCAGAAGGAATAATGGAATAAGATTTTTAGAGAGTGGCCCGTGTGGAGCGGTCATTTTAGGTGTTGATTGAATGCCTGTGAGACTTTGAAGTCGGAAAGTTCTGAATGTGAGTTGTGAGAATATTGGTATTTCTTATTTATATGCCTTTCGGTATATGAATTGAAATGCCATTGCCAGTTGCCAGCATATAGTAATCCAGAACGTGAAGAACTCCATATAAATTTTGATTATACTATTAATAGATTCGATAATACGCCTACCTATCTCGCCTAATTTTGTTTTCTTTGCAGTATATATGCCTTTTTATATTTAAAAGCAATATACATATCTAAAAAGAAAATTTCCTTCACATTTCCATGCTTCTGATTTTCATGACGTCCAATACACCAACATGCTTCACTAATCCATTTAAATCCTTAACTGAACCCCCGCCTTTAATAGCATCAACTGCTGCCTTACTCAACTCCATGGCTCTGTCCCCATAACTCGGTTCTCACCCACCGATTCCGCCACGCTTGGCCAACTCGGTCGAGTTGGGAACAGTTTGTGCACCCTCGCACACTCTTGTCCCCACCTTCAACTCATCGACCAATAACTCAGCATTCACAAATTGGTCGGCTCCCATTGGCCACGCCAGCATCACTAATCGGTACAAGCCCTTCAAGCACCGAGTTCCACCCACAGTGAGTCAAGAACGCACCCACAGCCCGGTGATTCAGTATGGAAACTTGTGGAGCCCACCCTTTTATAACAAATCCCCTACCTGCCACACGATCTTCAAACCCAAGGGGATCATCCCGTACTTACCCTCCACATAGCCTTCGTGGGCTCCTTAACAGACCATATAAAATTAACCACGACTTTGCTCCAACCCGAATGCAAGCTCCTCCATTTGATCATTGGTCAACACAGCTTGACTCCCGAAGCACACGTACACACCTTCCAATCGCTACACGTGTCAAGCCAAGATAACACGTATCCACAGAAACAGAACTGGACCCGCTCTTCAGTGGGGCCAGATGAATCATCATCAGGAGGGAGTAATGGGCCGACAGCCCATACACGATCACTGCCCATTTCCTTAGCTAAATGATCCAAATAAACCCGTTCTAACTCGCTGAACGGGGTGATCACGAGTCCCCAACTTCCGATATTACCAGAAATCCATCTCTGATGATTTCCGAAACCGGGTTTCCTTCAACATATCTACGATAAATCGGAGAAATTTGCCACAAGGATATTTCGGGGCATTTGGAATTTTCTGCAATGTTAAAACTTCCGTAGGATCATCAGCATTCTGTAACTTCGGCATCTCATCCCTGAGAATAAATGACGGACAATGCCTTTGCCCGGAAGGTGAAATACAAGGCGATGAATACCAAGCTCACAGGCTAGTTTATTCGTCCAGCCCAGGAACATATCGGAGATAATAGCCACTGGTGGTGAAGGATGATTTTTAAACCGTTTAGCAGAGGAGAGTAAAGTTCACCGAGGGCATGCATCTAGTAATAAACAAAATTGCAGGCAGGTCCTTGCTGTTTTCAACGCCATCAGGAATGGAAGGATGACCGGGAAAAGGAAGGACCAGGGTTTGATGGAAGGGTGGTGAAGGAGAGAAGAGGACTCAAAAGATTAAGATTTTTGGGGTGACCAAGATGGTTACGGTCAGGCCACGGGTGGCCAGCTGGTGGGTCAAATCGGGAGTGGTTATCATGTGGCCTTGAGCTGGGTAAGGGAAGACGAGGACATGCGCACCGGTGCGGAGATTGTCATGGTTGTTTTATCACTGAAGTTTTAGAAGAATAATTTCTGGGAAAATAGTGAGAGGAGTGGGGAGGAAAAAGAGAGAAATGTACGCCTCATGGTGATGGTGGTGCTTATTTTGAGGATCATGCATAGCAACCAAACAGATAGAGAGATGGGATTGATTCGGTTGATGACGAAAGGTAAACAAATTTAATGCGGTCGAGAAGGAAAGGAAAGGAGTTAAAGCAATGAACGGTTGAATTCTAAGGAATTTGATTTGATCGTTGTGAAGAAGACGGTTGCAAGTAATGGGTTATAAGCTTAAACCACAGATTTCATATATACAGAAATGTATAGAATATAATACTATTTGTAACTGAAAGAGGAAGATATGAATAATATAAAGTGGGTATACAGATACAGCAGAAGCAATGGTGTCGAGCCAAGTAGCAAAAGAACATGCATTGTATGTTGCATGTAACCATTTGTCAAAAGACTTTAGTTTCTGCTTCTGTCATCAGATACTCTTTCATTAATTTTATTTTTCTTTAAAGGCCATTCCTTAATTATTGTGATAATGTTAGTAAATACTTTATTTCTTAAATATTTTCTAAATTGATTATTACTTTATTATGGTAATAAATGAAAATATTTTAAATTAAATTAACATTACTTTATATATTCACAGTATAGAATCATTTTAACCAAATTGTTATTTAAGTCATCAAAGTATCTAAGACAACCTCCAAGTTTTGTGCATAATCAATTGAATAGTAATTTCCATTTCCATATAGGTTCACCACGCAATAAACTCCATAAGGTCTACTTACAAAGGGATAACAATTTGATCCAAGTGACACTTTAATTTTAATAATTTTTTCTAACGACTCAGTCTCTGTTAATCATAATTTGTCTCTAAAATTTGCTAATGGACCTAAAAACATTATTGATAAACACTATAACATTAAATAATTCTAAAGATTTAATTTATTTAACCGAAATCTTAGAGATGGAATATATTTTTGCAGTTAAAATTGGAACCTGTACTGCTCATCAAAGCTAACTAAATACCAAAACAACCATATCATATTAAATGGGGTAGGCAAGGCCCGGGCCAAATGGATTGGTCCCAATTCTTCAAGGACAGGCCCCAATTTGGCGGGGACCAGTCCAGGCCCATGAAAATCACAGGGCCCAGACTGGTTCCTAGGACTGGTCATGGGCCCATAGGACGCGTCCTAGGCTTGGAATATACTTTAGCCGCAACCCCCCCCCCCCCAATTTTTTATATCTTTCTTAATCGAAAATTATGTAGGAGGTACTTTCTTCAGGAGGTGATTTGTAAGTTTTTTAATTAATTATTAAATAAATATACATGAATGATTAATTGGTTATAAATTTATATGATTTTAATTTGAAGAAATAATTTAATTTTAACATAAATATAATATTCACACTTCACAATATGCAAATTTAATTTAAACTTAAACAAATAAACAATTAAATAGTTTTTTTAATTAAATTATTAATTTACATCATCAAAATTCACATCTTCCAAATCTATATTTTTGAAGAGGTTGAGTAGTTCAGGATCTTCAGGGTGCTGTTGTAGTCTTCTCTCTACATGATTCCAATCCCGTAAACATGTTATGACTTCAACCATCTCATCGGTTAATGAGCATCTTTTGTCTTTAAATGTGGCCACTAATTGAGAATGTTGACTTAGATGTAATTGTCGCAATTGGCACAGACAAAATGTCACGTGCCATTTGAGCTACAATAAGGAATCAGCTTGCATTTTGATTCCACCACTGAAGCAGATCCATCTCATGCTTCTCCTTATTGGTCATGTAGGACATGTCTATTAGTAGGTGTTGCAGCTCATTTGGCCCATGTCTACTAAGTTCCATATACATCCACCGTCACCGCTACTAAGTTTCATATACATTCAATATGAACTATAGTCATGTCCTAAATGCTGGCCTATCCAGTAAACATGCAATTAAATCCATTTAATTTAAACCTAGGATCTACAATATGACCTAATCCATATAAGAATGGAATATCTAACTAATATTTCTGGTATTTCGTTTCCATGTTTGAAACAGTATGCATTAAGTCTGGATTATATCCATGTTTAGCAAAAGTTTTAGATATTTGAAGTAAAATATCTAACGCTAAATTAGTAGTAGGATAATAAATACCACTTAATGTATTAGTAAAATCATAAAAAACTTTTAAGAAATGAATGAAAAATGTTGCAAACTGTCCAATCATCATCGTTGACGACTTCGTCCGAATAGTTCTTCCAGTTGACGAACTCTGCAATTTGTGTTGCGGTTGGCATAGCTCTTTTCAACATCAAGTACGTGCATTTCCAACGGACAGGCATGTCACAATACAAATTCTTTGGTCGAACCAACGGCTTCTCTTGGCAATAATATTTTATGTACTCATTCCATGTTGTATTGCTACCGGCGATGAATCCGATAGCCGAGCTCACCTTTTCAATCCTCGCATGTATAACTTTTAAACCTACTTTAACAATCAAATTGATGATGTGGAAAGTACATCTCTGGTGAAAAATTTTGCCTTCAACAAGCAGATTCAAATAAAGAAATTGTCGCGGTGTTAGCAGCTTCATTATCAAGCGTTAGCGTCAAAACTCTCTCAGTTAATAAATAATCTTGCAAAACTTCAATAATTATAAAATAAGTAGTCTCGGCACTATGTTTAGCATATAATGGTTTAAAAACTATCAATTTTTGTTGTAAATGCCAACTATGATCTACGTAATGTATTGTGATAATTAAAAAATCTGTTTTTGATCTAGCAATCTATATGTCTAAAATAAGTGCAATAAATATATTTCTAAAATTTTTAAATTCTTTTTTAAGTTGATCTCTTATTTTAGTCTAAAGTTTTTATATGTCCCTTCTACTTGTACCTCTACTAACAGGGCTATACTGTGGACAAAAAGTAGTTTTAATCATATAAAAAAAATGATTTTCAGATAAAGAAAGGGGATAGTCCGTAGCAACTATGTACTTTGTTATTTCCTTTCGTGCATGAAGTGCATTGTATTGCCAGATTAAGAGAGTTGAAGATTGTGGATTAAAATTAAGTTGAGTTTGAATTTGCTTATCGAGTCCGATTGAAGTTGAACCGGACTGAATACATTGGGGGTGCTACTTCTTCAGGTGCTGCCACATCGTCGAAGTCCCATGCTCAGTGCTGATAATGGTTGAACAAAAATTACATACCCTCACATCTCTTCACCTTGCCCATTTGGCTTTGCCCGTTTTGATTTAGTGAAGAATCGCTATACCTTGGACACAACCCTCCTCGATGGTCTTCCGTGGTGTCGCAACTCACTTGTGTTTGGCTGGACATAGTCTTGACTATTTTTGGTTATGGAATTGCTTCCTCTGGAAAGGGTTAAAATGGATCGAACCCTTCAATTTCTTCTGTGGATGGAGGAACTAGAACATAATACTCATTTGGGGAATCCATTATGAATTTATGATAGAATAATAAATAAATAAAATGGAAGGAATTGAATAATATAAATAATAGATGAATAAATATAAATATAAATTAAAGAGAGTTTGAGAATTGGAGTCGAGAGAATGAGAGATTGAGAGTTGGGAGGAAAATGGATGGAAATAAGGAGTATCTATAGTTTATGTTTGGGCGCCCCCCCCCAATTTTGACCATTGAGGCAACGGTGCAATTCCCTTGTTTTTTTTGGTTAAATTTTAGTTTAACCCCTATATTTATTGTCAATCATTTATTGATATTTTCCAGGGGTTTAAATGAAATTAGGGGAGGGGTTTGGGCCTAGGCCTGGAGAAGGGACCGGCCCTAGGACAAGTCCCTCCTCCTTAGGCTTGGTTTGGGTTTTGGCCCAAGCCTTATAGGATCGGTCTTTGGGAGGACCGGTCCTTGGTTTGATTTTTGGGTTGGTTTTTTGGGCCTAGACCAAAATTCCCACCTCTAAATTATTAATGTGTGAATAAAATACCTTAATTACCCTTATCCTTTCCACCCCTACAACAACCCTCGCAACCCCTACAATTAATATTAATTTTCTTTATGGGTGCATTTGGATCAGGGGCATATAAGATAACAGGGATAATCTTCGTTTATTTTGCAAGATTTCGGTGTTTGGTTTGCAAGTAGTAAAATATGAAGGGTATCGTTTATTGCAAATAGTGTTTATTATCGGTAATGTGGGGGGTAATCTGATACCCTCCCCACCCCTAGGATAAAAATATTATCGAGATAATCTGATTTTTTATACCCATTTTGTCCTTAATTAAAAACCATTTCGAACACAATCACCCTCAAATGTCTACCAAATAACAATTACCCAATCCCCTTATATTTGCGAAATTAACTAAAACATTCCAACCACAAAAAGTTTAAAAGTTAACAAAATACCCTATCCACCCAAGACCACTGCCAGCTGTTACTCACCACCATTAGCCGCTGGCGTTAGTCGTTGTAATGGTGCTCAATCAGTGGGATCTAGCTAGTCGTATGTTGGTAAGGCCTTTTCCGGCCATGGATCTAAACAACTAGATTTGGCTGTTTCTATGGCGGTTCACGACCATAGATCTGGTCATGAAGTGGCCATAGATCTGGCCGTGAAACGACCATGGATTTGTGATCCATGGCCAGAAATGGCTTTGCCAATGCACAACCAGCCATATACAGCTAATCATGCACCATTTTGTCAATTGTCGTCGGTGGTGGCTGGCTGCCAACAATGGCTTGGGTTGGGTGGGGGTGATTTTGCTATAAATTAAAGTTTATATGACTGGAGTGTTTTAGCAAAATTTCAAATGTAGGGGGTTAAAGGTAATGATTCAAAAAATAATATTATATTAATATTTTAAAAAGAGGGCAATTTAGTAATCTGTATAACATACCCACCTATTTATCCTTTCAACCAAACACATTATTCACCAATTTATTCGAACCAACCAAACACATTTTCTAAACATTCCTAGTAATCTTCAAGGCGATCTATTTTTCTGTTAATATAACATCCCTCTATAAAAAAAAATTATATGATCTAAACGCCCCTTATAAGTTATCAATTTAATATATAATGTTCATGAATTTTGAACAGAAAAGTTTTATTAATAAAATTCATGAATTTTCTATTTATTGATCCTTAATAATAGTATAGGATATTATTATAAACTACTCCTTAGGTTTGAGTTTTTATCACTTAGACTATAACATTTACATTCCAGATTTTTATCACATTATACCCATGAACTTTTAATATTGGATCATTGACACCCGTCATCAGTCTCTCACTAGTATGATCCTTTATAGCAATAATCTTTTAGGTTCCATTCTATCATCTCTAGTTGTTTGAGAAATCTCAAATATCTTTATTTATATACGAATCAACCATCTAGCTCTATTCCCATAGAAATAAGAAACCTAAAATACCTTGTTGATTTAGGCTTAAGCAAAAATCATGTCATTCTCTTTATAATAATTCACTTTCTAGTTCCACTCTTCCAGAGATAGGAAACTTCTCCAATCTAGTTTGATTTTACCTAGGTGCCAACTATTAACTGGTTCAATTCCTTCCTCCATTAAGAAACTACGAAAGCTAACAGAGTTGTACATATTTGAGAACCAACTTTCCTGTTCCATTTGTTGTGCAAATTATACATGTTGGCTAATTAAAAATATTGTTGGATTAGGCCCATTATTAATGCCTAAGTATGACCCAAGAAGTGAGTTGGCTCAACTTAATTCAACCTGAAACCTCTTAATATAAATGGCCATATATATATAGTTTGGACCACACATTTTGATAATTGACAAAGCATTTTTTTTTCTTACTGTTTAAAGAAAGTGAGGAGAATTCTTATTATTCTATTTTAAGTTTTGAAAATGTTAGAAGTAAAGAGATTGAAACAATTGTAATCATTTTAGCTAAAAGTATATTACAAAAGGATTTGTTTTTTGGACAACTGCCTTCAACAACTGTTAGGTGTGTGTAAGTTCTTTTATTTTCATTAATACTTTGTTTTTAGTTATAAAATATCATCATATATTCCATAAATTCAATTTATCTCTCAAGTCTCATCATCTAATTGTATATAATTCACCTAATTTAAGCTAAGATGATGCATATACTTGTGCGAATAGTAATATTATGTATACAGATTTGAGATCCCAACTGATGTGACTATTAATGTTTTAATATCACATTAATTGTAAGATTTTTGTGGTGTGACATTGTGTTTCCTATAATTAATGTAGTATTTGACACATCAACAATCATATGACCAATACTTCAGGTTCAAAATTGGGATCCCAAATTTGAATATGTAGCATCACTCTTAGGCTGCATTTGGTTAGGGCCCTTGGAAGATTACTCCGGTAATCTATCTTTCAATCTAGTCATTATCTTCTTTGGTTCTATAGGTAATAAAAGATTTCGGTAATCTTTTATTACTCGGGTAATATGAGAGGTGTGTTAGTGTATGCCCTAGGAACTAATCGTCTTGTTAGTTTCAGGGCGTTATATCTTGCAAATATTCTTTTAAGAATGGAAGTAAAAGTTCTGATTTCACATGTACGTTTACTGCTTCATTTATATTATTTATAATGCATGTGAAATATCCAGATGATACAGATCTTTAGAAGATCAAATCATCGAAGCATTCCCTACATAAGTAATGTTAATTGGGCAATAACATTGCATAGTAGGCATGCTGAATGTCTCCATTGAATATCATGTGATGGTATTAGTGTGGGTGATTATAAGAGTTATGTCACTGGGGCATTGGCATGGATAAATAGTTAGTGAACTGTTTATCAAATATGACTGATTACAATAAATCACATGGACATTTAAAATGTGGTCAATGATACATTGTAGAATTGTACTAGTGTTCCATTGATCCTTAGACCTGAGACGTCATGGTTGGATTGGACATGGGACACATATGGTTCATATGGTGTATAAGCACGAGACTAGTCATGTCTTGTGTAAGAAGCCGATTTAGTCATATGTTATTCATGTGCGAGGACAAATGATGGTCAAGATAGGATCCATTAACTCAAAACAATTTGGTCCCGAGTTCCCAAACGAATGTCAATAAACATTAGAAAAATGAAATCTCTGGCCAGAGTATGAAAACTTTCATATGAAAAGAGTTTCATGATGACACGTTCCATTGTATTTTGACAATTTGATTAAAGGTTAAGTTAAGAGTTTTGACATACCATGAACCCATTCTTAATTGGGATTAGACAACAGATGGATTTTACTATACGGAACATACGATCGGAAAAAGGTTTATTGGACTTTAACTTCATTGTGGCTTAGGGGTTATAGAGCATTGCTAGATGCCTACCATGATCAGTGAGAGTTTTGATCATAAAGAGTTATGACGAAACATATCGAAACACGATATTGGGCCCACGGCTAGGTTACAATCAACCTAAGTGGTCGCAAGCGCGACCAGTTCCGAACGCACAGCTATTGGTTAATGAATTGGGAGTGGGGATCGAGTTGGCGAAAATGTTGAGAATATTCCCGAGTCAAAAGTTGGCTCAGTTGTTTGCTGAGTCAGTGGATGGGACAGGACCGCAAAGAAGCAAAGCAAAAGAACTGAAAGAGCTGTCATGAAGCGGTAAGTTAAAGGAGGAAGCTCAGATAGAGATTTGGATGGTTGTTGGTTAGTAGTAATAATGAGCTTGAAAGTTGAAGCTGCTTGACTGGCTTAGTGAAATAAAAATGACAGAAAGGGAAAATTGATTATTATTGTGGTTTGCTTTGTCTTTTAGTGATTGAAAGAGGGGAAAATGTTGGACGCGTGATTAATGGTTGATTTAAAGTGGAAATTTGACTCCTAGTCCATGGTTATTGCGGAGGGTAGTAGATAACTCCATGGATTTGTCTCCTGTAGCTTATTCTCCAAGGTTTCAGGAGTTAGCACAAGAGATGGCTGCGAAAATCAATTGATATAATATCTGTTTGTAATGTTTCATTGAAAATCAGAAAATCACGAACTATTTATGTATATGTTTTCCATTTTAACACATTTAATGTATTGCTATAATCCAATAGAGAAGTTATAATGAATTATAAAATAAGGGTGTTTATTTAATTATGAAAAAAAATCTGTTAAGGAGGACAATAAATTACTTACCTATTAGAATTTAAGACATAATTATAAATCGATGTTTATTCGTTAATGTTATTGGGGAATGGGGATCTATCTCTTCTATTGTATTTGATTGATAATCAAAGAATTCCTAAGAGAGCTATTCATCAATTTCAAAATAAGGGTTGTTTTTGATATGTAGCGACAAGATCGATTCAAGGGACAATACATTAGTCTATTTGATGCTAATAACTTAACCATAGATCAATGTTGTACGTTCATCAACGTTGTTGGGGTTAATATTCTCTTCAATTATAACTTGATTGATAATTGAAGAATTGTCAAAGGATTCAGAGTACCTTATTTTAATGTAAGCTACAAAATAAAAATAATATAAACAATTGTTCGCCACTAAATGACAAAGTGGCTGTAGTTTAGTGGTAAGAATTCTACGTTGTGGCCGTAGAGACCTGGGCTCGAATCCCAGCAGCCACAAGTTTTTTCATTAATTTTTTTTTTTCTGATAACTCCTATTTTAATAGAAATTTATGTTTTTTTTTTAATAAAAAAATGGATTCCAATTGAAAGCGATAAAGGGAGAAACTTCCATTATCATATAGCAATTACTATAAAAGTGATCAGGATAGTTTGCTAAAAGTTCATCGGACAATTATATAAGAAAAAGTGATAATTTATTAAAAAAAAAAAAAAAAAAGAAAATCTAATGAGTTGTCCAACTGTAATTTTTTGGAATCCTGCTATTATCTTGCTCTCCGTAACTTGTTCCAATGCGCACAAGTCGCCTCCTGTCGCCATTATCCGATTTCTTTCTAGGTTGGAGTCACAACTTGGCTTCCGATTTTGGAATTCCACGCGTGTTGTCTCGCCGTCAGGAGCCTTTGGCTAGTGGATTTATTCTCTTTGTGGACGGATCTACCGAGAATGATAACCTGATAACATGAACTTTCATGTATCGTTTCCGAAAATCCTAACTGCCCAATTCAACGCTGATATCAGATTACTTAGGTTTATAGAGTACAATGAAGGAGACCAAGATTCAGAAATATCCAGGAGTTCATGCTGGCAAACATGGAGAGTTAGGAGTGGTATTTCATTGATTAACTCGTTCACATGTTGGAACGAGTTTATTTGGATAATGTAAAGAAAGAAATAAGACGTACTCACGATCGAGTTTGGGCCATGGGATCTCTTTTGCCAGGTATTGATGACTTGGAAAGTTCCGTATTACGTGGCGGGTCGGTTAGCTGCCATGTCATGAGATGTGACTTGGTTTGACTCGCGTCAGGGCCTTTCAGTTGTCTACGTGTCTTTTGACAGTGAACAATACTAAACAAATGGAGGAGCTGGCAGCCACTGCGGAGAAAAGCAGGATCCACTTTATTTGGTGTCTCGGGAAACCAGAGAGGGAACGTGGCAGATGATCGCGGTTTGATCCCTATGGATTGTAAGACGATGTGTGGCGGGCAGAGGTTCATTATCAACAAGTAGGCGCCACAAGTGGCGATATAAGACGCCGAGCCGGTGGGAGCGTTCTTGAAACATTGCGGCGGAACTCGGTTTTAGAAGGAATTTCGGCGGGTGTGGTGATGCTAACGTGGCCGATGACAACGGCTTCGTTCTCAAAACGCAAATTACTGGTTGATGAATTGGGGGTAGGGGATCCGAGTTGGGGAGGCGATCAGAACTCAAATATTCCTGAATAACCATGTTGGCACGGTTGCTGACCGAGTCGCTGAATTGAACTATACCAGAAAGCGTGAAAGCCAAGGAGATGAGTGGGATAGTTTATAAAGAGCATAAATAAACTTCAAAAGCAGAAGGAATAATGGAATAAGATTTTTAGAGAGTGGCCCGTGTGGAGCCGGTCATTTTAATGGTTTTTGATTGAATGCCTGTGAGACTTTGAAGTCGGAAAGTTTGAATGTGAGTTGTGAGAATATTGGTATTTCTTACTTTTATTATGCCTTTTCGGTATATGAATTGAAATGCCATTGCCAGTTGCCAGCATATAGTAATCCAGAACGTGAGAAACTCCATATAAATTTTGATTATACTATAATTAGATTCGATATACGCCTACCTATCTCGCCTAATTTTCTGTTTCTTTGCAGTATAATGCCTTTTTATATTTAAAGCAATATACATATCTAAAAAGAAAATTTCCTTCACATTCCATGCTTCTGATTTTCATGACGTCCAATACACCAACATGCTTCACTAATCCATTTAAATCCTTAACTGAACCCCGCCTTTAATAGCATCAACTGCTGCCTTACTCAACTCCATGGCTCTGTCCCTCATAACTCGGTTCTCACCCACCGATTCCGCCACCGCTTTGGCCAACTCGGTCGAGTTGGGAACAGTTTGGTGTCACCCTCCACCTCTTGTCCCCACCTTCAACTCATCGACCAATAACTCAGCATTCACAAATTGGTCGGCTTCCCATTGGCCACGCCAGCATCACTATCCGGCTACAGCCCTTCAAGCACCGAGTTCCACCCCAGTGAGTCAAGAACGCACACCAGCCCGGTGATTCAGTATGGAAACTTGTGGAGCCCACCCTTTTAAACAAATCCCCTACCTGCCACATCTTCAAACCCAAGTGGATCATCCCGTACTTACCTCCACATAGCCTTTCGTGGGCTCCTTAACAGACCTAAAATTACCCGACTTTGCTCCAACCCGAATGCAAGCTCCTCCATTTGATCATTGGTCAACACGCTTGACTCCCGAAGCAACACGTACACCACCTTCCAATCGCTACACGTGTCAAGCCAAGATAACACGTCATCCACCGAAACAGAACTGGACCCGCCTCTTTCAGTGGGCCAGATGAATCATCATCAGGAGGGAGTATGGGCCGACAGCCCATACACGATCACTGCCCATTTCCTTAGCTAATGATCCAAATAAACCCGTTCTAACTCGCTGAACGTGTTGATCACGAGTCCCCAACTTCCGATATACCAAGAAATCCATCTCTGATGATTTCCGAAACCGGGTTTCCTTCAACATATCTACGATAAATCGGAGAAATTTGCCACCAGGATATTTCGGGCATTTGGAATTTTCTGCAATGTTAAAACTTCCTAGGATCATCAGCATTCTGTAACTTCGGCATCTCACTCCATAGAGAATAAATGACGGACAATGCCTTTGCCCCGAAGGGAAAATACAAGGCGATGAATACCAAGCTCACAGCTAGTTTATTCGTCCCGCCCAGGAACATATCGTAATAATAGCCACTGGTGGTGAAGGATGATTTTAAACCAGTTTAGCAGAGGAGAGTAAAGTTCACCGAGGCATGCATCATAGTAATAAACAAATTTGCAGGCATCTCTGCTGTTTTCAACGCCATCAGATGGAAGGAGATGACCGGAAAGGAAGGACCAGGGTTTTGATGGAAGGGTGGTTGAAGGAGAGAAGAGGACTCAAAGATTAAGATTTTTTGGGTGACCAAGATGGTACGGTCGGCAGGCACGGTGGCCAGCTGGTGGGTCAAATCGAGGAGTGGTATCATGTGGCCTTGAGCTGGGTAAGGGAAGACGAGGACATGCGCACCGGTGCCGAGATTGTCATGGTTGTTTTATCACTGAAGTTTTTAGAAATAATTTCTGGGAAAATAGTGAGAGGAGTGGGAGGAAAAGAGAGAACCTGTACGCCTCATGGTGATGGTGGTGCTTATTTTGAGGATCATGCATAGCAACCAAACGATAGAGAGATTGGGTTGATTCGGTGATGACGAAAGGTAAACAAATTTAATGCGGTCGAGAAGGAAAGGAAGGAGTTAAGCAATGAACGGTTGAATTCTAAGGAATTTGATTTGATCGTTTGTGAAGAAGACGGTTGCAAGTAATGGTTTAAGCTAAACCACAGACTTTCTATACTACAGAAATGTATAGAAATATAATACTATTTGTAACTGAAAGAGAGAAGATATGAATAATAGTGGTGATACAGATACTCAGCAGAAGCAATGGTGTCGAGCCAAGTGCAAAAGAACATGCATTGTATTGTTGCATGTTAACCATTTGTCAAAAGACTTTTAGTTTCTGCTTCTGTCATCAGATACTCTTTCATTAACTTTTATTTTTCTTAAAGGCCATTCCTTAATTATTGTGATAATGTTGTAAAACTTATTTCTAATTATTTTTCTAAATTGATTTATTACTTTATATGGTAATATAATGAAAATATTTTAAATTAAATTTAACATTACTTTATATATTTCACAGTATAATCATTTTAACCAATTGTTTAAGTCATCAAACGTATCTAAGACAACCTCCAAGTTTTGTGCATAATCAATTGAATAGTAATTTCCCATTTCCATATAGGTTCACCACTGCATAAACCCATAAGGTCTACTACAAAGGGATAACAATTTGATCCAAGTGACCTTTAATTTATATAATTTTTTCATAAGACTCAGTCTCTGTTATCATAATTTGTCTCTAAAATTTGCTAATGGACCTAAAACATTATTGATAAACACTATACATTAAATAATTCAAAGATTTATTATTTAACCGAAATCTTAGAGATGGAAATTATTATTTTTGCAGTTAAAATTGGAACCTGTACGCTCATCAAAGCTAACTAAAATACCAAACCAACCATATCATATAAATGGGGTAGGCAAGGCCCGGCCCAATAGGATTGGTCCCAATTCTTCAAGGACAGGCCCCAATTTGGCTGGGACCAGTCCAGGCCCATGAAAATTCACAGGGCCCAGACTGGTCCCTAGGACGGTCATGGGCCCATAGGACCGGTCCGTGCTTGGAATATACTTTAGCCGCAAACCCCCCCCCCCCCAATTTTTTATATCTTTTAATCGAAAATTATGTAGGAGGTACTTTCTTCAGGAGGTGATTTGTAAGTTTTTTAATTATTATTAAATAAATATACATGAATGATTAATTGTTATAAATTTATATGATTTTAATTTGAAGAAATAATTTAATTTTAACATAAATATAATATTCACACTTCACAATATGCAAATTTAATTTAAACTTAAACAAATAAACAATTAAATAGTTTTTTTATTAAATTATTAATTTAAATCATCAAAATTCACATCTTCCAAATCTTTTTTTGAAGAGGTTGAGTAGTTCAGGATCTTCAGGGTGCTGTTGTAGTCTTCTCTCTACATGATTCCAATCCCGTAAACATGTTATGACTTCAACCATCTCATCGGTTAATGAGCATCTTTTGTCTTTAAATGTGGCCACTAATTGAGAATGTGACTAGATGTAATTGTCGCAATTGGCACAGACAAAATGTCACGTGCCATTTGAGCTACAATAAGGAATCAGCTTCATTTTGATTCCACCACTGAAGCAGATCCATCTCATGCTCTCCTTATTGGTCATGTAGGACATGTCTATTAGTAGGTGTTGCAGCTCATTTGGCCCATGTCTACTAAGTTCCATATACATCCACCGTCACCGCTACTAAGTTTCATATACATTCAATATGAACTATAGTCATGTCCTAAATGCTGGCCTATCCAGTAAACATGCAATTAAATCCTTTAATTTAAACCTAGGATCTACAATATGACCTAATCCATATAAGAATGAATATCTAACTAATTTTCTGGTATTTCGTTTCCATGTTTGAAACAGTATGCATTAAGTCTGGATTATATCCAGTTTAGCAAAAGTTTTAGATATTTGAAGTAAAATATCTAACGCTAAATTAGTAGTAGGATAATAAATACCACTTAATGTATTAGTAAAACATAAAAAACTTTTAAGAAATGAATGAAAAATGTTGCAAACTGTCCAATCATCATCGTTGACGACTTCGTCCGAATAGTTCTTCCAGTTGACGAACTCTGCAATTTGTGTTGCGGTTGGCATAGCTCTTTTCAACATCAAGTACGTGCATTTCCAACGGACAGCATGTCACAATACAAATTCTTTGTCGAACCAACGGCTTCTCTTGCAATATATTTATGTACTCATTCCATGTTGTATTGCTACCGGCGATGAATCCGATAGCCGAGCTCACCTTTTCAATCCTCGCATGTATAACTTTTAAACCTACTTAACAATCAAATTGATGATGTGGAAAGTACATCTCTGGTGAAAATTTTGCCTTCAACAAGCAGATTCAATAAAAAATTGTCGCGGTGTTAGCAGCTTCATTATCAAGCGTTAGCGTCAAAACTCTCTCAGTTAATAATAATCTTGCAAAACTTCAATAATTATAAAATAAGTAGTCTCGGCACTATGTTTAGCATATATGGTTTAAAAACTATCAATTTTGTTGTAAATGCCAACTATGATCTACGTAATGTATTGTGATAATTAAAAAATCTGTTTTTGATCTCGAATCATATGTCTAAAATAAGTGCAATAATATATTTCTAAAATTTTAAATTCTTTTTTAAGTTGATCTCTTATTTTAGTCTAAAGTTTTTATATGTCCCTCTACTTGTACCTCTACTAACAGGGCTATACTGTGGACAAAAAGTAGTTTTAATCATATAAAAAAATGATTTTCAGATAAAAAAGGGGATAGTCCGTAGCAACTATGTACTTTGTTATTTCCTTTCGTGCATGAAGTGCATTGTATTGCCAATAAGAGAGTTGAAGATTGTGGATTAAATTAAGTTGAGTTTGAATTTGCTTATCGAGTCCGATTGAAGTTGAACCGGACTGAATACATTGGGGGTGCTACTTCTAGGTGCTGCACATCGTCGAAGTCCCATGCTCAGTGCTGATAATGGTTGAACAAAAATTACATACCCTCACATCTCTTCACCTTGCCCATTTGGCTTTGCCCGTTTTGATTTAGTGAAGAATCGCTATACCTTGACACACCCTCCTCGATGGTCTTCCGTGGTGTCGCAACTCACTTGTGTTTGCTGGACATAGTCTTGACTATTTTTGGTTATGGAATTGCTACCTGGAAAGGGTAAAAATGGATCGAACCCTCAATTTCTTCGGTGGATGGAGGAACTAGAACATAATACTCTTGGGGAATCCATTATGAATTTATGATAGAATAATAAATAAATAAAATGGAAGAATTGAATAATATAAATAATAGATGAATAAATATAAATATAAATTAAGAGAGTTTGAGAATTGGAGTCGAGAGAATGAGAGATTGAGAGTTGAGGAAAATGGATGGAAATAAGGAGTATCTATAGTTTATGTTTGGGCGCCCCCCCCCAATTTTGACCATTGAGGCAACGGTCAATTCCCTTGTTTTTTTGGTTAAATTTTAGTTTAACCCCTATATTTATTGTCAATCATTTATTGATATTTCCAGGGGTTTAAATGAAATTAGGAGGGGTTTGGGCCTAGGCCTGGAAAGGGACCGGCCCTAGGACAAGTCCCTCTCCTTAGGCTTGGTTTGGGTTTTGGCCCAAGCCTTATAGGATCGGTCTTTGGGAGGACCGGTCCTTGGTTTGATTTTTGGGTTGGTTTTTTGGGCCTACCAAAATTCCCCCTCTAAATTATTAATGTGTGAATAAAAACTTAATTACCCTTATCCTTTCCACCCCTACAACAACCCTCGCAACCCCTACAATTAATATTAATTTTCTTTAGGGGGTGCATTTGGATCAGGGGCATATAAGATAACAGGGATAATCTTCGTTTATTTTGCAAGATTTCGGTGTTTGGTTTGCAAGTAGTAAAATATGAAGGGTATCGTTTATTGCAAATAGTGTTTATTATCGGTAATGTGGGGGTAATCTGATACCCTCCCCCCCCCTAGGATAAAATATTATCGAGATAATCTGATTTTTTATACCCATTTTGTCCTTAATTAAACCATTTCGACACAATCACCCTCAAATGTCTACCAAATAACAATTACCCAATCCCCTTATATTTGCGAAATTAACTAAAACATTCCAACCACAAAAAGTTTAAAAGTTAACAAAATACCCTATCCACCCAAGACCCTGCAGCTGTACTCACCACCATTAGCCGCTGGCGTTAGTCTTTGTAATGGTGCTCAATCAGTGGGATCTAGCTAGTCGTATGTTGGTAAGGCCTTTTCCGCCATGATCTAAACAACTAGATTTGGCTGTTTCTATGGGGTTCACGACCATAGATCTGGTCATGAAGTGGCCATAGATCTGGCCGTGAAACGACCATGGATTTGTGATCCATGGCCAGAAATGCTTTGCCAATGCACAACCAGCCATATACAGCTAATCATGCACCATTTGTCAATTGTCGTCGGTGGTGGCTGGCTGCCAACAATGGCTTGGGTTGGGTGGGGTGATTTTGCTATAATTAAAGTTTATATGACTGGAGTGTTTTAGCAAAATTTCAAATGTAGGGGGTTAGGTAATGATTCAAAAAATAATTATATTAATATTTTAAAAAGAGGGCAATTTAGTAATCTGTATAACATACCCACCTATTTATCCTTTCAACCAACACATTATTCACCAATTTATTCGAACCCAAACCAAATTTGGTTAATAAAAGAAATGATCAATTAACAAAATTCTTTTTCTTATATTTTAGCCAATTATTTTATTGTTAAGTCATTGTCGGGAGCATACAAATGGAGACGAAGACCCGAGGTTGCTACGGCGGAGATGGTCGACCAACGACAGAGGGAAGAGGGAGAAGTTAGACTAACGAACGCAAACAAAACAGAAAACGAAAAATATAATGGAAAGAGGGCGAGGGACTTACCGGAAATGACAAATGGAGTGCTGCCTAGATCAAACAGATGGAGACGAAGACCCAAGGCGCTGCGGCGAAGATGGTCAACCAGCAGCAGAGACAAGAGCGAGATCTTACACTAATGAACGCAAAACAAACCCAAAATGAAAAATACAATGGAAAGAGGGCATTTGACTTACCGGAAAATGGCGTTCGGAGTGATGAAGTCGCAAACGAGATCAAGAAGAAGAAGATCAGCGATGGCGATGGAGATTTAGGGCAGAGTCTCGGTCAAAATGTATATTAGGGCTGAGAAATTTTTTTCTTTTTATATCGTAGTTTTAGTGAAATAAAAGGGCATATTGGCCAAAATATGCAAATATGTGATGATAATATGGGCACACCAATATTTCGTGGCATTTCTGAAAACATTAATAATAAGCAGGGCAATTTTGTTTGAAAAATTAAAAAACTGAGGAAAAATTCGTCTTTTTATACAAAGTGAGTGTTTTGTAATTATTAACAAAGTCAAAGATATTTTCGTCTTTATTGTCCACTATTTTGAGGCAAAATTAGACAAAAATTTAGATTACCGAAGTAATATTTTAATAACATCATCCCTCCAGGTACTGTTTACCTTCAATTTGGCACTGTTTAACATTTTTTTTTTTCCTGAGAATGTTCTTTTACAAAATAATCAAACATAATTATTTACCCAATTTAATATATATTGCCCCGTTTTATAATATCAACCCAATCCAAAACGGCCCTAAAATAAAATATTACTAAAGGTAAGTGTGCGCATGCAAAGCATTATCATGAATGAAGGCATAAAGCTCGTGCGACTGGACTGATTAAAAAGTTAAAACTAATTTTCTATGGGCTACAGGCTACATGCACTATTCTGCTTTAAAAAAAAAAAAAAAAAACCACGTGGAAAATGACGTAAGTCGTGACGTAGGGCCGGTAGAAAATTTTTGGAATCTTGCCACACTATATAGTAAACCCCGTGTGAAGTCTTAAAGAAGAGGAACTTGTTAAAATAATCAAGACTTCTGTTCTGTCACCATTTATATAAAGGCAACCCTTTCATAACAATTTTAAGAACAACACTCAAAACAAAACACTCCCAAAATCCCCAAATGCCTACCGCCGGAGCGTATATTCTTGTCTATCCATTCCTAACCTCAGGCCACATCATCCCTCTCCTTGATCTCACCCACCGTTTAATCACTCGCGGTTTAAACGTTACCGTCGTAATCACCCCTAACAATTCCTCTTTACTCGACCCTTTAATCTCTTCCCACCCTTCCTCCTCACTCCAAACCTTGATCCTCCCCACACCGTCATGGTCAGCTACCTCATCAAACAGACTTATCAGTATGATGCGTGGATTGCGTGAACTTCATTATCCTGCGCTCCGTACTTGGTTCAGATCTCACCCTTCACCTCCTGTTGCTATTCTGTCTGATTTTTTCCTCGGTTGGAGCCAACAGTTAGCTTCCGAGGTTGGCGTGCCACGTGTCGTGTTCTCGCCATCCGGCGCTCTTGCGCTATCGGTTTCATATGCTCTGTGGACTGATTTACCAAAGAGCGAAGATCCTAATAACCAAAATTTTCAGCTATCGTTTCCGAAAATTCCGAATTGTCCTACTTACCCTTGGTTTCAGATCTCTCGTTTTTATCGGGAGTGTAAAGAAGGAGACCCGGATTGGGAACTGTACAGAAGCTGCTTTCTTGAAGACAAGGCGAGTTGGGGAGTCGTGCTCAACTCAGCAACTGAAGTGGAACGAGATTACATCGATCACATGAAAAAAGACGCCGGCCACGATCGTGTTTGGGCGGTGGGACCTATGTTGCCGCCGGATGATGATTTGGAAGGGTCCACATCACGTGGTGGGTCCGCTGCGGTGCCAAGTCACGAGGTCCTCGAGTGGCTAGACTCTCATCAAGACAATTCGGTGGTTTATGTATGTTTCGGTAGTCGTCAGGTCTTAAATTCGAAACAAACGGAGGTCCTAGCAGCCGGTTTGGAGAAAAGCGGAGTTAATTTCATATGGTGTGTGCGGGAACGCAATGAGAGGAACGCGGGATACGAATACGGGGACCTTCCTGATGGATACGCAGATCGTGTGGATGGTAGGGGTTACTTCATTAAAGGATGGGCTCCACAGGTTGCCATATTAAGACACCGAGCAACCGGCGCGTTCTTGACGCATTGTGGTTGGAACTCGACCTTGGAAGGAATTTCAGCCGGTGTTGTGATGCTGACGTGGCCGATGAGCGCCGACCAGTTCACGAACGCACAGCTATTGGTTAATGAATTGGGAGTGGGGATCCGAGTTGGCGAAAATGTTGAGAATATTCCCGAGTCAACAAAGTTGGCTCAGTTGTTTGCTGAGTCAGTGGATGGGACAGGACCGCAAAGAAGCAAAGCAAAAGAACTGAAAGAGGCTGTCATGAAGGCGGTAAGTAAAGGAGGAAGCTCAGATAGAGATTTGGATGCGTTTGTTAAGAGTATAAATGAGCTTGAAAGTTGAAGCTGCTTGACTGGCTTAGTTGAAATAAAAATGACAGAAAGGGAAAATTGATTATTATTGTGGTGTTGCTTTGTCGTTTAGTGATTGAAAGAAGGGGAAAATTGTTGGACGCGATTAATTGGTTGATTTAAAGTGGAAATTTGTCTCCTAGTCCATGGTTATTGCGGAGGGTAGTAGATAACTCCATGGATTTGTCTCCTGTAGCTTCATTCTCCAAGGTTTCAAGGAGTTAGCACAAGAAGATGGCTGCGAAAATCAATTGATATAATATCTGTTTGTAATGTATTTTCATTGAAATCAGAAAATCACGAACTATTTAATGTATATGAGTTTTTTCCATTTTTACACATTTAATGTATTGCAATACTTCCAATAAGAGAAGTTATTAATGAATTATAAAATAAGGGTGTTTATTTAAATATGAAAAAAATCTGTTAAGGAGGACAATAAATTACCCTATTAGAATTTAATGACATAATTATAAATCGATGTTTATTCGTTAATGTTATTGGGGAATGGGGATCTATTCTCTTCTATTGTAATTTGATTGATAATCAAAGAATTCCAATAAGAGAGCTTATTCATCAATTTCAAAATAAGGGTGTTTATGATTATGTAATGCGACAAGATCGATTCAAGAGGACAATACACTAGTCTATTTGATGTTAATAACTTAACCATAGATCAATGTTGTACTGTTCATTAACGTTATTGGGGTTAATATTCTCTTCAATTATAACTTGATTGATAATTGAAGAATTGTCAAGGATTCAGAGTACCTTATTTTAATGTAAGCTCAAAATAAAAATATATAAACAATTGTTCGCCACTAAATGACAAAGTGGCTGTAGTTAGTGGTAAGAATTCTACGTTGTGGCCGTAGAGACCTGGGCTCGAATCCCAGCAGCCACAAGTTTTTTCATTAATTTTTTTTTTTCTGATAACTCCTATTTAATAGAAAATTTATGTTTTTTTTTTAATAAAAAAATGGATTCCAATTGAAAGCGATAAGGAAAACTTCCATTATCAATATAACAATTACTAAGAAAGTGATCAGGATAGTTTGCTAAAAGTTCATCGGACAATTATATAAGAAGAAGTGATAATTTATTAAAAAAAAAAAAAAAAAAGAAAATTAATGGTTGTCCAACTGTAATTTTTTGGAATCCTGCATATCTTGCTCTCCGTAACTTGTTCCACGCACAAGTCGCCTCCTGTCGCCATTATACCGATTTCTTTCTAGGTGTGGAGTCCAACTTGGCTTCCGATTTTGGAATTCCACGCGTGTTGTCTCGCCGTCAGGAGCCTTTGGCTAGTGGATTTATTCTCTTTGTGGACGGATCTACCGAGAAATGATAACCTGATAACATGAACTTTCATGTATCGTTTCCGAAAATCCCTAACTGCCCAATTCAACGCTGATATCAGATTACTTAGTTTATGCCGTACAATGAAGGAGACCAAGATTCAGAAATATCCAGGGTTCATGCTGGCAAACATGGAGAGTTAGGAGTGGTATTCATTGATTAACTCGTTCACATGTTGGAACAGTTATTTGGGATAATGTAAAGAAAGAAATAAGACGTACTCACGATCGAGTTTGGGCCTGGGATCTCTTTTGCCAGGTATTGATGACTTGGAAAGTTCCGTATTACGTGGCGGGTCGGTTAGCTGCCATGTCATGAGATGTTGACTTGGTTTGACTCGCGTCAGGGCCTTTCAGTTGTCTACGTGTCTTTTGACAGTGAACAATACTAAACAAATGGAGGAGCTGGCAGCCACTGCGGAGAAAAGCAGGATCCACTTTATTTGGTGTCTCGGGAAACCAGAGAGGGAACGTGGCAGATGATCGGGTTTGATCCCTATGGATTGTAAGACGATGTGTGGCGGGCAGAGGTTCATTATCAACAAGTAGGCGCCACAAGTGGCGATATAAGACGCCGAGCCGGTGGGAGCGTTCTTGAATACATTGCGGCTGGAACTCGGTTTTAGAAGGAATTTCGGCGGGTGTGGTGATGCTAACGTGGCCGATGACAACGGCTTCGTTCTCAACGCACGCAAAATTACTGGTTGATAATTGGGGGTAGGGATCCGAGTTGGGGAGGCGATCAGAACTCAAAATTCCTGAATCAACCATGTTGGCACGGTTGCTGACCGAGTCGCTGAATTGAACTATACCAGAAACGTGAAAGCCAAGGAGATGAGTGGGATGAGTTTATAAAGAGCATAAATAAACTTCAAAAGCAGAAGGAATAATGGAATAAGATTTTTAGAGAGTGGCCCGTGTGAGCCGGTCATTTTAATGGTTTTTGATTGAATGCCTGTGAGACTTTGAAGTCGGAAAGTTTGAATGTGAGTTGTGAGAATATTGGTATTTCTTACTTTTATATGCCTTTTTCGGTATATGATTGAAATGCCATTGCCAGTTGCCAGCATATAGTAATCCAGAACGTGAAGAACTCCATATAAATTTTGATTATCTATTAATTAGATTCGATAATACGCCTACCTATCTCGCCTATTTTCTGTTTCTTTGCAGTATAATGCCTTTTTATATTAAAGCAATATACATATCTAAAAAGAAAATTTCCTTCACATTCCATGCTTCTGATTTTCATGACGTCCAATACACCAACATGCTTCACTAATCCATTTAAATCCTTAACTGAACCCCGCCTTTAATAGCATCAACTGCTGCCTTACTCAACTCCATGGCTCTGTCCCTCATAACTCGGTTCTCACCCACCGATTCCGCCACCGCTTTGGCCAACTCGGTCGAGTTGGGAACATTTGTTCACCCTCGCACACTCTTGTCCCCACCTTCAACTCATCGACCAATAACTCAGCATTCACAAATTGGTCGGCTCCCATTGGCCACGCCAGCATCACTATCCGGCTACAAGCCCTTCAAGCACGAGTTCCACCCCAGTGAGTCAAGAACGCACACCCAGCCCGGTGATTCAGTATGGAAACTGTGGAGCCCACCTTTTATAACAAATCCCCTACCTGCCACACGACTCTTCAAACCCAAGTGGGATCATCCCGTACTACCCTCCACATAGCCTTTCGTGGGCTCCTTAACAGACCTATAAATTACCCGACTTTGCTCCAACCCGAATGCAAGCCCTCCATTTGATCATTGTTCAACACAGCTTGACTCCCGAAGCACACGTACACCACCTTCCAATCGCTACACGTGTCAAGCCAAGATAAACGTCATCCACAGAAACAGAACTGGACCCGCCTCTTTCAGTGGGCCAGATGAATCATCATCAGGAGGGAGTATGGGCCGACAGCCCATACACGATCACTGCCCATTTCCTTAGCTAAATGATCCAAATAAACCCGTTCTAACTCGCTGAACGTGTTGATCACGAGTCCCCAACTTCCGATATACCAAGAATCCATCTCTGATGATTTCCGAAACCGGGTTTCCTCAACATATCTACGATAAATCGGAGAAATTTGCCACCAAGGATATTTCGGGGCATTTGGAATTTTCTGCAATGTTAAAACTTCCGTAGGATCATCAGCATTCTGTAACTTCGGCATCTCACTCCATAGAGAATAAATGACGGACAATGCCTTTGCCCCGGAAGGTGAAAATACAAGGCGATGAATACCAAGCTCACAGGCTAGTTTATTCGTCCGCCCAGGAACATATCGGAATAATAGCCACTGGTGGTGAAGGATGATTTTTAAACCAGTTTAGCAGAGAGAGTAAAGTTCACCGAGGGCATGCATCATAGTAATAAACAAATTTGCAGGCAGGTCTCTGCTGTTTTCAACGCCATCGGGAAGGAGATGACCGGAAAGGAAGGACCAGGGTTTTGATGGAAGGGTGGTTGAAGGAGAGAAGAGGACTCAAAGATTAAGATTTTTTGGGGTGACCAAGATGGTTACGGTCAGGCGCACGGTGGCCAGCTGGTGGGTCAAATCGAGGAGTGGTATCATGTGGCCTTGAGCTGGGTAAGGGAAGACGAGGACATGCGCACCGGTGCCGAGATTGTCATGGTTGTTTTATCACTGAAGTTTTTAGAAATAATTTCTGGGAAAATAGTGAGAGGAGTGGGAGGAAAAAGAGAGAACCTGTACGCCTCATGTGATGGTGGTGCTTATTTTGAGGATCATGCATAGCAACCAAACGATAGAGAGATTGGGTTGTTCGGTTGATGACGAAAGGTAAACAAATTTAATGCGGTCGAGAAGGAAAGGAAGGAGTTAAGCAATGAACGGTTGAATTCTAAGGAATTTGATTTGATCGTTTGTGAAGAAGACGGTTGCAAGTAATGGGTTATAAGCTAAACCACAGACTTTCTATACTCAGAAATGTATAGAAATATAATACTATTGTAACTGAAAAGAGAAGATATGAATAATATGTGGTGATACAGATACTCGCAGAAGCAATGGTGTCGAGCCAAGTGCAAAAGAACATGCATTGTATTGTTGCATGTTAACCATTTGTCAAAGACTTTTAGTTCTGCTTCTGTCATCAGATACTCTTTCATTACTTTTATTTTTCTTAAAGGCCATTCCTTAATTATTGTGATAAGTTGTAAAACTTATTTCTAATTATTTTTCTAAATTGATTTATTACTTTATATGGTAATATAATGAAAATATTTTAAATTAAATTTAACATTACTTTATATATTTCACAGTATAATCATTTTAACCAATTGTTTAAGTCATCAAACGTATCTAAGACAACCTCCAAGTTTTGTGATAATCAATTGAATAGTAATTTCCCATTTCCATATAGGTTCACCACTGCCATAACCCATAAGGTCTACTACAAGGGATAACAATTTGATCCAAGTGACCTTTAATTTATATAATTTTTCATAAGGACTCAGTCTCTGTTATCATAATTTGTCTCTAAAATTTGCTAATGGACCTAAAACATTATTGATAAACACTATACATTAAATAATCAAAGATTTATTATTTAACCGAAATCTTAGAGATGGAAATTATTATTTTTGCAGTTAAAATTGGAACCTGTACGCTCATCAAAGCTAACTAAAATACCAAACCAACCATATCATATAAATGGGGTAGGCAAGGCCCGGCCCAATAGGATGGTCCCAATTCTTCAAGGACAGGCCCCAATTTGGCTGGGACCAGTCCAGGCCATGAAAATTCACAGGGCCAGACTGGTCCCTAGGACGGTCATGGGCCCATAGGACCGGTCCGGCTTGGAATATTACTTTAGCCGCAAACCCCCCCCCCCCCAATTTTTTATATCTTTCTAATCGAAAATTATGTAGGAGGTACTTTCTTCAGGAGGTGATTTGTAAGTTTTTTAATTATTATTAAATAAATATACATGAATGATTAATTGTTATAAATTTATATGATTTTAATTTGAAGAAATAATTTATTTTAACATAAATATAATATTCACACTTCACAATATGCAAATTTAATTTAAACTTAAACAAATAAACAATTAAATAGTTTTTTTATTAAATTATTAATTTACATCATCAAAATTCACATCTTCCAATCTTTTTTTGAAGAGGTTGAGTAGTTCAGGATCTTCAGGGTGCTGTTGTAGTCTTCTCTCTACATGATTCCAATCCCGTAAACATGTTATGACTTCAACCATCTCATCGGTTAATGAGCATCTTTTGTCTTTAAATGTGGCCACTAATTGAGAATGTGACTTAGATGTAATTGTCGCAATTGGCACAGACAAAATGTCACGTGCCATTTGAGCTACATAAGGAATCAGCTTCATTTTGATTCCACCACTGAAGCAGATCCATCTCATGCTCTCCTTATTGGTCATGTAGGACATGTCTATTAGTAGGTGTTGCAGCTCATTTGGCCCATGTCTACTAAGTTCCATATACATCCACCGTCACCGCTACTAGTTTCATATACATTCAATATGAACTATAGTCATGTCCTAAATGCTGGCCTATCCAGTAAACATGCAATTAAATCCTTTAATTTAAACCTAGGATCTACAATATGACCTAATCCATATAAGAATGAATATCTAACTAATTTTCTGGTATTTCGTTTCCATGTTTGAAACAGTATGCATTAAGTCTGGATTATATCCAGTTTAGCAAAAGTTTTAGATATTTGAAGTAAAATATCTAACGCTAAATTAGTAGTAGGATAATAAATACCACTTAATGTATTAGTAAAACATAAAAAACTTTTAAGAAATGAATGAAAAATGTTGCAAACTGTCCAATCATCATCGTTGACGACTTCGTCCGAATAGTTCTTCCAGTTGACGAACTCTGCAATTTGTGTTGCGGTTGGCATAGCTCTTTTCAACATCAAGTACGTGCATTTCCAACGGACAGCATGTCACAATACAAATTCTTTGTCGAACCAACGGCTTCTCTTGCAATATATTTATGTACTCATTCCATGTTGTATTGCTACCGGCGATGAATCCGATAGCCGAGCTCACCTTTTCAATCCTCGCATGTATAACTTTTAAACCTACTTAACAATCAAATTGATGATGTGGAAAGTACATCTCTGGTGAAAATTTTGCCTTCAACAAGCAGATTCAAATAAAAAATTGTCGCGGTGTTAGCAGCTTCATTATCAAGCGTTAGCGTCAAAACTCTCTCAGTTAATAATAATCTTGCAAAACTTCAATAATTATAAAATAAGTAGTCTCGGCACTATGTTTACATATATGGTTTAAAAACTATCAATTTTGTTGTAAATGCCAACTATGATCTACGTAATGTATTGTGATAATAAAAAATCTGTTTTTTGATCTCAATCATATGTCTAAAATAAGTGCAATAAATATATTTCTAAAATTTTAAATTCTTTTTTAAGTTGATCTCTTATTTTAGTCTAAAGTTTTTATATGTCCCTCTACTTGTACCTCTACTAACAGGGCTATACTGTGGACAAAAAGTAGTTTTAATCATATAAAAAAATGATTTTCAGATAAAAAAGGGGATAGTCCGTAGCAACTATGTACTTTGTTATTTCCTTTCGTGCATGAAGTGCATTGTATTGCCAATAAGAGAGTTGAAGATTGTGGATTAAATTAAGTTGAGTTTGAATTTGCTTATCGAGTCCGATTGAAGTTGAACCGGACTGAATAATTGGGGGTGCTACTTCTTAGGTGCTGCACATCGTCGAAGTCCCATGCTCAGTGCTGATAATGGTTGAACAAAAATTACATACCCTCACATCTCTTCACCTTGCCCATTTGGCTTTGCCCGTTTTGATTTAGTGAAGAATCGCTATACCTTGACACACCCTCCTCGATGGTCTTCCGTGGTGTCGCAACTCACTTGTGTTTGCTGGACATAGTCTTGACTATTTTTGGTTATGGAATTGCTACCTGGAAAGGGTAAAATGGATCGAACCCTCAATTTCTTCGGTGGATGGAGGAACTAGAACATAATACTCTTGGGGAATCCATTATGAATTTATGATAGAATAATAAATAATAAAATGGAAGGAATTGAATAATATAAATAATAGATGAATAAATATAAATATAAATTAAGAGAGTTTGAGAATTGGAGTCGAGAGAATGAGAGATTGAGAGTTGAGGAAAATGGATGGAAATAAGGAGTATCTATAGTTTATGTTTGGGCGCCCCCCCCCAATTTTGACCATTGAGGCAACGGTCAATTCCCTTGTTTTTTTGGTTAAATTTTAGTTTAACCCCTATATTTATTGTCAATCATTTATTGATATTTCCAGGGGTTTAAATGAAATTAGGAGGGGTTTGGGCCTAGGCCTGGAAAGGGACCGGCCTAGGACAAGTCCCTCTCCTTAGGCTTGGTTTGGGTTTTGGCCCAAGCCTTATAGGATCGGTCTTTGGGAGGACCGGTCCTTGGTTTGATTTTTGGGTTGGTTTTTTGGGCCTACCAAAATTCCCCCCTCTAAATTATTAATGTGTGAATAAAAACTTAATTACCCTTATCCTTTCCACCCCTACAACAACCCTCGCAACCCCTACAATTAATATTAATTTTCTTTAGGGGGTGCATTTGGATCAGGGGCATATAAGATAACAGGGATAATCTTCGTTTATTTTGCAAGATTTCGGTGTTTGGTTTGCAAGTAGTAAAATATGAAGGGTATCGTTTATTGCAATAGTGTTTATTATCGGTAATGTGGGGTAATCTGATACCCTCCCCCCCCCTAGGATAAAATATTATCGAGATAATCTGATTTTTTATACCCATTTTGTCCTTAATTAACCATTTCGACCACAATCACCCTCAAATGTCTACCAAATAACAATTACCCAATCCCCTTATATTTGCGAAATTAACTAAAACATTCCAACCACAAAAAGTTTAAAAGTTAACAAAATACCCTATCCACCCAAGACCCATGCAGCTGTACTCACCACCATTAGCCGCTGGCGTTAGTCTTTGTAATGGTGCTCAATCAGTGGGATCTAGCTAGTCGTATGTTGGTAAGGCCTTTTCCGCCATGATCTAAACAACTAGATTTGGCTGTTTTCTATGGCGGTTCACGACCATAGATCTGGTCATGAAGTGGCCATAGATCTGGCCGTGAAACGACCATGGATTTGTGATCCATGGCCAGAAATGCTTTGCCAATGCACAACCAGCCATATACAGCTAATCATGCACCATTTGTCAATTGTCGTCGGTGGTGGCTGGCTGCCAACAATGGCTTGGGTTGGGTGGGGTGTATTTTGCTATAATTAAAGTTTATATGACTGGAGTGTTTTAGCAAAATTTCAAATGTAGGGGGTTAGGTAATGATTCAAAAAATAATTATATTAATATTTTAAAAAGAGGGCAATTTAGTAATCTGTATACATACCCACCTATTTATCCTTTCAACCAACACATTATTCACCAATTTATTCGAACCAACCAAACACATTTTCTAACATTCCTAGTAATCTTCAAGGCATCATTTTTTCTTTAATTAACATCCCTCTATAAAAAAAAATTATATGATCTAAACGCCCCTTATAAGTTATCAATTAATATATAATGTTCATGAATTTTGAACAGAAAAGTTTTATTAATAAATTCTGATTTTCTATTTATTGATCCTTAATAATAGTATAGGATATATTATAAACTACTCCTTAGGTTTGGTTTTATCACTTAGACTATAACATTTACATTCCAGATTTTATCACATTATACCCATGAACTTTTAAATTGGATCATTGACACCCGTCATCAGTCTCTCACTAGTATGATCCTTTATAGCAATAATCTTTTAGGTTCATTCTATCATCTCTAGTTGTTTGAGAATCTCAATACTTTATTTATAGACAATCACTCTAGCTCTTTCCCATAGAAATAAGAAACCTAATACCTTGTTGATTTAGGCTTAAGCAAAAATCATGTCATTCTCTTTATAATAATTCACTTTCTAGTTCACTCTTCCAGAGATGAAACTTCTCTAATCTTGTTTGATTTTACCAGGTGCCAACTTTAACTGGTTCAATTCCTTCCTCCATTAAGAACTACGAAAGCTAACAGAGTTGTAAATATTTGAGAACCAACTTTCCGATTCCATTTGTTGTGCAAATTACACTTGTTGGCTAATTAAAAATATTGTTGGATTAGGCCCTTATTAATGCCTAAGTATGACCCAAGAAGTGAGTTGGCTCAACTTATTCAACCTGAAACCTCTTAATATAAATGCCATATATATATAGTTTGGACCACACATTTTGATAATTGACAAAGCATTTTTTTTTCTTACTGTTTAAAGAAAGTGAGGAGAATTTATTATTCTATTTTAAGTTTTGAAAATGTTAGAAGTAAGAGATTGAAACAATTGTAATCATTTTAGCTAAAAGTATATACAAAAGGATTGTTTTTTTGGACAACTGCCTCAACAACTTTAGGTGTGTGTAAGTTCTTTTATTTTCATTAATACTTTGTGTTTAGTTATAAAATATCATCATTATTCCATAAATTCAATTTATCTCTCAAGTCTCATCATCTAATTGTATATAATTCACCTAATTTAAGCTAAGATGATGCATATACTTGTGCGAATAGTATATTATGTATACAGATTTGAGATCCCACTAATGTGACTATTAATGTGTTAATATCACATTAATTGTAAGATTTTCGCGGTGTGACATTGTTTCCTATAATTATGTAGTATTTGACACATCAACAACATATGACCAATACTTCAGGTTCAAATTGGGATCCCAAATTTGAATATGTAGCACTCCCTTAGGCTGCATTTGGTTAGGGCCCTTGGAAGATTACTCCGGTAATCTATCTTTCAATCTAGTCATTATCTTCTTTGGTTCTATAGGTAATAAAAGATTTCGGTAATCTTTTATTACTCGGGTAATTGAGAGGTGTGTTAGTGTATGCCCTAGGAACTAATCGTCTTGTTAGTTTCAGGGCGTTATATCTTGCAAATATTCTTTTAGAATGGAAGTAAAGTTCTGATTTCACATGTACGTTTACTGCTTCATTTATATTATTTATAATGCATGTGAAATATCCAGATGATACTCTTTTAGAATCAAATCATCGAAGCATTCCCTACATAAGTATGTTAATTGGGCAATAACATTGCATATAGGCATGCTGAATGTCTCCTTGAATACATGTGAGGGTATTAGTGTGGGTGATTATAAGAGTTATGTCACTGGGGCTGGCATGGATAAATAGTTTAGTGAACTGTTTATCAAATATGACTGATTACAATAATCACATGACATTTAAAATGTGGTCATGTACTTTGTAGAATTGTACTAGTGTTCCATTGATCCTTAGACCTGAGACGTCTGGTTGGATTGGACATGGGACACATATGGTTCATATGGTGTATAAGCACGAGACTAGTCATGTCTTGTGTAAGAAGCCGATTTAGTCATATGTTATTCATGTGCGAGGACAATGATGGTCAAGATAGGATCCATTAACTCAAAACAATTTGGTCCCGAGTTCCCAACCGAATGTCAATAAACTTAGAAAAATATCTCTGGCCAGAGTTGAAAACTTTCATATGAAAAGAGTTTCATGATGAAACGTTCCATTGTATTGACAATTTGATTAAAGGTTAAGTTAGAGTTTTGACATACCATGAACCCATTCTAATTGGGATTAGCAACAGATGGATTTTACTATACGGAACATACGATCGGAAAAAGGTTTATTGGACTTTAACTTCATTGTGGCTTAGGGGTTATAGAGCTTGCTAGATGCCTACCATGATCATGAGAGTTTTGATCATAAAGAGTTATGACGAAAACTATCGAAACACGATATGGGCCCACGGCTAGGTTCAATCAACCTAAGTGGTCGCCAAAAAAAAAAAAAAAAAAAAACCAATTATGAAAAAAAAACATATCGTTAAAGTTAACGATGTTCGGATGTAAACGTGTGCCACCGAATTTATGTATTGATGTAAATATTATTCATGGAAACTAGCACTTACCAAGGTATAAGGTCATTTGGTCATTATTGGATTATATTCAATAATGGACTAATATATTATTGGATTAGATTCATAATGAGTTAGATATATTAAATGGATAATAATATACTTTGATTTAAATTTGTTTAAATAAAAAATTTAATATTAAGGTTAATAATAAATTAAAATTACTTCAAGGACATAGAACAATAATGATTTAATATAAGGTGTTAATATAAATTTGAAATTGATTCAAGGGCTTGAAAGTTTATTGAATTTGTATTAAGGTTAATATAGATTCATTTAGCTCAAGGACTTGAGAACAATTTCAAATTATCACAAAAAGGTCTGTATATAAATAGTGATTTATCCCAAATTTAACCTAATTTCATTTGATTGAAAAATTCTCATCCAAGCTCTCAGGTTGGTTTCTCTTCTTGTCTTGGGGTGGATACACTTAAAGGTTCTTCATCATTTTGAAGATCTTTCACCCCCAATCAGAGCTAAAGGGTTGTAGACTTAAAGGTACTAATTCCCCTATTTGTTTTAATTTCATGCATGTGAACCTTAGTTCATGCCTATCATTTTTACACCATATTTCACCATGTTTACCTCGAAAGCTAAATCTTTCAAGGAGAAGGGGTTATGTGATTACCGACTCAGAGGGTGGTATTTCAAGATTACCGTGGTAATCCTATTTTTGTTCCATTTTACCTTACTTAATAAAAAATCTAGACACAAATGCCCTCCTATTAAGGTCAAATAACAATAACCATACTCTTTGAATGGTTCTTTAACCTCATTATTAATTTTTGGACACACACACACACACACACATGGCAAGAAATCGAATGGGCCTTGTCAAGCCCAAATACGAAACACCCCTACGTGCCCAATGCCATGACCCATATTGATTAGGCCTACGCTAAGATCGTGCCATGGCTAGCCCTTGCACCAATTAGACTGCATAAATATGGATCCATCATTAAGGCCACACCTTGAGTTGGTCCCACCATAAGCTCACTTGTGCTTTGGATCATTGGCCCTAGGCCGCTGCAAGGTCAAGTCCCATCAATATGTATTCTCCCCAAGAGTTCCATCTTCATCCTAATTCATCAAGATCTCAATCTTACGTGAATTAGACCCCAACCTTCTACTGAGTAGACACTTTGTGTATATTCACTTAACCATTATGGACCAAAGTCCTACTGGGATCGAAATTAATGACCATATGAGTATCCATAGACTCTTCTAAGGATTATTATGGAATACCATACGCTTTAAGAACTATACCCCGTGCCAGCCCAACTAGAGTGGAACCTCCTTTCCCTGGCCCTCACTAAAGCCTTGTTGACTGGGGCGTGGCGGTGCCTAGGTAAACACCATCCAATTTCTCTGGGGCTACGCTAGTTGCTTGTGCGTTGAGGTCCGAATGCGTGGCCTCAACCTCACAGGTCCGTTCCATAATTGTAGATTATGGCGGTTGTATATATAAATAAGAGTTGGGCATTTGGATCGGGCCCAAAAGCCCAGCCCCAACCCGGTCCTTGAGGCCTGGTCAGGAGGGCCTGAGCCCTCCATTGGGCCCTCCTCCAAGGCTCGGGCCTGGGCCCAATTTTTTTTTGTATTTTATCCTTTACTCCCCTGTAAAAACATTAACACCTTATTATTTTAAATAATATAATTACAAGGGCTAAAATGAAATTTTACAAAATTTATTAAAAAAAAAAAAAAAGTATTTTAACTTTTTATAACCGTTGGCTACTAATGGTCACACAGCCAACGGTTTTAATTATATTATTAATTATAAGTTTTTTTCTTTCATTCCACCCCCCTCCCCCAACAACTACACTATAATAACCCTAAACTCTTTCATTTTTTCACACCAATCAATCTCTCATTCTTTCATTCTCTCAATCTCTCTACTCCAAATCCCAATCAATTTCTCATTCAATTATATTTATAATTTATTCATATTATTTATTTATATTATTCAAATTTTTTTCTATTTTCAATATCATCATAATTTCATATTATATTTAATTTCTTTCATTTTAATTATATTATTTTATCACAAATTTATAATGTCTTTCCCAAATGAGTTTTACTTCCATCCACCGAAAAATTGAAGGCTTCAATCCTTTTCACCATTTCCTCCTGAGGAAGCACTGCCATTCCACACCACATTCGGTCGGGGAGGTGTAGCCAAACACATGCGAGCTGCGAGTCAACGGGCACAGGCATAGCCCACCCCCCCGACCGTCAAAGAGGGTCTGTTCGATGTATGACGATACTTCACCAAATCAAAACGGCCAAAGACAAATGGGGAGGGGAAGAATCATGTGGGATATTAATTTATGTGGAACCATTATTGGCGCTGAAAGGGACTTCGACGATGCGACGACACTAACAAGAACATCCCCAATAATCATCTTCAGCGGATCAGGTAGACAAATTCAAACTCAACTATATTTAATCCACATCCTCAACTCTCTCAACATGGCAATACAATCACACATGTTGCCAAGGAAATAGCAAGATATATAGTTGCTACGGACTCTCCCATTTGTTTATCTAAAATCTTTTTTTTGTTATAGGGTTAAACTGCATTTTTTCCAGCATATACCCCTGTTAGTAGAAGTACAGGTAGAAGATATACTAACTTTATACAAAATAAATATAAACTTAAAAACGAATTTCAAAATTTTAAGATATCTATTGCATTTACATCAGACATATGGGCTTGTAGATCAAAAACCCATTTTTAACTGTCCAGTACATTTCTTAGATCATATTGGGGTTTACAACAAAATTGATAGTTTTAACCATTATATGAAAAACATAGTGCTGAAACTATTATTTTTACAATTCTTAAAGTTTTGCAAGAATATTTATAACTGATAGAGTTGTAGCGCTACGCTTGATAAGGCACTGCTAACACCGCGGCAATCTCTTTATTTGAAAAAAGAATTGGATCCGCTTGGTGAAGGAAAATTTTATCACCAGAGATGTGCTTGTCACATCTTCAATTTGTAGTTAAAGCAGGTTTGATGCTTAACATTCAAGATGGGGAGGTGCGTAGAGCTATCGGATTTATCGTCGGCGATAGCAATAAAAGATGCAGGAGTACGTCAATATTGTAACAAGAGGAGCACCGGTTCGACCTTTGAAGTTATGTACAGACATGCCTATCCGTTGAAACTCGACCTACTTGATGTTGGAAAGCTTTGCCAATTGCGAAACTTACGATTTCGTCACCGAAAGAACTATCCAGAGGAAGTTTGTCAACTATGATATGGGCGGTTTGTGAACTTTTTTATTCATTTCTTAAAATTTTTTAAGATGCTACTAATACATTAAGTGGTATTTATTATCCAACTATATTTCAGTGTAGTATTTTAGTTCAAATTGCTAAAACTTTTGCTCAATATAGATATGATAACATTTTAAGTGAAATTGTTTCAAGTATGGAAGAAAAATATAAGAGATATTGGTTAGATATTCCATTTTTATATGGATTAGGCCTTTTTCTAGATCCTAGGTTTAAATTATCCTTAGTTAATTGTGTAATTACTGAGTTAAGCCATTATTTAGGACATGATTATACGTCTTATTTGACTGACTTTAAACACAAATTGGATAGGCTTTTTTCTTTATATGAGAACAGGTACAATGGAAGTGGAAGTGGAAGTGGAACGTCAAGGAGAGGCGATCAGGACCTTGATGCAGCTCCCCCTCAAGGATCGAGCAAGTGGGCGTATGTGGAACATGGCGGAAGCTCCAGCTCCAGCTCGTACATACATAGACCAAATGAGATGATTCGCTACCTACAGGTGGACCTGACTTTTATGACGATGAAGGAGTAACTTGACATGAATATTCTTCAATGGTGGAACCAACGTGAAAGTTGATTCCCCATTATATCCCAAATGGCACATGACATTTTATCTGTGCCGATTTCTACAATTGCATTCGAGTCAACATTTTCAACGAGTGGTCGGATTGTTGAAGACAGAAGATGTTCTTTAACCGATAAGATGATTGAAGTGATAACATGTTTACGAGATTGGACTCATGCAGAAAGAAGACTACAACAGCACCCTGAAGATCCCGAACTACTCAAACTCTTTAGGAATACAGATTTGAATAATGTAACTAGTGTTGACGATGAAATTGAAGATGAATAATTTAATTAAAAAATAATAATTTAATTGTTTATTTGTGAAGCGTGAATGTGTGAAATGTGAATATTACATTTATGTTAAAAATTAAAATTAACTATTAATTTATTATTTTTTAAAATTAACTATTAATTTATTAAATTTTTAGAAACTTACTAATCAACCCCTAAAAAATACTAAAAACACCCTATAAAATTTTGTTTTGCCCCCAAATATAAAAAAAATTTAGGAGGGAAAATAAAATTATCCAAGCCCCATGGGACCTGTCCTCGGCCTATGGGACCAGTCCCGACCAGGCCTAAGGCCTGGTCTGGGTCCTGGTTTTTCTCATGGGCCTGGGACCGATCCCAAGCCCATGAGTGACTGGTCCCATTTGGGACCAGTCCCAAACGGGCCCAGGCTTGGGCCCGCAAGGGACCGGTCCTTTGCCCACCTCTAATCAGCTCCATCAGTTTCAGCCGTTTAGGATATGGTGGAGGTCTTGAGGATATGTTATTTTGTTCTCTTTGTTGTTTGTGTTTGTCTCCATTGTTGGAAAGTTTCCTAATTATGGGCTAACATGAATTATGTTTTGATTTAATCAAACCAGATAAACACATAGTCCAATGAGATATTTTGATGGGCTTTGTGATCATTTATTTTGAAAGCTTTATACACTTCATATTTAATTGATCTGGGTTATGACTAGGGCTGGTAAACGAACCAAGCTGCTTGTGAGCCAGGCTTAGCTCGGCTTGAGTCTAGCTCGTTAACGACTCGGTTTGTTTGGTTTCAAGCCGGCTCGACTTGGTTCGTGAGAGAGAGCAAGCCGAGTTCGAGCCTGCCTCAGCTCAGTTCACCAGGCTTGTGAGTCAAGCCTGGCTCGAATAAGTAGGGGGTTTTTTTTGAAGCATGAGGGATTACACTAAAATTTTCAAAACAAAAAGTTTTCAAAAATGACAAAGACACCCCGATTTTAAAATCCCTAAAAATGTCGACTCCAAGTCTCCAACTATTTGCTGTAAAACCAAACCAAACCCAAAAATTGTTAGCACATTTTCCAGCCGTCTCCGATGTGTTTCGTCGTCGCTGTCAAAACCATCTGCTTTGCTGGAGTGTTGTCGTAGACTCGCCGCCGTCAAACCCATCCACCCCTTCAACTCTCGCCGATGCTTGGCCGCAACTTGTTTTCCTTTTCTCTCCTCGCCGTGAAACCCATCTACTTCGCCATCCACCGTCGTGTTGTCACAGTATGTTTGTTTGTTTTGAATCTTGTTGACTTGTTGTTACCTGTGTATGATTGATTTTGTGAAACCTATTAGCTTCTCATGATTTTTGTGAACTCTCTTATGTAATAGGTGGTTTTTTTTTCCGGTGAAACTGAAATGGGGAATGTTTCTTTGTCATGATTGTTGTGTATGATTGTTGTGTTGTCGTCGTTGACCGTCCTAGTGTCACCGTGAAACCCATATAATTCTTCAAGGTATTAGGTATGTGCAGGGCAGTCTGCAGTAGGCTAATTTTTTTGTTTTAAAGGAATTGTTAATTTGTTTGTAGGGTGTATGAGGCTTTAAGGAGGGTGTATGAGTGTGACATGTATGCTCCTAATAATTGCAGTAGGGACTAGGGCAGTCTTCATGGTTCAAATTCGTAGTAGCCTAGCCAGTAGGGCATTTGTTTGTTAATTTGGTTTTAAAGAAATTGTGCAGTAGATTGAATAGGCATTTAATTCTTCACATCTTTTAAAAAAAAAATTGGGCATAAAATAGCCCTAGTCATGATTCATGAACTTCAAGTCTTCAAGTTGAAGACTTCAACCAACTCTTTAATTAGAATGGGGCATTTAATTTCTTCAACCAACATCGTTAATTAAAATGAGGCATTGGAATTTGCCCAATTTTTTTTAAAAAAAAATTGCTTTTCTTCGAGCTGGCTCGCTAGTCGGCTCGAACTCGGCTCATTAAACCTGCTCGTGAGATAGGCTCGAAATCCCTTCAATCCCTAACGAGCCGAGCTGAGCTGAGCTGAGCCAAGAAATCAGATGCTCGGCTCGTTTTTGTCTCCCCTTTCACGAGCCAAGCTTGTTAAGCCAAAAACTCGGCTCGGCTCGGCTCGTGAACAGCCCTAGTTATGCCAACTAGTGTGGGCAACATAGTTTATTAGGCCCTTAATGGGGGGGCCTTATAGACTGATATATAAATTGACTAGGTCCCCTTTTCTAAACGTATGATATTATTCCCATTAAAATATCGTCATAATTGTGCATTCTTGGAAAGGAAGACAAGCCTCTTGATCGACCATCAATCTCTTTAAAAAATCAGAGACAATTGAATAAATCAGGTTTGTCTTATTCCTAATTTAACATTAGTTTTTTATAAACTAATATGTGGGTTATTAAGATAATTCATTGATATTATATTGGTTTTTGTAACTCAATACTTGAGATTTCTTGCATTGATTTATATTCACACTTGGTGAATAATTCTTACATGTGGTATCAGAGCCACACATATTAGTTTATAAGATCTGAATCTTGAGGTTATAATTGGAATCAAAATCAAAATTGATTTAAAAGTTCATATTGAAAATTAGGGTTCTTGTATAAATAAGGAACCCAAATAGGGGCTTTTATGTTTTGAACCCATATGGCTTTTCTGACCATTTGAGAACCTTTTTTTGTGCCATTGGAAGGTGGAAATGCTGAATTTTTGTTGTAGGAGTCGAAAAATATAGATCTAAAATTTCCAGATTGCAGGGGTGAAATTGTCAAATTTTAAACATTTACAAGGCAAAACGTAACTTTATAAATATTTGGGGTTTTTATATTTATTAAATTAGGGTTAGCCAACCTGATTAGGTCAAACTAGGTCAACCCAGCACGGTCATACAGGGTTAGCTCGACCTGAAATGTCAAAGCGGGTCATGCGACTCGATTAGTCAGCTCGGGTCAGCACAACCTGGCCAAACAGAGTCACCCGACCCGATTAGCATGATTTAGCCCAACCCGTTAACAGACACAGTCAACTCACCGTGGCAACGATGATCGTTGACCATGTGGACGCACGTGACAGTGTTTCTCAACGCATGGAAGTGATATTCCGGCATGTGAAAGCACGTGAGTGGTGTTTCTAGAATGTGAATGCGCGTGAGACTCTTTTTTGGCGTGTGATCACGCTTTCCGATGCATGAAGGTGATCTTCTAGCACATGGCAGGGCGTGCGAGCATGTATGGCGGTATATCGATGCATGATGTGAAGTTTCCGACACGCGAGAACGCATGTGATTGTTTTTCAGTGCGTGTGGTTGCGCGTGAGCCTATTCTGGTGCTGTTGAAGATGAAATCACCTTTAAATCACATTTCCCTCTATTATTGTTAAAGTTATACTCCATCTACGTGCAACAATTATATAGAGTATAATTTATAAGGAGTGATTGTTCTTTTGGTTGGAACAATTATCAAATTAAGATTGTAAGAGATAATAAGGTTTTATATCTCATGAAATCTTAATTATGACTATTAAAATACAACAGGATTAAATTGAGATTGTCCGAGATAATTGGGTATTATATCTCATGAAATCTTAATCATGTAAATTGAAATCCAAAAAAGGTTATTGAATTAAGATTGTCAGAGATAACTAAGTGTGTATCTCAGAAATCTTAATATTTAAGGCAATATTATTTAGTATCATTAGAACACTTTTGTGAATTGTCAAAATGTTTAATCACCAAAGCGATGCATTCATTGAAGCTTGCAAAATTATTCATTTGGAAAATGATACATTTGGTTACATTCTTCAGTACAAATAATTTCCTACCCAAAAGGTGATTATTATTTGATGGGTGCATAAGGTTAATTTTGGAAATGCATTGGTTCTAAAAAATTCAATACACTTAAAAGTGGGTGATTTTTCAATTGACATGTGTTTTCCTATCAAGTGGAGGATGAACAATCATCTAGAAAGTTTTATCTACCCAAAATGGCGATAGTCTTTTGAATGTCATATGTTACATTAGTCTTTTTGATAACCTTATGTGTAGGGTCCTAATAGCATGTCATTTTCTCTGCCAAAGTGGAGTTAATGATGATGCACTAAAAATCCCTATAAGATGTAGCTTATCAAGTTTTAAAGCTACTTTAATTATTTATTGCCTATAGTTTTATATTTGGGATACTAATAGTATGTCATTTTCTCTGCCCAAAGGGGAGTTAATAGTGATGCACCTAGTGTTCTTATGTAAAATAGCTTATGAAATTTAAAGCTATTTTAATTATTTATTGTCTATGATCTTGAGATATTAATAACATGTCATTTTCTCTGCCCAAAGGGGAGTTAATGGTGATGCACTCAGAATCCCTATGAAAAATAGCTTATAAGGTTTTAAAGCTATTTTAATTATTTGTTGCTTGTAATGCTGAATTGTTGCATCATTCTTTTTAAGTGGTTGAATCAAGATATTGAGTTAGCCCTGAGAATGTTCCATAAATCATGTTATTGTTAAGAAAATTTCATAATTTTCATGTTTTATTATTATTATTACTATTGTTGTTGTTTTGTATATATACATGAATAATTGTATATTTGTGGGAATATGATTAAAGTGAATTTATGGGCATGCTGTTAAGTACATGAATTTCATGTTTGAAGGGTTTATGGGTGAGATAAATGGTAATTGTCAAAGCAATCCATTTATTGGTACTCATAAATTTCTCTATCATTAATTTGGGAAGTCTAGTTCCTTAGAGCATCTCCAATGGTGCTCTTTATTTTAAAGAGCATATTTCACAAAAATAAAGAACATCTCCATTAATTTCTAAATATAAATAACAAAATTTGTATTGAAATCCAATGGACTCTTTAAATTAGACTTAATAAATAAAAGAGAGGCTTAATAGGACAGAGAATTAATAATAAAATGCATAGAAACTTATAATTTATTAAATAAAATTGGGATAAAGAGTGAGATTTGACTTTCTAGATTTAGAGAGTCAAACTCACTCTTTAATTTATATTTAAAGGATAAATAGTCTATTGGACTCTTGTTTTTATAGACAAACTTTTTTTAATAAAAAGTTTGGATCATATAAAGAATCATTTAGAGATGTTTTTATACAGTAATCTACCCAAAGGGTTTCTTATGTATTTTATATTGGAACCATGGGTAAATCAATAGTAGCGTAGCGTCAAGGTAATTTTTCATCCTAAAGGAGATTAATTATCCGAAATTTGGGCATTATTGTTGATTGGTTTATTATGAGATTTAGTTGTCTGTTGCATTCTACACATAAGGTAAGTGTGCAATATTTTAACTTGAGACCCTATGACAAATACCCATGGTGATATATTATTAATAAAGTATTGATATTCCTTTTGAGTGATTTCTTTTTCATCTTACCATACAACTCTCCCCATGCAATTGATTAGTTAAAGATAATCTTTAACACTTAAATAGACAAATGAGATTCAACAAATTGATCTTTATATTTGTCTTCAAGGGGAAGAGAATTTGTTCTTGATAAAAGTGCGAATGTCTTATCAGCTTGTAATGAGAATCAGGGTAATATGTTAAAATTGAGATCCTTAGTTAAAAAGGTGCACATTTTTGTATGAATGAAGGATACAAGAATTTTTTTTTTTTCTATTTTTATTATTTTTGGTAGTGCTTAATTTGTTTAACTCCTTCCTTGATGCACTACATATAGTTGAATTCTTTTCCTTAGCTACCTCTGTAGTTTGTTCAAGAAAATGTGAATTTTTTAAGATGACGATTTTCTTCATGCTTGTTTTAGCAATATTGAAACCATGTTTTAATGCTGTTAAAATTGTCAAGAATAAAAAAATTTCTGCATATAAAAGTTTTCTTTTTTCTAATAAATAAAACTTTAGTTTATTTTTGACAATCCTCTTATCTCCTTTAAGGGGATGGTTTTTTTGCTATATTGTTTTTTTTTAAATATATATAGCTTGATTCATATATAAGTCTTGAAAACTTTCAAAGTATTTGTTTCAAGCTTTAATTGAAGGTTTTAAAGTCTATAAAGAAATTTTGAGGTAATAAGTATTGTGACAAACATGTAACTATTATTTATATATAGTTGTTATGCCTCGTAAACCTAAGCAAATTGAGATGGCTGAGAGACAAAGTCGCACTAGTAAAGGTATGGTGAAATATTGATGACTAGAAAGTTTTGACTATATTATTTTGAAAATTGTCTTTTCCACACATTGGCTAGAAATTTCTAGTAAGCTGATACTAGTTTTTTTTTAATCTTTGGATTGTTTGGAAACTCAAGTTTAGCACATTAGCTATCTTGAAAACTCTAAATTTTATATGTTTATTTCTGTGTATCATAGCATCAAGATTATTAAAGCTATTTGATATAGTTAAATATCTCATATGGAAGCTTTTAATCAAGTTTTTAATTCTCATTAATATTATTGTTATTAGAGGTTAAGAGGAATGATATGGATTCTATGAAATGTAATTGTTTGTGATAGCTTGTGCTTTCCCTTAATAAAGTTTACTCATTTGTTATATATGAGTGTTTAAAGCTAAAGGGATTAAAAAACATATTAAAATGCTTTAAAGCTAAGTTATTAGCTATGAACTCCACATAAAGGTATATATGTTTCATAGAAACATCATTTCTCTTATGTTTTCTAATGCCCTTTTGTAAAGATTTTTGTATCACTAATTTTTTGACCTTAAACTTCATATTTATGCTTATATATATTTGAAGGTCAATGGGAGGAATTATTTTCTTTAATTTCCTTTTCGGTGACTATGTTGGATAAATTTTCTTTAATCTAAGTATAGATCATTGAGTGGTATTAAGGGAACTTATGCCTTCTTTTTTTTTAGACTATTTGTTTTATGCTAACATTTGGTATTTCTAATCTCTTGAGAGATAATTAGAAGTGATGAGCTGGCTGAATCAAATGCCTTATTTTTTAATAAGTTTTAGTATATGTTGTAAATGGCTGATGGGGTTGTCTCGCATAAATTCTTAAAGTATTACATATATTTTATGTCCTCATTAGTATGGTCAAGAATTATGATTACGGTTGAATGCATGCTACAGTGGCTGTTATGGTCGATTCATTAATCAAAGTGTTAAACTTGTTAATTTCTATATACATGTGATAACAAGTGTTTCGAGTTTTTGATGCACTTGGTTAGTGGGAGTTTTTCTCTTTCTAGTTATCTCTTTACGGTCCTAGGATTCCCAATTCTCACATGTTTCTTTGATTGAATGACTTGTTGTTCTTGGTAATCAGAAAGTGTTGATTTGTTTACTATCAAACTAATCAACACTTTCTTGATATGTCTTTTTATCTTGGTGGTTAGTTTTGATTTGTTTATTATTATGAAATGATCTTGTTGTTGAGTTCAAATGATTGATTGTGGTGGAGTCTATCCTGTTAGGATCATTTTGTGATGAATAAGTTTCATTTTGTGGCTATTTTTTTTTTTTTTTTCAATTTGGGCAAATTTAAATTCAGGTTTGAATGAGTACAGTAGATCGAATTCAAGCTTCATCCCCAGCTCAAACTCATGAGCTAACGTGGGTAATTTTTAAAATGTGGGGCATTGAATGTAAATTAATAAATAAAATAATTTAAAACACGTTTGGCTGATTGTTACGAGGTAGGATTTGAAAATTAATAAAAACACCACTAAGTTTTTTAATTTAGTTAAACAACCAACAATAAAAAGTTTATAAATTGACAAAAATGCCCTCGCCAACCCAAATTTGCCAGTTTCGGCCACCACCGTCGGAAGGTGGCCAAAATCTGGCGTAATGGAGCATAACCGATTGGATCTAGCCGATCGTGCATCGATATGGCCTTTCCTGGCTAGATCCATCATGGATCTAGTCGGAAAAGGCTAGATCTAACCACATATGGCCGTCAACGCCAAAGATATGACCATCATTAATGGTCAACAAGGACCATATCTTGGTCGTCGTTGACAATCAGATGTGGCCAAAGATCTAACCGTCAATGACCAGATTTTTAGTCGTTGATTTGGCATTTTCTGGCCCGATTCATCAAATTAGCGCACTACCGACCAAAGACAGCTGGTAGTGCGCCATTATACTAGATTCCTGCCACCTTCTGGTGGTGGTGACTGGAATCTAGTAAATGTAGGTGGGTGGGGGTGTTTTTGTTAATTTATAAATTTCTTTTGTTGGGGTGTTTAGTTAAATTAACAAACCTACGAAGGTTTAAAAGTAGTTGAATATAATAGAATTAAATTTTGAGAATAGGGGAACAAATATGTAGGATAGGAATAGGATAGTAAAACTTAAATTATTCTTATTTTTATTTCGATAGGAAATTTAATTTTAAATTTTGCATAATTCAATATTGTTGTGTGGTCAATCCAGAGAGGATAATTCCTTATTAGGAGAGAAAATATTTAGATTGGATCAATTTGGATGGAAGATATGCAGATTGACTTAAATTCCAACTAAGGTAGTTGAAGATCATGCAACTTTATAATCCTACGTATTTGAATCTTATCTCAAATCTATCATGTAAATGGATGCTATATAAACCCATCATAACTTGTTTTCAAGGGGGGCTGCGAAATTATTCTAAGAAAATCTTCCTAGGAATTATACTATTATTTGTAAGCTCTCAAAAGCAATAAGATAACAGTAGACGTAGACTCAAGTTTTAACTTCTCGAACCACTTTAAAAATTGTCTTGTGTTCTTATTTATGACTCTTTCTTTTTTATTCATTGCTGATTTTCACTAAATCACGCACATATCCATTCTGGTTCTGGCAGAGCCAATTAGAATTCTCTAGTTGGTACAGATTTCTGTATCAAGATTTTGGCGCTAGAAGGAGGGCCTGATTCACAGCAGCTCTCCATGTTTTTCCAGCAAGTTTCAACTTCTTCAGCAAATCCCAGCTTCTTAATCTAGAATCACGTTATCAAATGTGAAAATCTGAGCAGGATAAACTCTGAATCTGGCTAAGCAATAAACACAATAATTGTAACCCTTTGAGTTAGCTTTTCGACGGTCCAAGTATCATCCAAATCTGAGTCTACAGCTCAAGTTATTGTCAAAATACTAAAGTTTGTTCCAAATAAAAGATCTCAAATCGCGTGGCCAGATCGCTCAGATTGCGTGCTTAGATCACTCTGATCTTCAACTTCAGATTGTATGGCCAGATCACTCAGATCACGTGCTCAAATCTCTAAGATTAGAAAGAGCTTGCTAGCTCTCTAGCTCTGAAGCTTACAAGCTCTTCAAGCTTTCTGATTGAGCAATGCTCTCAGATCAAGCTCTCCATACTTTTTGATCGAGCTATGCTCTTAGATCAAGCTCTCCGCTCTTTCTAATCAAAGTCCTCGCACTCTCAAATAGAGCTCCTTATGCTCTCTGATCGAGCTCCCTATGCTCTTAGATCAAACTCTTTATGCTATTTGATTACTCTCATAAGCTTGCTCATTAGCTTGAGATCACGTGTTCAACATCTCTCAGATATCTTCGATCGCGGCAAGCATAATTCAAGTTCTTCAGTTCGAGACTGCAACCTATAGTGCGACAACCATCCAGATCAAAGACATGAGTTTTTGAAGCGCGATTATGCCCTCCAAAAACTGGGGGGTTATTGTTGTGAAGTCAATCCGAAGAGGATAATTCCCTATTGGGAGAGAAGATATTTAGATTGGCTCAATTTGGAAGGAAGATATTCAGATTGACTTAAATTCAACTAAGGTAGCCGAAGATCATGCAACTTCATAATCCTACGTATTTGAATTTTATCTCAACTCTATCATGTAAATTGGTGTTATAACCCATCATAACTTGTTTTCAAGGGGGGCTGGGAAATTATTCTAAGAAAATCTTCCTATGAATTATACTATTCTTTGTAAGCTCTCAAAAGCAATAAGATAACAGTGGATGTAGGCTCAAGTTCTAACTTGCCGAACCACTTTAAAAATTGTCTTGTGTTCTTATTTAAGACTCTTTCTTTTTTGTTCATTGCTGATTTTTATTAAATCACGTGCACATCCATTTCGGTTCTGGCAAGGTCAATCGGAATTCTCTGGTTGGTGTAGATTTCTGTATCAACAAATCTAATACTTGAGTTTTTTTTATATAGGAGGAAAAAAAAAAAAAAAGACTAGTCTCCCAAAATGTAAAATAATAAAGAATTTGAAAAGAATAAATTTGAAAACCATCCCACAAATATCATTCCTAATAGTTTTAAATATGAAGCTGATAATCCAATTAAGGAATTAAATATAAAGATGACCACGTATTAGGGATTACAATATGAAGATAATCATTTAATAGTTAAGGTGCTAAAATGAATTATAAAATTATATTTAAATGTTGGGTTGCCCTACTAAAGTAAAAATCATAGTTTACCTTATATAACTTTTACAATTAGCAATGTTTTCAAACCTGGCCCGGCCCTGCCAGTCGAACCGGTTCAACTGGGACCCGACCAATGAGTCGAGCCGGTTGAGGCTAAAAACCGACATTTTACAATTGCCTACTTGCACACGCGATTGGATCGGTGCACTGTGGCAACCCGCTGGTCCAACCGTTTTTTTTTTTCCAAAAAACCGGGTGTCAAATAAAATAAACCCTATATCCCTTAAACCCAAATTTCAACGTTCCCCCCCCCCCCCCCCCTTCCCTTCTCCCCTATTTTTACACCATTTCCCTGCACTTTTGGTCTGAAAATCTTCCACCGTGACTCCCCTTCACCATCGATTTCCTCTCTTCACCGTGAAGGCATGAACTTCCTCCTCTTCGTCATCAGTTGGTACCGAGACTCTCCTCCTCCTATTTTGTGATCTCCTCTCTTCACTCTTCATTGCCGATCTCGTCTGTTCACCGTCGATCTCTTCCTTTTCGTCGTCAGTTGTAGCTTATCTTGCTCAGGAACCATCGTCTCTTCCTTCCATTTGCGCGATCTCGTCTCTTCACCATCGAGCTCCACCTTTCCAACGTCAACGACAGCTCATCTTCACCAAGTAATGTCGTCACTCGTCAGTGCTTCCTTTGTTCTCTACTCCCTATTTTCTTTAATTCACTTTGCCATTTCTTTTGATAAATTGCAATTTTCCGGCGAGTTGTAAACTTTTAAAGCATCTGCTTCTAGCTCCTAGCTCCTGGCTTGGTCATTCAGATTTCTGGAATTCTGGACTTTGTGAACAATAACTTTGCTGATGTCAACATGATGTTGTCACTGATTGAACCGGTTCAACTGTTCGACTAGGACTCGGCCAACTTGCCAAGTTTTGCCTTGATTGGTTTTTAAAACATTGATAATTAGTAGATGGATGATATCGAAATCAGTAAAGTACATGAATGTATAAATAAAATCTCCAAATATAATTTACAAAATAAATTTTGTTTATCATTTGAAATAATGTCCATCATATTTTTAAGAGTAATGCTACAGCCACCGACGGTAGTGCACCGAATTTGTGCATCGAATGACGTGACAAAATCCTGACCGTTGATTGATATTAAGTTAAAACTGATCAACGGTCAGGATTTTATTACGTTATTCGGTACACAAATTTGATGTACTACCGTCGGTGGCTATATCATTTTCCTATCTTTAATATGTTTTTAAGAGAAATTAAAATGTCTCAATTATTTAATAAAGCAATCCAAACACCCCATCTTGACCAGGAGATCCCCAGAATTCTGAATGTATTTAACTAACAAACTCGGTGGCAGAGCGACCAACCCGAGTCAGAAACAGTGAACTCATCCGAGTTCTCTTCTTACCTGAACAAGCCGCTGAAAGTCATAAGCGGCCCCAATTTTGAAACCTAAGAATGAGTGACCAACCAAAATTGCAAGAACACCAAAATTCGCTAAAACCAATGGAAAAATATTATCTTACCAACTGCGGAATATGCTTATTGGAGGAAGGGAGATCAATCAGAGGCCAAATAGATTGCTGCGACCACTACTTTTGCTTCGTGTGTATCATGGAGTGGGCCAAGATCGAATCTACATGCCCCTTGTGCAAGCGCCGCTTCACCAACATTCTACAAACGCAAAAGGAGGGTCTTGTTCCGTGCGAGCGAATCGTAAATGTTCCAAAACGCGACCAGGTACAAGTTTCTTTTCTCTTTATTGATCTTACCGTGTTATTTAGTTTTTAAGTTTGCCGCCGTGTGGAGTTAATTCGGTTGAATTGTAGTAAGGTTTTGGTGAATCCCGTACCGTTCAATATTCATTATCAAATTGACAATGGTAATTTTAATATGAAGTAATTTTGGTTTTATGATGATTTAGTGCTTCTGGATTTTAATTGCAGTAACTTTGTTCTTAGTTTATTAGTTTGCTGCAAAATTGAGCTTTTTATGCTAGTTATATTTTTAGCTTATAACCTAGTATACTGCAGGCTCAACAATTATTGTTAGATGTCCCTATATACACTTATTAGACTAATCTAGTTGTGTGTTAATTTTGGAGACTTCTGCGAAAAACAATTTCGAGGTCTAATCGTAGTAAACTTAGACACCTACTTTACACCTACTTGAAAGAGTGTTGCAGTTTCTCCTTTTATTGAACAAAAATGAGTTGGTTTATGAAATAATTACTATAATAGTGCTTAAAATCAGCGAAATTTGGTTTGTATTTGTAAACTGCTGTACCTGGAAAAGAATTCAGTTTGTATATCATATCAATTTTGGCTTTAATTAATCCAAAATTGACATTAAAAGTATTTTGCTTTTTCCTCAGATGCCAAATATATTTGTGTCTGTAAGTACTGTATTTTTAAACATATTTATGGATGTATGTTAGTTTTGCAGGTTTACCATCATTTTGGAAATGCAACAGTTGGGCCTTTTGATTCTTATGCTCATGTGAAGTGTAGTGTGTGCCAGGGCACCAATGATGATAGTCTATTACTACTTTGTGATCTTTGTGATCTCGCTGCTCATACTTACTGTGTTGGCCTGGGTGCTACTGTACCTGATGGTGATTGGTTTTGCCATGATTGTGCTATTTTGAGGGCCGAGCATAACAATGCTGAAATAGATACTGATGCTGACAATAAAACTCTTTCCATCTTTGATGTCATACACGAAGATACAGATGAAATGAGAATTTGGAAGCCTCATCTGATGGCCTCTTTAGCACTTGTTGTTAACTCCGGAGCAGGTATCAATGTTGCAAATGAAGTAACTTTGTTAGATAGAGGAACTTATCAGAATAATGCAGATCAACCACCCAAATTGGATGTGCGAACGCTGCATCTTTCTCAGGATGTCCAAAGTCATATACAAGCACTACGTGAAAACTGGAATGCATTGCGAAATGGATCCTTAAGCTTTGCTTCTAGTTTGGGTCAACCACATTCCTCGACCTCCCAAGGTTGTCAGCTACTGAGAGCTCGGGATGGTTTGTCTCAGGGCATTGAACATAACAATTACGGAAGTTCACATGATATAGATAAAGCATGGAAAAAGATGAAAATTGCCAAGTCAAAGCAGCAGAATTGTGGAAGGGCAAGCAGTGTTCATCTTGCCTCAAAGTCAAAACATCCTTCTGTAAAGGGAAAAGCTCCCGAGCAAGCCACTAGTACCAGTTCAAGTCTTCATATAGTTAATAGAAAACAACCTGGAGATAGTGTTCTCAGCATATCTGCCTTTGAAAAGAAGAGGAGGTATAATTCTCCTGAAAGCAAACCTGCAAACCATAGATTTCCAAAGTCAGAAAGTCAAAAGCCAAATCAGTTTATGACTCTTAAACCGTGTGAGGGGCGTTCGACTACTCAGTCAATACGATTATCTGAATCTTCTTCATCTAGGAAGGCCGAAACTCAATGTGACCTTCGTCATGCCAATAGGGCAAGTTTGTCGGCAAAATGTTCACATGAAGCTTCATCAAGTGCTAGTCACGAGCAAGCTGGTTCTTCTTATTCAATAAATTTGATTGGGTCACTGCCTACAACATATGATTCATGTAACAGGAAACCAGATCTCCATACATTTTCCTTCGGTGAAGTAGATAACCTCAAGGGAAAAGGTCGGTTGGGGAAGGATTGTGCTAGAAGGAAGGAAATAAAAGATGATGATGCCAAGAACGAGATCCGTTCTCTTGTCAAGCTCAACTTAAAGCTTCTAAGCAGAGACAGACAATTAGGTATAATTGCTAGATTTATAGATGTCTTTCTAGGATTGAAGTTGTGGTTTGATTCTGGATATCAATCATGGTATCTACGGATAATTTAAAAGTTTTCTAAATGTCATATGATAAAGTTTGGGAAAGAGAAGACGTTTTGAAACTTGTATACAAAGCTTTTTTTTTTTTTTCTTCTACTCTCAATTTTAGGTTCCGGTTGCTTCAGAAAATTATCCATTAGGGCTTTTTACCTGTTAACCCTTGTGTCGGTGGTATCTGAAATATTCTCAGGCACACTGAACAACTGCCACTTCTAAATTGAATAAAGTTGTTTTACTTGATTATGTCGTCTTCAGGATTTGATGTATTCAAGGAAGTTGCTAGGCGTGCCACACATACCATATTGGCAGCATGTGGTTTGGAGCACCCAAGGTCTAATATTCGTATATTTCCAAGCTCAGTAGTTCGCAGCCATAGTGAACATATTCAGCAGCTCCATAAGTCCACCCTGATGCCAAATTCTTGCCGAGAATGCTTTTATATCTTCGTAAAGGATGTTGTCAAAGCCATTATGTTTGAGAAATGTGGTCGCGGCAAATCATGCTAATGTCTCTTATTCAGGTAAATTCTGCTGCGCAACTTCATAAGGGGAAAATTTAGTTCCTTTTCCCCCTCTATATTGCCAAACAAATAGGTTTACTTGTATAGATTGATTCATTAGCATCTGTAAAAAAAAAAATTCTTACATCAGCACGAATAAAATATTTCGCATCATACATATTTATAAATCTGTACAACGTTTATAAATAAATGAAAATGAGAGAGCAGCATGTACATATGCAGCAAATATTCATAGGTTTTTTTCATTCTTGGTGCTTCTTAACAACATAGATATAAATGCTACAAACATCTTTTGTCAACAGATTCAATTACAAACTGTTCTAGCTTTGTTTAGTTAGAACTTTTGGACTTTGAAGTTCATTTAAACTCCTCACAAACTCATCCAAATATTTATCAGAACTCCCTCCTTGGGCCACCCCACCCAGCACTGCATCTCTTAACTCCTTTGCTTTCACTCTCTGTGGTCTGCGGTCATCTAGTGACTCAATCAACAATCGAGCCAACTCCGTTGACTCCGGAATGTTATGAATCGCCTCGCCAACTCGGATTCCCACCCCTAATTGTTCAACAAGTAATTTAGCATTTACAAACTGCTCCGCACCCATCGGCCATGTCAGCATCACAACACCAGCGGCAACTCCTTCTAACGTGGAGTTCCACCCGCAGTGAGTCAAGAACACGCCCACCGCTCGATGCCGTAGTATCTCCACCTGTGGAGCCCATCCCTTGATAATGTATCCCCTCCCAGCCACACGATCTTCGTACCCTTTGGGGATGATACCGTAATCACCTGCCACGTGTCTTTCATTTGGTTGCTTCACGCCCCATATAAAATTAACCTGACTCTTTTCCACGGCAGTAGCTAACTCTTCCATCTGCTTCCTCGACAGCATTGCATGACTACCGAAGCAAATGTAAACAACAGATTCATCCTTCCTAGCGTCGAGCCATGTCATCACCTCGTGACATGCCACAGAGCTGGACCCCCCACGGTTGGTGGTTGTCCCACCGGCCAAGTCATCGCCTTTAGGCAAAAGAGGGCCCACTGCCCAAAGACGATCGTGACCCACTTGGGTTTTGATGTGTTCAATGTAAACTTGTTCCAAATGGGCGGATGTGTTGAAAACGATTCCCCAGCTTGCAATATCACCAAGCGCAACGTCTTTAACAAATTCCCAAACTGGTTCTCCTGGCTTACTCGTCCTGTAAAGAGTGGGGACTTGATACCAAGGAAGGTGAGGACAATTCGGTAAATTCGGAAAATGGACCAATGAGTTATCGTTATGAGGATCATCTCTTTTGGGTTGATCCCGCCATAAAGTGAAGAAAATGGACAATCCAAAGGCGCCTGTACACGAGAACACAACACGAGCAACGCCAACCTCAGAAGCTAATTGGTGAGTCCACCCGAGAAAAAAATCAGAGATAATGGCAACCGGAGGTGATGGGTGGGATCGGAACCATTGAAGAAGAAGAGGATAGTGAAGATCACGCAAGCTCATCATGTTAAAAACAAAGCCTGGCCTTGTTGGGGATTCTGGAGAGGGGAAGATGAGGGATTGAAGAGAAGAGGAGTAGCGGGAGGAGAGGAGTGGATCGAGTAAAGAGACGGTGTTAGGTGTGAGCAAGACGGTGACGTTTAAGCCGCGAGAGAGAAGGCGATGGGTGAGATCGAGGAGGGGAATGATGTGACCTGAAGCTGGGTATGGGTAAACGAGAATGTGAGGTTTGGAGGGAGACATGGCTGATGGCTTAGGAATGGCAGGTATGCCAGGTACTGTAGAAAATTGAGTGAATTGTTATATCTTCTTCTTTGCATTTAATTAATTTATGAGTGAGTAAGAAAATGTTTAGTTGGTTTAGAAACTGAAGGACTCATTATATCTTCAATTAATTTATATATGATGCTCTGTCACGCATGACGCCACTTCCCTTGTTACTATCTTCTGTAACAAACTCCTAAATAAAGAGAAACTCTATTTTTTATAGTCCAACACAGAACAGAAGGAATCAATAGGAGAAACATAAATTTGATACACTTGTTATCCATGTCTCAAGGCTTTATCTCAAGTAAACAGTCAACAAATGCATCCAAATCTTTGTCGGAACATCCTCCTTTTTCCACCCCACCCACCACAGCATCTCTTAACTCTTACGCTTTCACTCTCTCTGCTCTTGTTTCATCTAGTGACTCAATCAACAACTGAGCCAACTCTGTTGACTCGGGAATATTACGAGTCCCTTCACCAGCTCTCATCCCCACGCCTAATTATTCAACAAGCAATCGAGCATTTAGAAACTGCTCCGCCCGCATGGGCCACGTCAGCATCAGTACACCGCCGGCAATTCCTTCCAACGTGGAGTTCCACCCGCAGTGAGTCAAGAACACGCCCACAGCCCTATGCCTCAGTATCTCCACCTGGGGAGCCCATCCCTTGATGATGTAACCCCTCCCAGCCACACGATCTTCGAACCCTTCAGGAATGTCGCCGCAATCTCTTGCCACGTGTTTTTCATTCTGTAACTTCACACACCATATAAAGTTTACCCCGCTTTTCTCCAGCCCCGCGGCTAACTCATTCGTTTGCTTCTTCGTCAACATGCCACGGCTCCCGAAGCATACGTAAACAACGGATCCGTCCTCGGGAGCACCGAGCCACGTCATCAGATCGCCGGCCGTATCATCGTCTTTAGGCAACATAAGAGGCCCCACTGCCCAAACACGATTATGACCTACTTGGTTCTTCAAGTGTTCAATGTAAATTCCATCCAAATGGGTGGATGTGTTCAGAATTATTCCCCAACTTGCCATGTCAGCAAGTGAAACGTTTCTGATGAATTTCCAACCTGGTTCTCCAGGCCTCGTCGTTCTGTAAATTTCAGGGATTTCATACCCACTAAGGGAAGAACAAAGCGGCAACTTGGGAAATTGAAGTAAAGAATTTGAGTTATTGGGATCGTCTATTTTGGGTTGGTCCTTCCATAAAGTAAAGAAGGTGGACAGGCCAAATGCACCTGTGGGCGAGAAGACGATATGTGCAACGCCAACCTCCGAAGCTAATTGGTGAGTCCAGCCAAGCAAGAAATCAGAGATAATGGCAACGGGAGGAGATTGGTGAGATTGAAACCATTGAAAAAGAAGAGGATAGTGAAGATCACGGAGCTCTTGCATGATGTTGACAATTGGGTTGGAGTTAATGGTGTTTTTTAAGGGATTTGGAGAGGTTTGTGGACAGGGGAGGAGCAGTGGTTGGAGAGAGCAGAGGAGAGGAGTGGGTGGAGTAAATAAAAATTATTGTGGGTGACCAATACGGTGACGGCTAGGCCGGCGGTGAGTAAGCGGCGGGTGAGGTGGAGGGTTGGGATGATGTGGCCTGAGGTCGGAAATGGATAAACCAGAATGTGATGTTTGGTGTTGGAGGTATAAGACACGGCTTGTCAGTGCCGGTTTGGTGGTTTCTATGCAAATTGCAACGCTGAAAAAAGTAAAGTGTTTCTTCTCTTTGTAATTTGCGGCTTGGAATTATATCATGTTTCCATCATGTTACCTTTATATATAATTTACAAAATTGTAAATATATATTGTCGGTAACCATTATCTTATTTTTAAAACTTTTTATATTAAACACATTTATGATTATTAAAATTTTATATGTATTTAAAATTTTCTCATATATATAAAGAACTATAGTCAATAAACATTAAAAACAAATTTTTAGCCTTTTTAATAAAATAATTGTATTATTATTATGTTTTCTTCAAGAACAACTTTTATATCTGTCAAAAATATAAGTTAGAAACAAATTGTACAACACATAAAGGTAAATTATTTCGTTTATGTGCTTCATCTGAAATACCATCATGCCATGCAAAAACATGTAAGGTTTTTTTAGGCTTTTAGCAACATTCTAATATTCTTTTTTCGATAATTAATGCTGCCAGTAGAGACCAAAAATTAATGCTACAGAATACACCTCATTTCACATTTGCTTTAATTTTTTTTTTTTTTTAATAGTACCAGAGTTTATTTAATTTGCCTTTTCGTTGCGAGTGGGTATGGATCTGACTTCTGAGCCCGGGCCAATAATCTGAATCTTAGCCCATTATAAAGAGCCAGTTTTCCCATTTAAATGCTCTTTTATCGTGTTTTTGCCATAGCCGTTCGTTCAAGCTCATTCAACTGTTTAACAAATTCATCCATTTCTTTATCCGAACTTCCTCCTTTCGCCACCGCCTTCAATACCGCCTCTCTCACCTCTTTTGCCTTAATCCTCTCTGCTCTAGCTCCATTCACCGACTCAGACAATACCCGAGCCAACTCAGGTGGCTCGGGTACATTCTGAGTTCCCTCACCGACTCGGATCCCCACTCCTAATTGTTCGACCAATACCCGCGCATTCATGAACTGCTCCGCCCCCATCGGCCACGTCAGCATCACCACACCCGCCGCAGTTCCTTCCAACGTGGAGTTCCACCCGCAATGAGTTAAAAACGCGCCCACTGATCGGTGTCCTAATATCTCTACCTGTGGAGCCCATCCCTTGATGATGTAACCCCTCCCAGCCGTACGATCTTCGAACCCGTTGGGGATGGTACCATAATCGTGTGACACGTGTCTCTCGTCTGGTTTCTTCACGCACCAGATAAAATGGACTCCGCTTTTCTCCAACGCGGAAGCCAGCGTATCCATTTGCTTACTTGTCAGCACGCCTCGACTCCCGAAGCACACATAGACAACGGAACCATCCTCACGTGCGTCAAGCCACGTCATCAAATCGTGACATGGCACGGAGCTGGATCCACCACGGCTGGCCATATCACCATCTTGGGGCAGAACGGGTCCCACTGCCCAAACACGATCGTGACCGACTTGTTTCTTGATGTTTTCAATGTAAACTCGTTCCAACCCAGTGGAGGTGTTTAAAACGATTCCCCAACTCGCCATATTACCCAACCAAACGTTCTTGCGAAATTCCCAAATTGCTTCTCCTTCTTTGGTCCTTGTATATAGAGGAGGGAGTTGATACCAAGGGAAAACTGGACAATTTGGTAAATTCGGAAATGTTACTAACGACTTTTCGTTATCAGGTTCTTCTATTTTGGGTTGCTCCCGCCATAAAGTGAAGAACATGGACAAGCCGAAGGCGCCGGAAGGCGAGAACAGGACGCTTGGTACGCCAACCTCGGAAGCTAATTGGTGAGTCCACCCGAGAAAGAAATCGAAAACCATGACAGCAGGAAGGGATTGTTGTGATCGGAACCATTGAAGGAGAAGAGGATAGTGAAGGTCATGCAGCTGGGTGGTGTTAAGGTTGAACCTTCCGTTTGTTGTGGGAGTTTCTGGAGAAGGGAAGATTAGAGGTTGAAGAGATTGGTGACAGGAGAGGAGTGGGTCGAGTAAAGAGAGGTTGTTGGGGGTGATCAATACAGTGACGGATAGGCCGCGGGTGAGTAAGCGGTGAGTGAGGTCGAGGAGGGGGATTATGTGGCCTGAGGTTGGAAATGGGTAAACGAGAATGTGTGGTTTGGTGGTCGCCATGGATATAGCTTGGATTGGATAGCGACAAGCTCAGCTTGTAGTAATGACAATGAAACTGAGAAAAGTGTTTGGTTGGTGAGGGAGATTTATGGGACTTGAGTTTGCATGTGTTTCCCAGTACGTTTTTATAGGCTTCGTGCAAGATAAGATTGGTGGAAGCTCAGTTGAGATAGAATCAGTTTCTTCTCTTTGGACTCACACTACGTCAGGCCTGACGCCAGTAAAAATAAAAAATACGCTAATCTCTTTTAAAGTAATCCTTGTATAATAGATAACATTAATGCAAGTTGTTAAGTCGCTTTCATATAGTCTTTGTTTTTTTTGTCTTTTCTTATATTTTAAGAATAAAACGAAACAATGTTTGAATTACTTGTCGAAAAACATTAAATTTAGAATGCTTTTCAAATTTAAGGCTAAAACAGCTCAATGCAAAACACAAAGAAAAGAACTTGAATGTAATTTTTTTATTTGATTACTGAACCTTTGATCCCAAGATTTACACCTTTAGGCTACAGTTAACTATTGATTCCTCTTCCAGGAAATATGATTCTACAAAGAAAGCCTACAAATCCTTACTTTTGGAACAACTAGTACTACATTTTATTCTTCACTCGTTTTTTTTACTTAACACAAAAGCTTAAACTAATTTCAGAACTTGCATGAAGTTCCAAGCCTCTGTCTCTGTCTCCACCCGATAGTTGTGCACCTTCTTTGGGTGAAGGCAGGGTGAAGAAGCTCCTTAAACTTTTCAAGAAACACATTCCATTCTTCTTCCTTCATATCAGCAAGCTTCACAAAACTTTTGGTACTGGATAGCCGGTCATTTGCGCTACTTACGCTCTCAGATAAGGAACCCATCAGTTGATTTTCTTCTACTTTTGCATCAAGGTGAGGCGGGCTTCTCTCACGGATGTTAACTTTGTTCACAGGCTGGGACAACTTGGGGGCTATTTGAAGCCAGTTCCATTGTGTGATTCCTTTTGCCTCAACTGGTTTTTCATCCACCAGAACTTCTTCTTCTTCAAGATTCTCTAGTTTAGATGTAAAGTCTCCATTCTCAAACTCTGCATCTTCACAATCTAGATCAAACAGACACTCTTCCTCTCTTCCATCATCACCAGAGAATGATAATTCCCCCTCAGCCATGATCCTCCGAGCCTCAAGGCATACAACCTCGAGCTCACTTGGTTCCTCCTCTTCAGAACTAAATTCTCTACTCATCATCTCACCAATCTCAGAAAGGCAGAGTCCAAAAGCAGCTGCTTCCTGAAGGAATACAGTGCAGACTACCAAAACCCGGAGACATCCCTCCCGAATCATGGGCAGTTCCTTTCGTAGCATCTCAGAATCGTGAAGAGGATCTAATTTTTTTATATACTCAAGCTCATCCTCAGAGAAAGGAATTGAAGCCTGAGGCCAATGAATCCACTCGAAGTATGGGTCTTCCAAGCTCTCTGGCAGGCAAAGGCCATGATCAATTGGAATGAGCTCCACTTTTCCAAATCTCCCAACACCGTCAAGTTTCCTCACTAAAAGGTTTCCACCATGCCTATCAGTGTTAAAGATTCTTATATCCAATATCCCTATTCTATGTATTGCACCAACAGGAAAGCTTGAGGTTCCATAGTCACCAGCATCAAAGTCATGAGGCATGAACTGCTGAAGAGATGCAATCTTGCTAACTTTCTCCCTCTTCTGAAGCTTATTTCCCATTACACCATCATTAAGATTAAAAATAGAGTGTGTAACTTTCACAAGAACAGTTGCAGGCACATTAGCAAAGTGATTGTAGTCCAAAAGGTAGGCAGCTACTTCTCGAAATCCTGTTTCACCAACTCTCACTGATCCTTTCAGGCCTGGCTGCCCAAGAGCTTTCCCTACAAAGCCTTTTGGATTATTTGGTGCAAAAGGTTCCTCATCAGTTGGCTTAACAATAGCAAGATTGTCACCTTTGCAGTTTCTGAAGAAGTAAGCACCGCCAAGCCCACTATGGATAGGGATGGGATCAACACCATTCTTGATAGCCTTAACAATTTCCTTAATAAGTTCATTTGTCCTAGGGAAGGAACTCAAGCTCCCTAATATCTCAATTGGACCACTCTGATCCCTTTGTTGTTGGTCCTTTCCAGTAGGTGAAAGACATGGAGTTGATGAGCTCCGATGCATGGCATTCCTAGTCAGAAGAAGAGGAGAATCATTTCGAATGGCGCTAAGGTCATTATTGAGAGTAAGATCTCCAAATGTCAAGGAGCTCTCATCAGTAGGTACATTAAGCGCAAGCTGCAGCCTTCTCTTCACTGTGCGAGCATTGTCATTCCTATTCAACTCCATTCCCAAAACACACCCATCGTCAGTCTGTACAAACACTCGCCTTGTCCCCGCAGATTTTGCTCTTAAGTCCCAATGGTACTCTACATTGCAAGGACTGTTAAAAACCGAAACAGCCATCTGCGTCTGAACAGGACTTCCAAAATTCTGAGACATCAGAAAACCTGTAGTTTTCAAAGTCAGCAAGAACTGTGATGGCACGGTAGAGATTCTTCTTCCTCCTTAAGCAGGTGCCAGAGCCCGACACCAATTGAAAGAGGGAGATATATGTGTGCCGATCAATCATCAAACTATCAATGGAACCACCAGCCAGTCACCAATTCACAATCATTCACATCCAAGTCATGAAGAAATAACCAATGGCTCCGTAAACAACCTGCATATTAGAAACAAAATCAGCAAACTTCAAGACATAATTACATAAATACAAATTCCAACTTTGGAACAAAATGAAACGACCTTCATGCAGAAAAATAAATTTCTGAATTCAATTAAAGAAATAAACGATCATCATAAAATATCGATATATATATATATATAAAGAAAAGAAAAGAGAAGGAAACAACACAGTTTTTACACATACTATAACAGTATCTTCAGTACTTGTATCAAGTACTAATTTGTATATAAATCTGTTTGGTCGTTGAGAAAATTAAGGGCCTAACAGAGAATCGGAATCCAAATTTAATACTTTACTCGGCTGATAAAAGCCATACAGCCTGTATTGAGTAGGTCCTCTCATTTTATTAGACACTGAACAGCAAAAAAGTAACTAGTTTAATTTAAAGATTTCAAACCCTTTCTTTCTTTCTTTCTTTCTTCCATCCTCTTTTCCTTTTACATATTTTCTTGTTAACCAAACGGCCAACAGTACATCTGAAGAACGCATAAAAGGACTCACTTTTGCTTGTTATCAAATTACGAAAAAGAAAAAGAGCTTTGAAGAGTAAAAAATAAGAATGCAAAAAACAGATAAAACAAAGTCATGCAAGAAGAAGAAAGCATTGAATCAAATCGTTTTAGAAGGAAAACTCACCGAACTTGAGAGAATCTTGAGGAAGATCAGAGAGAGAAGAGAGAATCAGGACCGTTGATGAGGAAGTGATGATCACAGGAAGAAGGAAGTTTGAAAGATCAACAGTAAGAGTCCAATGGCTACGAGTTGAAGAGAGTAAACTCTGAAACCAAACACTGAGCCTCAAGTCCTTCTCTCTCTCGCTTTCTTTCTTTCTCTCGTCTCTGTTGTGGATTCTGCTGAGAATGTTTCTTTTTAAAGTGTTTTTTGTACGGGTTTCACATGAGAATTGAGGAAGAGCATTTGACAGTTTTCTTAGGAATTTACTACAAAAGACCTGCCTTTGACAACTTTTGACTCTTGAGTATATAATTATTAGAATAATTAAAGAAATTTTTATTTGAATTTGTTTATCTATATACCAACATTTATGAGGGAGAAACAATGAAAAGGAATGCCTTATAATTTTCAAAATTAATTTAGAAGAAATAAAATTTTCTGTCTTTGATGGTCAATAAACTTGTACTTCAGTCCTGGTTGGTCAATTTAGTACACCACGTTTTATAGCTGAACACCCAAAATGAAAGCCGTCCGATCAAATCAGAAGATGCAATCATCAGCATATGTACGGACGACGAGTGGCAATGACGTGCAAGAAACTGATTGGTGGAGTAGGTGGCAATGTCACCGCTAAACAGTAAACAGAGCAACACCTGCTTCCTGTGAACCGGGCAGACCAGAAGTAAATACAAGTGTTTTACCCACAACCAAAAGCGACCAATCAATCAAACAAAATTGCAAGTTTACCAACTTACCTGACCTTGGGAGCATGAAAGTTACATCTCAAGGGTTATTGTGGGAATTTAACTTGAATGATTCTTCGGACATGGGTTAAATTGTCATTTTCTGAGCTTTTCATGGATGCAAATCCCTCACCCTCTCGAACAACTCAAAAGGATGAGCACACTTTTCCCCATTTTATGATAGAAAGATTTTAATTTTTAGTACATTATTTTATATTAATTTAAATTTATTTTATATGTTGGAAGGATTTTCAATCAAGAAACTATCAAAAGGGTTTTGGTGGTTTGGGAAGTGAAATTAGTTTAACTTCCAAATTAAAAATTAATATATAAAAAATAGTTCGTACTCAATATTATCTTTGTACTATTTTAATTTTTTAAATATATTCTTTAAAATTGTTAAATAAATACTTAATTATTGATAATCTTAATATTTTTAGCTCGTGCCTTACAATACTAGTGTTCTGAAAATCGGACTAGACTGGTTGATCCGACCGGTGATTGACGCTCTTTTTGGACCAAATTACCATTTTCAATTGTTCACAAAATCTCTAACTTGATCGCCAAAGAACAAAGGCTACCAAGTGTTGGGGTTGGAAAGGTTTTATAGAGTGGAAGCTGGTGGTTCAAGGAGTGGTGTCAAATTGAATTTCAGACGCCAAAATCAGTCAGAAATTGACTGAAAAAATCAACTCAATACGCGAGTCACGGCCAGCGAAAGAGGGACCTACAAGTGTCGAGGTTAAAGGGATTTTGTAGAGTGAAGGCCAATGGTTTAGGTGATGGTGTCAGATTAAATTTTGGACGCCGAAATCAACCAAAATTTGTCCGGAAAAATCAACCCAATCACAGTGGTATACGCGAGTCACAACCGACGAACGAGGACCTATCAAGTTTTGACGTTAGAGGGTTAGAGGGGTTTTGTAAAGTGGAGGACAGTGGTTTAGACAGTGGTGTCTGATTGAATTTTGACTGTTGGAATTAGCCAAAATTTGGTTGGAAAAATCAAAACCCAAACAAATCATAGGGGTATATTTACTAGATTTCAAACCTATAAGGACTAATGCGTATTTTTTAGTGGTGTTTTTACAAGATTTCAAAGTTACTAGATTACCGATAAGACACCTCCTCTTGGCTGGGTGACACCCTGGGTTGGGTTTTAGAACACTGTACAATACACGTTAACTGAACCTTTAAAAATAAAGTTTGTTAATTTTGTTTTCTTTTCTTGACGATAAAAGGAGAAAAAAGATTAAATATTCTCTCTAGCTCAGGAGAATGGTTAACAGGTTTAACTTCATTTTTTATCTTATCGACCATAAGATAACATATTTTGATGGTCTTAAGATATGAGAATAATATCTAAAAACTGTTTCATATAACAATTTAACAATTGACGCGTTGCAAGTTGGTAAAATATCAATACTGAGATGATATTCAGAAAACTGGCCCCATGATAAGACAGAAAAANTTACTGAACACCCAAAATGAAAGCCGTCCGATCAAATCAGAAGATGCAATCATCAGCATATGTACGGACGACAAGTGGCAATGACGTGCAAGAAACTGATTGGTGGAGTAGGTGGCAATGTCACCGCTAAACAATAAACAGAGCAACACCTGCTTCCTGTGAACCGGGCAGACCAGAAGTAAAAACAAGTGTTTTACCACAACCACAAGCGACCAATCAATCAAACAAAATTGCAAGTTTACCAACTCACCTGACCTTGGGAACATGAAAGTTACATCTCAAGGGTTATTGTGGGAATTTAACTTGAATGATTCTTCGGACATGGGTTAAATTGTCATTTTCCGAGCTTTTCATGGATGCAAATCCCTCACCCTCTCGAACAACTCAAAAGGATGAGCACACTTTTCCCCATTTTATGAAAGAACGATTTTAATTTTTAGTACATTATTTTATATTAATTTTATATGTTGGAAGGATTTTCAATCAAGAAACTATCAAAAGGGTTTTGATGGTTTGGAAAGTGAAATTAGTTTAACTTCCAAATTAAAAATTAATATATAAAAAATAGTTCGTACTCGATATTATCTTCGTACTATTTTAATTTTTAAAATATATTCTTTAAAATAGTTAATTAAATACTTAATTATTGATAATCTTAATATTTTTAGCTTGTGCCTCACAATACTAGTGTTCTGAAAATCGGACCAGACTGGTTGATCCGACCGGTGGCTGGCACCCTCTCTAGTCCAGATTACCATTTTCAATTGTTCACAAAATCTCTAACTTGATCGTTAGAGAACAAAGGCTACAAAGTGTTGGGGTTATAGAGGTTTTGTAGAGTAGAAGCCGGTGGTTCAAGAAGTGGTGTTGAATTGAATTTCGAACGCCAAAATCAATCAGAAATTGACCGAAAAAATCAATCCAATACACGAGTCACGGCTAACGAACGGGGGACCTACCAAGGGTCAGGGTTAAAGGGATTTTATAAAGTGAAGGTCAATGGTTCAGGCGGTGGTGTCGATTGAATTTTGGACACCAGAATCAACCAAAATTTGGCCGGATAAATCAACCCAATCACGAGCGAGTCACGACCGACGAACAAGGACCTACCAAGTTTTGACGTTAGAGAGGTTTTGTAAAGTGGAGAACGGTGGTTCAGGTAGTGGTGTCGGATTGAATTTTGACTGTTGGAATCAACCAAGATTTGGTTAGAAAAATCAAAACCCAAACAGATCATAGGGGTGTATTTACTAGATTTCAAACCTACAAGAACTTATGTACATTTTTTAGGGGTGTTTTTACAAGATTTCAAAGTTACTAGATCACCGATAAGACCGCTGGTTTAACCTGTCAGACCGATCAACCTAAGACCTGACCTCTTGGCTAGGTGACACCCTCGGTAGGGTTTCAGAACATTGTACAATACACGTTAATTGAACCTTTAAAAGTAAAGTTTGTTAATTTTGTTTTCTTTTCTTTTCTTGACGATAAAAGGAGAAAAAAGATTAAATATTCTCTCTAGCTCAAGAGAATGGTTAACAGGTTTAACTTCATTTTTTATCTTATCGACCATAAGATAACATATTTTGATGGTCTTAAGATATGAGAATAATAATATTTGTCAATAACTTACAATAGATGATATCTAAAAACTGTTTCATATACTAATTTAACAATTGACAAGTTGCCAAGTAGGTAAAATATCAATATTGAGATGTATTCAGTAAACTGGCCCCATGATGAGACAGAAAAAAAGAGAAATATCATCATCTTCTCCTTCACTTTTTTATTTCCATTCGTTCTTTAGTTATCTAATTCATCTTCAATATGTAAGCAAAGTGATTAGAGTCAAGAGAGAAAATGACTGGCATTTTAAGTTGAGAAGAATAAAGTCATGAAAGTGTATGGCATCAAAGGGACAGGTAGACCCCAAATTGTGAGTTAAATATGAGTAGATAAGGGTTAGGTTTATGATTTTAAATCTTTTCCATCATTTCAAAATATCATCTTCATATAGTTTATAGTTTCTTTTTCCACTAGTAAATTATAGTTTGATACTTCCAACTTAGCTCCAAAATTTTGTTTCAAATGATGTTTACCTCTTTTGCCAATCATATCTTGTTGAAATTGAGGGTACGGGATCTCTGATAAAATTTTACTTCATTAGAAGGATTGATAAAGCTAAAAACAGGCTAAGTTCGGCCAAAGTATGGAGTTTAATTCCCTATTTGAACTAGGACCTAGGGAATTGACAAAGCATGTTCTGGAAAACAGTATTTTCCAGTAAAGTTTTTGTATTTTACACCGAGAGAAATGGAAAAGAGTTAAAATTACAAGGAACAATATGACTGGGACTCACAGTATAAAAATAATAATAAAATATAGGAGTGTGCAAAAAAACCAGCTGGAATCAGAACTGACAGGTACCTAGGGTTCTAGTTTCGATTCCTCCTTAAAACCAGCCTTTATAGGGTAGGTTTCGATTTTAGAAATTAGGAACCGGCTGGTGGAACCGGAATCAGAACTAACATTCGGATACCCAAGTAAGAACCATGACTAAATTGTAATTTTTATAAACTGTTAGGATATATTTAATTTTTAGAGAGTTTATTTGTCATTTTTTAAAAGTAGGGGGTTATTTAAATTAATGGGTGTACCCAAAACCGGAACCTATGTTTCAGGTTCCGATTTCTTTGAATTTGGGCAGATGCCCGAACCCGTCCACCCTTAATAAAATAGTTATAATAAGATGATTCATGCATTTTCCCATTAGAACAAACGAATTGCATACTAGTTTTAACATGTCCACCTAAGATTGTGTACTATTTCAGCCCAATTAAAGTATGGTGGACCAATATAATGTCATGAATGCAACTTAAAAATTATCTCGTCATCAAATAACGAAAAAACAATTTAGAAATCAATACAATAATATGAAAGTATTGTTGTAACACTTGTCAACTAAGTTCCTGTCTTTGCTTTGATAATAAATTATATTTATTTCTCTTAGTATAAGATTTTATTCTGAGTTATTTCTTCAATTTGATTGAAAAACTGTAATTATTGGGTTGTTGAGAGCTGACCTTTATTTGGTTTGGGTACTTGTTGTGTTGCAGATGAGATAGAGGACTCTTCAATGTCTGCCTAAAATCAAAGCTGAGACAAGCCCAATTTGCAAAATTGTAATGGGCTTGGACTGGACTAAAACAAACCCAATCTGAACCCGAAATTACCAAGCCCATGAAGGTCTAAATTCAAAGTTTATCCAAAAGGAATCAGAATTCACAAACTTGTGCGGGAGCAAGCATCATGTGCTATGAAAATGGACCACCAGGTGTTCCTTGAGCATAAGTGACCTCAATGTGCTTTTGTGTTTTTAAAAACAGCCAAAAGTACTTCCAAAAATCAATTGAAAGCAAAAACAAGAATGGATCCACGAGGCATTGGAACTTGCGAATCTAAGCTGCCACAGTCGAACGAGACACTTGTCCCACACGAGATGGGGCCACGTTTCACAGGTTAGGACCAGCCAAAAAAGGAGACATGGTAACACGCGAGTTAAGCACGTGAGACTGACACGTCAGCATGTGTACCCCTTAACCCCTTTCACTTTCAAAAATAAATTGACCCATAAACGACAGGTCACTTGGGAAAGGAGTGCACATGCCCCCACTAAGTGGATTTTTTTTTTTATTTTATTATAATTTTGTGGGGTCTAGTTTCCCTTCCCCACGTGACACCGTCACGAGAAAGAGAAAGACGCCACCGCCTAGTCTACCAGCACGTGCTCTCACGTATTCTTATTGTTGTTCTTCTCTTCCTACAAAATCCCAAGTCATGCCCATGCTCCTGTTAACAATTTCCTTTTATTTACTTATATACCACACATCAATTAGGAATAGCCTACATCGTTCATTTTAATTTAAAATAAATGTATGATAATTATTTAATAAACTAATATATAATTTATTATAAAACTAAATTAACCGAAACATATATTTTACAAATGTATCATACATATACAGTATTATTTATTAATGTGATTAATCTATTTTAAAAGTCACTATCTCAATCATCTAAAATCATCATTATATTTACTTAATTCTAAAAATTACTCAATTAATAATAATAATTTATTGAATGAAAGTAATACCACCAACTTGTTAAAGACTTTTTTCCTGCAACTAACAGTACTGTTATAATTTTCTAAATACTTGTATCAATCAAGAGGATGAACGGCAGGGGATGGACGCACGTGAGCTGCTTCCCCATACTCACATGCCCTATGTACGCCCACGTATTTTCCATACAATGAACAAACAAACCACCCCTATCACAGTAACAGAAGAAAGAGGGGTCCCGTCACCTCAATAACTCTTCAATGTATGCACTTCACATGACTTTTGCCTAATCCTAACACATTATTTTTAAATTAAAAAAAAAACAATTATTTTTAAATCTCCTTGACGAAGGTTCGTCAAATTTAAACCCATCTAAACATATTTTTTAATTTATCATATCCAATTATTAAAATATAAGAAATTTGAATTCAAAGTTAGAGAAAACATAAATATACGGGGAAAAAAAAAAAAGTTAGAGTTGATGTGACAAGAAAACTTAAGAATTTATAAAAACAAAAACGGGAGATTTCTTTAATTATTAGTAAAACCACCTTTCCACTCTCTAAAACCACTTTTAATTAAATTAAAAAAATGAAAAACGGGATCGCGTAATATTGGTTGGGGCCCAGATGAATTGGTTCCGTGAGTTGGCCACGTGATTTGGGAGGCGTGACGATGTGGTAGGCAGACATTTTTAATCACGTGATGGAGAGCGGATTCCACGGAGAAACTGACAGCTGTCGTTAATCAAAAGTTTAAATAAAATTATTAAAGCGATTAATCCGAAGAAAAGGAATAAAAACTAAAAAGTATTAGTTAACTGATCCCTAAACGGATTCCTTAAGAAGGGAATGTCCATGTTACAGGGGAAAACTCTGATTATATCAAACGACAACTGTTTGGCTTCCGCTTCCGCCGTTTCCGCGCTTGCGTTTTCTTTCTTTCTACTATTTTACTTTGTCTTTTGTGTTACATTGTGATTGGATAAACAATTTTATACTTCGTTAATTTTCATTTAACGGACTACGGCATGAATATTTTAACACAAAGCTAAATGTATGTTTCATTAAAGGAAATATGAAATGACTTTAGGCAATTGTATTATTGATGACACTAAAAAATTGGAAAAAGGAAAAGCAATATTATCTGTGTACATGAACCTCTTGTTTGAGTTGGAATATTTATTTTACTTTACGTCTAGTTGTTTAATGAATCAAGAGTTTAAAACATGTCATTCCCTTAAATTAGTATTATTTTATATTTGTAAAAACATTATTCATTGTGGTAGTCTACTTTGTGACTATTATTTAATATGTCTCTTCAATAATTAATTTAGATTCGAATATGGTATTAATTAATGGATAATCTTAGGTCTGAAATGTCAAAACTTGTGAACCTTATAAAATCACCATTACTCTAACTCTTAGTAACTTAATAAAGGAAGGTGAAAAAGAAAAACTTAGGGTAATTATTTATTTAATTTTGATTGCCTAGGAAATCATAGGTTTCCTGGAGATGGATGATTGGGACCCAGAGCTAAGTAGGGTTGGTTGGTTGGGCTGGCCCATCCAAAGCGTGGGTGTCAATTTGGGATGTCCTTTTGTAAATTTGCACGTGAGTTGCGGGGTCAACTCACGTGGCCCACCTCTTCCTTCTGTGACGACAAACATGAAAATGACTTCACATCGCTTTTCACGTTACAGACATTTCTTTCTCCCTCTGTCACCATTATTCACCCCTCGTAGTTTCTTTCTACAGTATTTTCTGGGTATTTTTAACTAAATATTATTAATTAAATTATAATTTATAATAAACTTTTTAACGCATGGGTCATGCATTTATAAATAAACCTTTCAAATGTTTTTTTGTTTTCTTTGTATTTGGCATATGGATAACAAGTTAACAACCGGCCAATTTCGGAATTGTTGAAAATTCAAAGTTATGTGTAATGTTGATGGACCACTTTCATATAGAAAAATAAATGGCGTAAAATTGGAATCATTAAATATTAAATAGTTGAATCAATTTAATTAATTAGTTGATGGTGGTTAACAATAAGTAATATTATTTAAGATAAGACAGTATGTAGACATAGTAACGACTCTCAAACAAGTGCAGTCCATGTGGGGTTTCGTTTGTCCATTCAAATCCATATCTTGTTCATGTGATTAGGAGAAAGCTCTTTCAATTAATTAACAATTATAATCTAAATTAATTTTATTTTTATATAAACAGAGCCTTGGCACAATCAATTAGACACTTGGGAAAAAAAAAAACTATATAATTTTTGACATAAAAATGACCCCAACATCGCAAACGTCATTTCACAATCAATGTACTTGAATAGGAAAGTCACAACATCTACCACGTTTTGGAATTTTCTTAAGAAATTGAATTTCATGTAAAGGAGTCACATGGTCATCACCTCTCTTCACACAAAATTATTATATATATTGGTCACATTAGATGCCTAATACATGTCCCCTAAATATGTATCATATCTAATATATGATGAATTTTTGTAGCTTAAAATTTGATCAAAAATAATTACATGAATGAACGGCTTCTAAGAATTTTCTTAAGAATATTAAACTCAATGGAAGTAGAATATTAGAACATGGTACAATTTTTTAATGGAGAGCCATGTTCTGCCAATTTTAATTAATTAATTAATATCATATAATATAACATTACAAGGAAAAAAGATATTGTCACGCCAAGCTGTTTCTATTGCATTCATGCACCATAGTGTGAATGCTAAACCATGATTGTTTGAATTAAAAAAAAGAAAGAAAAAACCCATATGTTTTTAGAGTACGATATTAATTAAGATTCAATATTTAAAATAAAAAAAAAAAAGACAACTAGAAATAGAGAATTAAAAAGAAATTTAAAATCTATGACAACAAATTAAAATAAACTTACATTGTTAATTCATCACATTCTGATAGTAGCTAAATAAATTAACTTTGTCTGAGTCATCTTCGTTTTGGCTCTACTCATTTGGCTTTATGCAATAAAGTCTTTGCTATAACTCTCAATAATGAATCGATGTTAATAATTTATTTAATGCTTGTCTATGCTGTTGTAATTGAAAAACTTTATATTATATCAGACAAGATATTTAAAGCGTTTGTTACAACATTTCACAAGTTGATACATTGAGAATCATTTATATATATTTTTATGATAAGGACTATTGTGGTATCTAATTTCATTTACTCCTCCATTTTTTCTCTTTTAACGTCAAAGCGTTGGTACTAATTTGGATCTCTACAAGTTTTATAATTCAGTTGAAAATTTTACTAATGTTTTACGTTCAATCATTCGAGATAATATTGCATCATTTGTATCACTATGACGAAAGAAGTTTTATAAGTTTTTAAATTCAAATCTTACAAACATTAATAAAAATTGCCATTGAGATTATTATCTGATTAATAATTTTAAAATCTAATAGATTAATTGAGATATACGTTTAAACTGATTTAGACACCTTAATGATAAAAAATAATAATAATAAATATCATTTAGAACAAGAAAAAGATAAATGAAGAAAAAGGGGTTAAGAAGGCACATGGGGGAGCTAAATGAGATGGAGAAAGTCCCGCGTTTCCCGCAAAGCTAAATCCGCATTCACAGAATAGATGACTACTCCTAGTACAGTACATTTCAGTTAATACAAGTAGTAGCACGTGATATTTTTCCCTTTACCACCAACATCCTCTCTGCTCTGTAACTTATTAATTAATTTCCTTAGATAATCGGGATCTGTGCTCTAATCATCACCTGTAAGTATTAACATTATCCCCTTAATTCTTTTTCCGTGTCAACAGGTAACTGTTTACAAGTCAACCTTTTTCTGTTTACTATTTTCACGTGACTCATACTCTCTCTTCGCCTTCGCCTACACTTGCCTGTACAAAAACAAAACCCTTTGTCACTGTTTCTCTGCGGTCAAATTCGCTGCTTGTATTGTCGGGTCCTATTACGGTGACGTAATTAAATTAATTTGATAATTAAAAGGGATTATTTATCCCTTTTACTGAAACGACACCGTAGTAGCAATTCAGATGGTTGGTTTGATTTGTATTAATATAGGTTGGGCTAACAAAGCACATGCTGTGTAGATCCTTATATGTACAACTAATCTTTAAGACACTAGTACTTCTTCCAAGTGGTGTACTCATGAGCCACTGCAAATCCCATATGTCATGCCTCTTCTTCAGGTTACATTTTTTTAATTTTTTTTTTTAATTTTAGGCTTTGGAGACATGGGTGTTTAGTGTTTTTTTATAATTTTTTATTATTTGAAAAATAAATATTAAAAAATGAGGAATATTACTGGATCCCGTCAGTAGATCCTGAAAGCTGTTAAAAATGCTGAAGACGGCCCATACTTCCGAAACAAAATTACGAATCGAGATTAGCAAAACCATAAAAAATATAAATCGGGATTGTCAAAAAATATTAAATAAACAAATAAAAAGATTGTGAGTTTCCCAAACCACCATGTGACACCGTAACAGACCAAACGGAGTCCGTTTCATCAGGAAACTAACGCCGTCAACAGCGCCGCAACGTCGTTAGAGAAACGCCGTTTTATCTAACGGGAGCAATGAATAGAAATACTTTGGAGAAACAGAAAGCAAGCAGAACATCTTGAACCAAAACACACACCAGACAGATAGAGAGAGAAAGCGACAGGGAAAGAGAGAGAGAGAGAGAGAGAGAGAGAGAGAGAGAGTTTCTCTTCGACCTACAGCCAAATCTTTGGCAACACTGTAAGTTTTTAAGAAAAAAGAAAAATTATAAATAAAGCTGAGAGTCTGAGAGAGTGATTGAAAAGAGAGAAGAGAAAAAAAAAAAAAAATTTAGTCGAAAAACGAAGTAGATTCCTCAGCATTTGTGAATCCTGATCTCTCAATTCAAACAGAGCCATCCACCAGCCTTTAAAAAGTTCTGGTTTGGTCCGCTTTCAAGTTCACTATTTAAATTCTCCTTCTTTCATCGAAGCGTTTGCGAGTTTGAATTGAACGTTAATAATAATCAGTTTTGTTCGGATCAAAGGTACGTGTGTGGATTTTGTTTATTTGCTTGAATTTCTTCTTTTGCAGATTTTTTTTGTTAATGCCTTCTTCATGTTTCAACAGACAAAAATTTGTTGTTTGAGTGAGAAGTTTGACTCGAATTTGAATGGTATGAATCTGTACCTCTTTGAATTGTTGAATTTGACTTGAACATCGTGTTTGTCTCGGTATATTTTGATTGCAGGTTATGATTTTACGTATAAAGAATTCTTCTTTTGGGCTGAATTGTTCGTAGAAAGATTTTACCGTGAGTAAGTGAAGGAGATTTTCTCTGAGAAAATTCAAGACGGTGCTTCTTCAAGAATCTGAAGTCAATTGCTTATCGGAGAATTCAGTTTTAGCCAGCCGTGAAGGTGAATGCGCCTCCGAACTCAGGCGGAGGCGCGAATTTTCTCGTTAGAATCTAAATTTTGTATGCAAATCGGATCTGAGAACCAACGGTTGAATTTTCCAACAATTCAACACCTGAACAGTGAATTAATTAAAGAATTCACCGAATCTCCACGGAATTTTGAAAAAAAAATTCAGCTGGAGATGGAGCTTCCTCAATCCCGTCCCTTTGGAACTGAAGGTAAGGTATTTTACAGAAAAACAAAATTAATAAGTTCTTTTGTAACTTTGTTTTGATTTTCATTATGGATAACAAAAACAGAATTTTTTTTTGTTTTTTTGTTTTATGTTTTAACTGTGATTTAGAAGTTGTTTTACAGGAAGGAAACCAACACACGACTTTCTGTCACTGTACAGTACTCATCCAACAGTCCAACAAGATCCAAGACCGTCTTCTCAAGGTAAAATTCTTCTCTCTTTTCGATCCATTTTTAAGATCCCAATAACCTGGTTGTTCTTTTCTGTTTATTATTATTATTATTTTTGAATATTTGTCTTTTAAAATGTTTTTATGGGTTAAAAAAAAAATTAAAAATTAAAACAAAAATCTCTCCATCTTTAATTCTTTATTTATGTTATAGTTATTACGCGATCACGATTTGTCTAATGCACGTGACTGGATCTGGGCCATGGATGGTAATGGGCCAAATCCGAAAAGGAAAGGATTTAGCAGTTAGTAGTAATTAGCACCATCAGATTGGGTTATTGAATGGGTCCCATTTTAGAAGTTAGACAATGATTTGACAAGTCACGTGATTCACATCAGGCCCTGATGCCGGCGCATGGTATTCAGAATGCTAAGCTTCCCACTGTAGAAACAGCACGCGCTCCTTTCTTTCTCAATTTGGCAAAAATTTGTTTCTGTTGCCCTTAATCTCAATTTTTTTTTTTTTTATAATTAATCATAATAATTATATAATTGTGAGATGAAATATATAAGTAATTCTTTTTAATTTTTATATGAATTTATGGACGGTTAAATCATTAGATTGTGATGTGAGATTACTATAATTTAGGGTTAATAATTTAAACTGAAATAAAATCACAAATTTTTACTATCATCACTTTTACTTTGGCAACAAAAGTATGGATCTTTCATTGACAAAGAAAATGAAAATGAAAGACCCTGGTGTGATATCTTGTTCGTTACCAACTTGTGATTGTCGTATTGCCATTTAAATATCTTTGAATTCTTTTTAACCTTTTTATTTATGTATTTATTTATATTTATCTAATTTTACCTCAACTTTGTGCAGCATGTATGTTCCAATCCAGAATTAATATTCATAATTATAAATGAATTCTGAATTCCGAATATGAATTGTTTCCTTTTTGATTCTTGAACAGGTAGTTTCCTCAAAACTCATGATTTTCTACAAGTAGGAAAGGAAGAAAGCACGGTTGAAATATCATCGAGTGTTGAAAAGCCACCACCTCCGGCGCCGCCTCCGACTTCTGTGGAACATATTCTCCCCGGTGGGATTGGGACTTACAGTATAAGCCACATTTCGTATTTCAATCAGAAAGTTCCAAAGCCAGAAGGATCGATATTCACGGTAGCTCGGGCGAGTAGTAGCGAGAGAAACGATGAGAATTCTAACTGCAGTTCTTACACTGGAAGTGGTTTCACTTTGTGGGAAGAATCTGCAGTCAAGAAGGGAAAGACAGGGAAGGAGAATGCGGGAGATCAGAGAGCCAATGGAAGAGGTATTTAATAAAAAATTCTTATATTATAACTGCACTTTACGTTTATATAGTTAACTAATTAATTTCATGCATTATCAACTTAGCATGGACTTTTGCATGCAAAGTGGACGACTGGAATTTTAATGTTAAAGCATGGGTATTCAATTTTATTCAATTTCTACTTCATGTTTTAATCTTCTCTTTTTTTTTTTTTAATGCAAACTTGCAATTATGGAATAGTAGTATTTTTGGATTCTAAAAATATTGGAATAATATTATTCTGGATATATTAATATTTTGGACCTAATTTGTAATTGGATATGGCCTTCACCCATAGTGGAATACATCACTAATTTTTTTTTCCTTAGAAAAAACGAGTTTGTGGAATTGTGGATTATATATTCAAACTGGACTCTGAACTGATAACAACTATAAAAGTAGCTCTGCGCATTGTATTTTTTTTTTTTTTTTTTTTTTTTTTTATAATATGGAAATGTGATTTTTTTGGATGGTATGTATTGACTGGGCTTGAATTATGGGCTAGTTAGTCCAGTTGAATTTGAATAATGTGAAGTTTAGAGAGACAAAAACGGAAAAAACTGAAACTAACGAAGCTTTTGGGGCTACTGTGCATGGGCAGAAGCGGCAGTGAAAGTGGGGCAGTGGCCGTCACAATCGTCTTCTAACAACAATCACCATCGCAACAGCTTCAGCTCTCTCTCTTCCTCTCAGTCAGTCACTTTCTCTCTCCATTTTCTTCCTCTTTAACTTTACTTTTGCTTTGGGGTCAAATTTAGTTGGCGAGGAATATAAAAGATTGAATAATTGATGTCGTTATTTTAACAGACAATCGGGGCTGAAGAGCCAGAGCTTCCTAGAAATAATAAAGTCTGCAAAAGATAGTACACAGGATGAAGATTTAGACGATGAAGAAGAGTACTCTCTGAAGATAGAGAACTCTTCTACTGTCCTTAAAGGTAAGTCTCACACAATTCACAAACAAGACAACCTGTTGTGCTTTCTTATGAACACATATAATTTGCCAGTTTCTTTTTAGTTCATTTACCATTTTTCTTGCGATTTAAAGGTTCTGAATTGTACAGGGGAATTGAAGGTAAAAGTTGATGGGAAGAACACTGATCAGAAGCCCAACACGCCAAGATCAAAACATTCTGCAACAGAGCAACGAAGAAGGAGCAAAATAAATGACAGGCAAGTGTAACCTTCCTTTTCAATGCCATCTTTTTAAAATTCCCTCCAACTCAAGTCTAAGCAGATCTTCACATTACAGTATTCATATGCAAGTTCGTTTTCTTAATTGTTATTCTTTTTGGGCGACATTCTAACTGAAGTTTCTTAATCTAATTAGATGCTAACACCGGAATTCATAGATTGTGTTTTCTTGCAAGTTTGTGTTTTCATTCTGGGACCCGTTTGTTTTGACACAAGAGATTTGCATTTTCCTGTACTTCGAATATAACCATTGTAGAATTTAGGACGGCGATCCTTTGTACCATGTAATTATGGGTTTGCTCGTTCATGTTCTGCTCTAACCGGTGGTCTTAGTTATAGGAAAGAACTGAAATCATTGGAAATAGTCTGTTGAATATCTTCCAATTCGTCCCATTTCTTTGGAACTTGCTTTATGGTATTTGCAGTCTCCCTCACTGTCATTACAACCATTAAGCCTCAAACTCTTAAAAGATGAAAATATATATATATTTGTATCAATCTAATGATTTGAAATCTTATGGACATTCATTATGAGGTCCTTGGAAGGGTTGCTATTTATGCCCAAATGAGGAGTTGTGGTCTTTTAATATTCAGATAATTGTTTGGATTATAGAGTTTTAGCTAAGTATTTTGCAAAATATCCATTTCTCTGGTGAAAAAACTTAATCAAACTCTGGTTTTGATTGGTAAGCTACCGGTTAGCATTGTTGCATATCTTGTCAATAGTTGCAATTTTGATTGATCAATTAATATTGGAGGTGGTTGTCAACACAATCAGGTATTAACAGTTAGAATTCATCATGCAGATTTCAGATGTTGAGGGAACTCATTCCTCACAGTGACCAAAAGAGAGACAAGGCATCATTCTTGCTTGAGGTATGCACATGTCTCATAATAGTTTATTTTTTGTTTGGAAGGCTCACTTTAAATTGATTGTTGGATGATGAGACATTAAAATCATTTTGCAGGTTATCGAGTACATTCAGTTCTTACAGGAAAAGGTACACAAGTACGAAGGTTCGTACCAAGGATGGAACCAAGAAACAGCTAGATTCATGCCATGGGTAAACTCACATGCTTGCCTCTGTAAATCTATTGTGTATTTTAGGACATGTAACCACATTAACCGTATATGATTTTAATTTACATATCCTTATCTTCATTTTGATTTGAGTTTGTCTCTCTACTTTCTTTGCAGCAGAGAAACAATCAGAAGCCTGTTGAAAGTTATGTTGATCACTCCCAAGGCGGGTCTGGTCCTGCATTGGTGTTTGCTGCCAAGTTTGATGAGAAAAAGATACCGATTTCTCCAGCAACTCCTGGAAATGCACAGAACCAAGTAGAATCTGACTTGAGTACTGCTGCTACTTTCAAGACAATGGATCAGCAGCCTGGAATAACAAATAAAGCAATGCCCTTTCCTATGGCGTCGCTTCAGCCAAACTACTTCACTCCGGTTAGGAGTGGCAGTTTGGCCGCTCAACTTCCACCTAGGTTGACAACTGATGTAGAGCAGCACACAACATCTCAGCCACAAGGGCAGCTATGCAATGCTAGATCATGTACAAGTGATGGGGCTGTTGTCGGCAATAAGCTGAAAGAACAAGAGCTGAGTATTGAAAGTGGCACAATAAACATCTCAACCGTGTATTCTCAAGGGTGAGTTCTTTTTCAATATGTTTCCTTTCTGTGAATCAGGCTCAATTTCTTACATTGAGGTGCCCTTGAAATAAATTGAAGAACATAATGTGATTTGTGGCTCAATAACATTAGTGATACTTGAATGGAACAGGTTGTTAAATACCCTGACACAAGCACTGCAGAATTCTGGAGTTGATTTGTCGCAGGCCAGCATTTCAGTGCAAATCGATATCGGAAAGCGTGCAAATAGTAGAGCCATTGACCCATCATCCATTATTAAGGTACATTCAGAAGCATAATATTTTGTATGAATCCCCATTTGGCAGAGTTATGAACTGAAGTCCAATATTGTTTGTTACAATTTTAGGAAAATAAGGTTGCCTCCAGCAATCAAGGAACCACTCGTTGTAGAGGTGGAAACGGTGAGGAGTCGGATCAAGCAATAAAGAAGCAAAAAAACAGATAAAAGGTAGGTTCAGAAATTTCATAGTATTAAAATTATAGTTTATTGTAATTTAATTAATTCATTTTCGGGGGGTCCTGGTTGAAAGGTAGATGGAATGTATATGTAGTGGGTTTGATATAAATTGTTGGGATGCACAGAATTCCTAACAAATATTGGTATCATTTGTTGAATCATTATACATGGTTCCTTACTATTAATTGTTGAGAAGCTCTTTTTTTTTCATTCAAGGCTTCCTCTATTCATTTGACATGTATCTAAACACGGTTTGGTTGAAATATGGATTTTTTCAACCTTTTCCTTTTATAAATACTTGTTATGGAGCATATGCCCATGCATTTTACCCCAACTGTTATGTACTTTACACACAAAAGCTTTCTCATTTCAGCTTTCTCTTATTCTGCTCATTTACATTCTTAGTTTATTAGTTTTAGTGATGCATAAAGCCCTTAGTTCAATATAAGCTAAAATAGATCATGTATAGTATAAAATACATTTATAATTGTATAAGCAAGAATCAGGATCCTCTCTCAAGTCATGTCAAAAATATTGTTTACTGGGAACATCTGAATTAGTGTTTTTGGTTTCTCACAGGGTTATGCATTTGAACTTACGGTTTTCTAAGAGAGTTATAATAGACAGAAACAAATTAGAGAAGGCCTTCAGTACCTTCTCCAGTAACTATGGCCTTGTTTGGATTGAGGGATTACAAAATTAATGTATTTGATAAATTCTATTGTTTGGTTTAAATATAAAATCCATGAATTGTTGATTCAAATTTTTATGCACTCATGTTTGGTTAGATGAATACAATTTATGGATTTGATAAATAATTTTCAGCTTTACCCTTGATATCCAAAACCAACCAAAATTCAACTTTGATCTAATATTATACTCTTTCTGTTTCTTTATAAATGTCGTTTTGAGGGTATTAACTTTTTTCAAAATAAATGACGTTGTCTTTTCTCTTTCAATGTTTCTCTGACCCACATCTTCATTTTCTACTTTGCCCCTCATCTCCTCTCTCCACTTTTTTCTATGACCCACATCTCCTCTCTCTCTTTCAATATTTCACACATGTGTGCAGTGGGAAAAACAAAGGGTGCGTTTGGCTCCCTATTTTTATCCATATTCCCAATCCTATTCTCCAAATAATGTTTGGCACACTATTCCAGAAATATTACCCTATTTTTTTAATTATTTTTAGACCCCATAAGGTTATTAATTTCACTAAATGCCCCCTGAATTTTTTTTAAAAAAATTAACAAAAACCCCCCCATCAACCCAACTTGTCAGATTCCGGCAACCACCATCGGTGATAGCCGGAATCTGTACAACGGCCTAAATTCCGACCATAAATGGTCGGAATTACACCGATCTGGCCGTCAGCGACGGCCAAAGAAATGGCCGTCGTTGACCGAAAACGACGGCCATAACAGGCCGTAGATCTGGCCTTTTTCGGCCAGATCTGTGGTGGATCTGGCCGGAAAAGGCCATAATGATGCGTTACGGCACAGATCCGATCGGTCTGTGCCGTAACGAAATTTTTCGGCCAGATTCCGGCGGTGGCGGCCGGAATCTGACACTGCAGGTGGTGGGGGTGTTTTTGTCATTTTATATAGTAGGGTCTTTAATTAAATTAGTAAACCTAAGGGCTTTTTCATAAATTTTTCAAATTTACCTCGTAATACTCCCCTATCCAACAATCCAATACTACCCTCAAAATCCTGTCCAAAATACTACACCAAACGCACCCAAAATTTTCCCACGTGCAATATCAGAGGAAAAAGTCAATTTGAGAAGAGATAAAATTGATACATTAAAAACTGTACAGAGGCTTAAAACGACGGTTATATAAAAACGGAGGGAGTATTTGATAGAGAAATCCAATTATAATTAATGATTTTTTGTGATTTGGTTAAAAAAAAAAAAAAACAAAAAGAATTCCAAGTTAATATAATATAGTATCAATTCATTCATGAAAAATTTAATAGTTGAATAATTTCATATTAAAACATATAACATAACCATAGCTATATATAGAAAATTAGTGTTAATATAATACACTAATACCATGTCCAAAAATGCATAATCAATTGCTGATCATGCATCTGGAATCAAAAGAGCCAAAACATGTCTTCTTTGCTTCATCATCTAAATCGAAGAAGAAATCAATTTCAAATAGGCATTTAACTATCTTTATTGCCATAGCTAATCAGTTTCCAATTATGTCTCTAGTATGCTCTAAGATGTTAATGATGTAAAGGTGAAGAGTTCAAAAAGAGAGAACGATAAATATATTTCTTTTAATTAGGGTAAAAGATAATTACTAGGATATTAAATTATTAATAAGGATAGGATTGAAAAATTTAAGTAGTAACAAAATCCCTTTTTTTTTTGTAAATGGATGAATTTGGCAAAATTTTAAAGCCCTCAAAAATAAAGGATTCTGGAGGGGGGTGGATTTTCCAAAATCCATGGATTTCAACTTTTTTTTTTTTAAACCAAACCAAGGATTTTACCAAATCTATGGATTTTACAAAATCATTAATTTAGAATCCCTCGATCCAAAAGAAACCTATGAGATTTTGATAATTTGGTTGACGAATACTGCTTAGAATAATATTAAAGATCTGATCCAGCAGAAATCATACACCGGGCCGGGCCAAAAAGGCCCCCAAGTAACATGTTATTTTATATGTTCAAACCTTATATTATATGAACCGAAGTTTTAGCCTTAAATTTATGTAAACTTTTTTATTGTTGATGGTAACCAGTATAATTTTCTTTATTGTAATTTTAAAGGGAAGATATGTCAATTGACAAAATCAGGTATCCAATCTTTATATATTACCATTACATAGTATGTTTCCTTTCACTCATGTTCTAGTATTTTAATTTCATCCTTTTTCTCTTCCATGAATACAATCAATACGTAAGATAATACAATCTTATATAATTTTAGTTATTATTCATTATATATATATATATATTTCTTGATTGTGATTTATGCATGTTCAAATTATTTTACATTGAAATGCCACTTCAAAGTGGTCTCAAGTTCGAATCATAAGAATGATTACTAATATTGTTAGTCACAGATTGAAGGATTTGTCTTGTTTCGGAAGTCTTGTGCGGGGTCGGTAGACTGTAAACTAGTCCGAACACCCCCGGTAACAAAAAAAAAAAAAAAATGTCACTTCAAAAAGTATTTCAGTTTCTTTTATATAAAAATAATTTATAATGAATGAACCAAAATCCATATTTTGTTTATACATAAAAATATTTCAAGTTTCAACTACACACTACAACTTTTTGAAGGATATTCAATTGAAAAATATTAATATATTTGCCTTGATTCTCCGACACTCCAAAGCTCTTCGAAAGCTTAAAACCCGGAAGCATATGTGACAAAGCATATTAATTATAACATTGAACTGACCCTACCACATAATATGGTGATTTAATATTGAAGAAATGGCAATATAGAATGTAATTAAGGAGGAAACAAAGAACAAGAGATTGATATCATCAATAAATATTAAGTTGACGGGATCTTTCCCAGTCCAACAACTGCAAATCGAATTTGGGTTTGTTGTACCATCCACGTTTCTCAATCTGGGCAAATAAATATCCTTGCCATTATTGACCTCGCCGTCCTCCCTGTCCCTGATAATAAAAATTATATTTTACTTACAACTCAGGCAGTGATTTGTTGTTTACATAATTAAACAAAAATGGCCGATTGTAATTCCAATTATTACTTAATGACAATGATAATTGCCCAAGGGAAATGGCTCCTTCATCTATGTTAGTTTCTTGGAAAACTAAACTTCATAGGGATCTCCATGAGGGTATTGACTTGGAGATTAATATCCATTTATTTAGATAAAATTTGAAGTCAAATGACAAAATTGAAAATTGACAGATAATAAAAAATATTGTAATATCGCTATAAGCTGGAAAAGCGAAGAAAATGATAATTTGAGTGGGCCTTTTTGCCTGTCACCTCTTGCCGTCTTTATATATTATCAATCATTTTCTATCTTTTTTTTTTTCTTTTTCATTGTTTGCGTCTAAGACTTGTCATTATATTAATACAATGAATTACAATAACATAAAACGTCTCGGGTCAATTATTTCTCTTCAAATGCCAGCTAAGAAGAGCAAGGACCACATACAAATTACAAAACAAGCATTCTCTCATTATAATCAAAGACAGGTGATAATATGGACCGCAATTCCATGAGATTATATTCCAATTAAACTAAACAATAACAGAATGATTGTTGAGTTTGAGTACGAAGAGAATCTCCACGTTTAAATAGTACCACCACCACCACCACCACTACATTATAAGCCAACTGACAATAACATCCTCTTAATTGAAACGCCAAACCAAAAAATTTATAGACATGAAATGGCCACCACCGGACCAAATGGAATAAACCTAGATTCCAAATTAACACAATTGTGGACATCTTTGACCGGTTTTGGTTTGTTGTCTTGTCATGATCAAAACCCAGTTGCAATTTTTAGACATCTTTTTTCAGAAAGGCAAATTTGACCAAATTTTACAAAACAAATCGAATAGGACGAAAAGTAAAAATATTTTTCTGCGAAAGTAGCAATGAATTTGCATAGTGTGAATTAAAAGATAAAATTTAGAATGTAATATATGCTAGGGAACTCACAAGACCATGGTCGTCGATCTACAAAAAAAAAAAAAAAAAAAATAGAAAGCGGAAGGCCAAGGGAGGGACAGATCCTTCCATGAATCTCTGGTTCCAAAGTAAAAACAATTTTATATTTGCTTCCCTCAGTGTACAACCAAATTTTTATCTCATATCACCCTGTAATGGCAGGCTACCTTCTATACACAAAATGAATTATTGGCATATATTAAAAGATCTTCACCTTCTCCAGTTCCTTCTGAAGATTTCTCTCAGGCTTTTTCGAAGTTTACCAACCACAATTATCTTCGTAAATGCTCTTAAGAACAACATCAATCATTATCACTTCACCTCTGAGTAGGGAACTACCTTTTCATCTGTCAAAGTAGCTACCACCCTGAGAGAACACTGGTAAATGCCACTCTCTCACAACACGACAATCATGTACTACTTAATGGATCAAATGATGATGGTTGTAAACATTCTTCAGGATTGGAGTAGAAGTAATCCTCTTCTTTTGGTCTGTCTGGGATCACCATCCTACTACTTGGTCCTCCCATGCGATCGGCATGAGCTTCCTTTACAGCAGCAGAAAACTCATCCCAACTTAGAGATCCATTAGTATACTGGTCAATAAGATCAACCAAAAGCCTTCTCTCCAACAAGATTGTCTTCTTGTAGCCAAGGAATCTGAAGAAACAATAAATAACGCTGTGTCATGTTCAAGAAAAAAAAATAAAGAATTTACCCAAAAAAGATTTACTATAATTAATATTAGCTCAAACAAAAATCACACATGGTAAAAGTCATAATTCTTCCTCAATTAAATAATAATTAATCTAAAATCAACCTAAAACAGTTTAATGAATCTAAAATTTATTTTTCCCTCTTAACGTAGATTCAAATTTTAATATTAGTCTAATGGCCAGAAAATAAACTGTCTGTACTAAGGGTGTCTGCACAAATTATTTTTCTGTGACAGAGAGAAATTGGTTTGGAAGTTTGAACCCCAAAATCATGATCCAAAGCCACACAAAACAAATATAACTCATTACAACTAAAATCAGTTAATATTTGATATCAATAATAAGTGTACACTGTCATCAGAACATTACCTGCGATGGCCTTCAACAACTTTAGCCATGTTTCCATCATATGTAGGAACAAAAATGTCACTCTCCAACGACACAAGATAATCTAATGCTGCCATCTGGGATGAGTGGTTCTGGAAAAACCTAAGGTCTGCTGGTTCCAACAGAGTTTCCTTTCTGACCTGTTCCAGAAAGCAAAAGTAGTTTATTATTACTAGTGCAAAGCAAGCACCAAAATCAAATAATATGGCTTCAGTTTTCATCTTCTAACCAATCTTGGATAAGCTGCCGCAAGACTCGCCATTCTCCTTTGTCCACCATATATTTCGCCAGCAGCAATATAAATCTGTATACTAGGATCAACGTCCAGGGCCCTCAGAGTAAGAGCAGTTTCCTCAGGTGTCAAAGGGCACAATCCATCTTTCCTCTTCAAGTCGGAATTTATAATTTTCTCTTTCCACCAAGGATATGCATATCTGCCAAAACATGAAAATTTCGGCCAGCAGTAAGAATCAAGTTTAAATTTCATACTTCTCTTGGACCAACTGAAACTTATGCATAGATGCTTTACTTACCTCATCCTTGTCAACTCGTCCACCTCCTCCTTGTTGCAACCTTGAGTGCAGCCAGAAAATGCCAACATGTCCATTTCATATCTAAGGTGAAGTACCAGGAAAGGACCATTCTGTCTTAAGAGTCTGATAACTCTTTTACCCAACTCCTCTATCTGTGTAGTAAATCTTAAAGCGCTAAAATTTACACGGCAGCGGAGTTTTTGAATCTCCAAAGGTTGACCATTGTTGGCAAGTCGAGCATCAGTTCTGTTCAGATGTACAACTTTGTACTTCTGTATCAGAGGGAGAATCTGTTCACAAGGAATTCAAAGCAAACCTATTACCCTGAGAAGAGTCTTTAAGGGGAAAAAAAAAAAATTGTGCAAGCACAAAAGACATATAACTAAACATTTCACTAGTTTTACATCTCAAGAGCATCCTAAGATACCTCAAGTTTTGAAATACCAAGATTACCAGTTCAAGATTAGGTATTACAAATTCTAAGGATCCATATTGTAGTGAAATTAAATGCTAACTGAAATTCAATGTAGCAATTAAGGGAAAAAACAAACCCACCTGATTATGATAGTAAGATATATCAGACCAACTAACTGGAGGCATAGAATAAACTCTTCCTAGTTCCACTCTCCTCTTGAGTCTAGGAGGCAACACTTTCAATATCCTGACCTCATCTCTCAATGATGTAATAAAATGATCCACATCAAATATATCTTGGAATTCACTGCATAAAGGTGATTAAAATTGGGTGAGAACTATCATCCTAGTTCAAAAACAGGGGATGAAAATTGCCTCCATCCTAAAAGCAAGAAGCTGAATAAGAAATAGAAGGAAGGAGATTAGGACATACCTAGGATCAGCCCAGAAGGAGGCTTTATCCAGTTCAGGGACTATAAGAGTAACATTCAAATGCCTCGCAATAGCCACCATGTCACAAATCTGTTACCATACACACCCACATACAGAAAAGAACAAATTATTCAACAGATAAAAAACTAACAACAAATTAAGAACACAAAAGACAAGAATGAATTGACAAGAAAGAACCAAGTCTTCAACAAACCACTCACCGCCGCTCTCATTTGATTGAGACCTCCATTGCACGAAACCATAAGGTAGCCATTGTTCTTATAGACCCCTAATCCAAACATACCAAGAATCAACATAAAAATCAACTTGTCATTTAATCAATATCAAATTCTAATGATATCGTCAATCAATATAAATTTTCTAAAGATGTCACAGGAACAAGTAACAATTTTACTCACTCTTAGGAGGGAGAACACGCGCAGGAACCGACGGAACCTTATCCTGAACAATAGCAGAGGCTGCGTCGGACTCGCGGTTAAAACAAGGAGGCCAAACGGTCAAGACTCTGGGACCCCAAGTCTCACCAATTGCCGTTAACTGGACTATGCAAGTCCAGAGCAAAACCGACGTCGTAGCCCTTATCATCCAAAGCTTCATTCTGGAACCACCACCACTCTTCAATTGCTGCTGCTTTTCTCCCTTAAAAATCCCTCCTCCTCCTCCCATCTCTCTCTTTCTCTCACTCTTCTCTACCCTGCACATTTACACATCCAAAAAACCGGCAATGCGATTTTTATTTTAAGTTTCTTCTATCAATGTAGCATCTGATATGGTAAGAAAACCCTAAAAACAACTTGCTCTTTTTGGCTATTTGTTTGTTTTATCAGAATCTTCCAGATCCAAAACTTCCAAAATTAGGATCGGCAATCTGATCCCTTAATTTTACACCAAAGTTTTTCCCTAATTAGCACGCTATCCTCTCTAACACACAGATTCCTTCACTCAATTCGCGCCAAAATCCCTAATTTCTACTCACATTACACAAAAAACACATCTAATTTTATTTCCTCAATCTTCAACCACCGACCAAACCCTAAACTAACTCAATCAACAAATTGAATCAACCAATTTTTTCTTGTATACAAAACAAAAAAAAGAAAAAAAAGAAAAAAACTTGATTTCAACAACGATCAAACCAAATGGAGGGAGGTTACTCCGGCCGGAGAGTATGAAAGCGCAACTACACTATTCAGAAAGAGTTGAGAGAGAGGGACAGAGAAAGAAAAGATAAAAGAGAAATAGAGAATGTATAAGCGACGCGTTATTAAATGAATTAAAAGCCTTTTTCTGAGAGTGTGTGCCGTACACCGCCCGATCACATTTCACACATCATCACATAACCCCTTTGGTTTGGTTTGGTTTTAACCATGGCCAGATTAGAGCTGACTAGGGTTAGTGTTGACTGTGGTTAAGTGCAATGGGCCAATAAATTTAAGGTAGCTAAGTTGGGAAAATAGGACTGGGTCCACTAGAAGTTATCTGTAGGATTGCGTGGCACCCATCCGTTGGTCTAAGTTGGACACGTAGCTGCTAGAGACTAGAGTATGAATGGATGATCTGTACCCGCCGTTAGATTCGGAGCTTTTATTAAATTGTCGATACACCGACAATATCTCGCGATAATTTGAAAACGTGAAAAAAAGAAAAAACCTAATGATGAGTTTTCTTATTTTACAAATTTGGTTTTCTGATTGTTTAAAAAATAAAAAAGGAAAAAAAAAACTTAAAATTCAAATACTTCATTAAAAACTTTAATTGTGTGTATTAAAGAAGAAACAATATGCAGGATAACGAAATATTTATAGTTTTAAAATATCTTTTTCCATGATTTATTCTTTCAATAATTAATTCTAATAAATATATATATATATATATATATATATAGTCTTAACCTTTAGAATTTTCTTTGTTTTCCTATCTTTAGACCTCCCTTTATACAGATTTTTTTCTAAAAAATAATAAGATATTTATTATTATTTCTAAAAATAATAAGATATTTAGACCTTCCTTTATACGGATTATTTCTAAAAAATAAAAAGATATTTATAACTTTCAACATTAATTACATTAACGTTCTAAAATTTACTAAGATTAGCACTTTTATTCTAACATAATCCTAATTTGTTTTTATTTAGGATTACAGATTACAAATTGACGTATTAGATAAATTAAAAAAAAAAAGTGAATTTTCATATCTAATACCGTAGTTTTTTTTTTTTTTTAAATAATTCAATAAATCAATGCACAAAAGAATAATGAATACATATGTATTCGACCATTTAAAAGACAAATGCCGTACTCATATTAACTTGAAATCTTTGTTTATTATGAAAACAAATAACATATATATAATAACATAATACCTCCAAAAAATTTAAGTTACCGTTTTAAAATTAAATTTTACATATTTAATAAGATGTATCATCTGATATTATGAAATAACAAAAATTATATATAACGAAATTTAATGAATGTGATTACTTGTGTTTTATGATTTTTATATTATTTATCATTGTAAAAGTTTATAGGATAATATTGATTTTATGGTAACATTATACAAAATACAAAATAAATCTAAATGAATCTCTATTGTTGAATAAAAAAATCTTTAAACTAAAATTTATTTAAATATTTATCTTAATGAAAATTATTTTTTAAAATATTTTTCTTTTTTTGTTTTAATAATAATTTGCTTCGAAAACTGTGTTTTGATTCTTTTGAAAGGGATGACATTTTTGCGTGGCTCTCTTTGTACAGTTCGGGTACTTGAGTTAGTCTCCGTCAGAGTGTCGGTTCTGCCGTGATAACGGGGTAAACTGTGTAGGTGTCAGAACGGTCGAGTGAATACTATCGTCCGTGAGATTGATGTAAACTGCCTGCCACATGGCAGAATCTAAATGGCTTGACCCCTACAATGTTACTCCGCACCAAAATGGGAGGTCCCACTAAAAGTGATGAAGATGCACGCGCTGTTAGACGTACTGAGGACATGGTAGTGCGCTATGTGTCGGTATCCTATTGGATGCCGAGGTGGACAAGCGGTACATGTGTTAATGGAAAACGTTGTACCACGCGCTTGGAAGCCTAGATATGATGTGGTGGTTGTTGGAGTTATGATACTGTGTGGTAGGGTCCAGAGTACAGGTGCAAATCTATTGTGGGGCTTAGTATTTGTAACAGAACCGAGTCGATATCAAGCGCCTGATGCATGAATAAAGTGGAACAGGTTCAACTATTATTATACATAATTAATAATTAATAACAAGAAAAAAAAAAAAAATCGAAATTTTATATTTTTTTATAGGAGAAGTTTTATAGTTATTAATGCTCTTTTTTTTTTTCTGTTTAATAATTTATAAAATATTAATGTTCATAAATCATTATCAACTGATATTAAAATATACTATGTATTTTTAGAATTATATAAGAAAAAATTAATTATAAAAGTATCAAAAATCCTATATGAAAAGTATTTAACATATTTTATATTAAACAATTTCATATAGGTAAGTGAAACAATTCTTAGAACCATCACTAATAAAAAATTGAATATGATAATGCATTGTACTTGCAATAAAAGTAGAATAACCCTTTGAGAGTCAATTCAATATTTGAGTGGATAATAAATGTTGAAATTATAATTAATTTTTATGCATGAAAATAACTGAAATTTAGTATAAAATTGAAGTAAAGAGGGTCAATTAGTCAGTTAGGTACTTGGAGGAGTTAATGAACAAAAAAATGTGAAGAACATTGGGGGCAACCAAAACACAAAAAAAGTGAAAAAATATTCTTTATATTTATTTTCCTCAGCTGTTGTGTTATTGTTGTTTATATTCACTGAAAATGAAAGATTTTCGATCATTTTATAATGTTAAGATATTTCTTTGCATATTCCAAATTAATACTAAATTATAATTTGAAGTTGCGTATAATGAATATTAAATTAAAATTACTTGAAAAATAATTGTTAAAGAAAAAGTTGAAATTATTGAGAAATAAATATTATAAATTGTCTAATTCATGGTTGTTGTTAGAGAATTGAGAGATATAAATAAAAATTGAAAGCTAATTATAATATACCTTTATTTGGTGAGAGGTANGTATCAACTTATCGTTATGATAAACCTTAGGTAGAATCTGGCACTGCGAGTGGTGGGGGTGTTTTTGTTATTTTACAAAAATTTTATATATTGGGGTATTTAGTTAAATTTATAAACTTATGGGGTTTTTTAGAAATTTTTAAATTTATAAAAAATTAAAATTCAAACTTTCAAGGGCATTTTAGTATTTTCACTATTAATAAACAGAAATCACTAACCGAATATGACGGAAGGTACCTATTTGTCGTTTAAAAACTTTTTGGGTATCAACTTATCGTTATGATAAACCTTAGGTAGAATCTGGCACTGCGAGTGGTGGGGGTGTTTTTGTTATTTTACAAAAATTTTATATATTGGGGTATTTAGTTAAATTTATAAACTTATGGGGTTTTTTAGAAATTTTTAAATTTATAAAAAATTAAAATTCAAACTTTCAAGGGCATTTTAGTATTTTCACTATTAATAAACAGAAATCACTAACCGAATATGACGGAAGGTACCTATTTGTCGTTTAAAAACTTTTTGGGTATCAACTTATCGTTATGATAAACCTTAGGTAGAATCTGGCACTGCGAGTGGTGGGGGTGTTTTTGTTATTTTACAAAAATTTTATATATTGGGGTATTTAGTTAAATTTATAAACTTATGGGGTTTTTTAGAAATTTTTAAATTTATAAAAAATTAAAATTCAAACTTTCAAGGGCATTTTAGTATTTTCACTATTAATAAACAGAAATCACTAACCGAATATGACGGAAGGTACCTATTTGTCGTTTAAAAACTTTTTGGGTATCAACTTATCGTTATGATAAACCTTAGGTAGAATCTGGCACTGCGAGTGGTGGGGGTGTTTTTGTTATTTTACAAAAATTTTATATATTGGGGTATTTAGTTAAATTTATAAACTTATGGGGTTTTTTAGAAATTTTTAAATTTATAAAAAATTAAAATTCAAACTTTCAAGGGCATTTTAGTATTTTCACTATTAATAAACAGAAATCACTAACCAAATATGACGGAAGGTACCTATTTATCATTTAAAAACTTTTTAGGTATCAACTTATCGTTAAGATAAACCTTAGGTATGTACAAGTTGTTCAGCCTTAATTTTAAACAACAGGTTTTGTGTTTAGGTTGAGTTTCTTGCGAGAGATTAGAATGAAATTGGGTTTGGATCTGGCCTGGGGGTCCTTTGTTGGAAACAAAAAAAATGTAAACTCGAGGAATAAGCAAGTCAAAAAAAGGGTCCGGATTAAAGTCCCGAGATAGCCTAATTTTATAATTATATGAGAATCAAAATGAAATCTGGCTTGAAGGAATCGTGTCTATTGGTAGTTGGCACTTCGAGCTCGAGGCTCAATGATAATTGGAAATCATTCCTTCACATGGGTATTATATCATAAATATCTTATTGGGTCTTACGTTTGATATGAGGATCTGTATTTTAAATGGAAGTACATTTTAGGTTCAAACGGATAATCCCATTATAGTCCTAAAATTCAACAGGTTGAAAAGAAAGAGGAGATAGATTTCAGAAACAAACAGGATGTTACCTTGAATTCTTCTATAATCAATCTAAAAATTCTGCCATTTTTCTGTCAGCTGGATATCTACACAAATAAAGCTCAAAAGCAAATGCGCCCAAGGAGAGATCGCCAGATCGGTACTGACTAAGTTGACTGAGATTTACATTTATGATTACAACGATAGTAAACATTAAAAGAATAAAACAACATTCTTTACATAGAGAGATGGCTCAGTTTCCCCACCCCAGAAAGGCAAAAGGAAGATAGAAAATAAATATTAAGGATTGGAAAGAAAAAGAAAAGGTAAGAGAAGAAAAGGACAAACATTTATTCCATTCATCATCGTGGCAATTTTTATTTTCTTTTAAACCTGTGCAGCAATGATCATGTCTTGGCCACTTCAGTGATCTTTTCTGATTTCTCTTTCTCATCATCCTGCAAATTCAAGAAAGTTTAGCATCAAAACAAAGAAAAACAACGGCAACTGTAAGATCAATGAGTAAAAGACTGCTGAGAAACACATTGCCTCCAATTTCAGGTGACTCTAAGCTTGTCAAATTATGTATCAAGTAAATCTAAGGCATTTGATCATGAATGATAATTGAATTTAATAAGACTTGAGTCCTACAAACTGTTTATGTCGACATAAACATCAGCAGACTCACGACATTTTAGATTCCCAATATGTTATGTGTGCAGGTATGCATGTGTCTGCAAGAATGGGCATACAATTGATCATGTTGCGTCCTTAATAAATTGGATTGGTAATAACCAGGAGTGGCTCTTATCTTCTGTGATATTTTTTGCTGTTTTCCTTATACTTCAAAACAGTATAACAATTACATTCAACAGCCACAACCCTAAAGAGAATGGCAAGAATGTGAAACAATTTGTGTCCTCGAATATGTGTCATCAATAATCTAATCGAGTGGATATAAGTACAAGATGTTCAACAAATAGATCAACTTTTATAGTTTAACTTAGATCAAATCCAATGTGTTGACCTGCTCAGTGCCAGTACATAAATTGATCAAGATAAGAGACTATCACAAAAGATCAAATAGGCATTAGCAGAGTAAAAGCAGAAGGAAACAGATTGTGCTCACCGAACTATCTGCCATCTTGTCAAAGTCATCATCAAATACTTCATCACCATCATCTGACAAACCTGATTTATCTTCAGTACATTGATTTACACAACAAAATTCATAAAGCTTAAGATACTCCCATTGCTTGTATAGGTCTTATGCAAAATGATACATTTCTTACCTATAGATGGTAGAAATCAAATCTATAGAGCAGAAAATCTAAAGCAAGAGTAACAAGAAACGTGTGGATAAGTATGCACGGACATTATCGTTAAAAAATGGGTATTGTGAATTCTCTTCAGCTGTTAAAAGGAATAATATTGAAGGCACAATACGCTTAGGACTGGCTCCTAATGCAACTTAAACACTGGCCAAGGTTTAGCCAATGGAAGGAACCTACTAATTGCAGGATAAAAACTACCTCTCAAGTTTTACATAGAAGATTCAGTCACAAAAAAAGTTGCATGAACAGTGATGTAATCAAATGTGTCTAACAAAGGCCATAAAAAAGAAAAAGAAAATAAAATAAATAAACCAAGGAGAAAAGAGAGGACGTCAAAAATCAATAATCTTGACAAATAAATATGGTCAATAACTTGACACATTAATGAAAAAAATCCTATTATACCTGGGCCTTCATCACTGTCTCCACCCAGGAGAAATACATCCAAGTCTTGTTCCCTGGTTAAGGATGTTGAAGTCTTACTCTGATGCTGGTTCGATTCCTTTGCCCCTGATTTAGGAATTATTTCAACCTCTGAACTTCCTTCCACTCCATCATCCTTTACCTGTTCTTGAGATTTGAGCTTAACATCTTCCATGTATAGCTTCTCATAGCTAAAGGCAAAAAAAGAAAGGAAAGAGAAAAGGTATAAGAAAACTGGAAACTCATTCAACGGCATGGCAGAGAGGCAGCTATCTCTAGAAATACCATAGTGCCCAGAGCACATGTACTCGTAAGTAAGCATTTGCATTAATATCATATTTCTTTGTGCAAATAGTAACATACTTGCATGCATCTTCTCTACCTTTATGAGAGGAAAAAAAATAAAATGAAATAGGTTGAAGTATGATTCATGCATTCTAATTCCAAATCCCAACTCTATGGGAGCTATATCACATGGATTTGCTCCAAATATCTGAGGATCCTGCAGGTGGCTGCAAATGCAGAATGATTTGGCTATTGAGAAAAAAGCAGAGTTATAAATAACCTGCTTCATAACACAGTTGGCCTGTTAATTTTTTATTTTCATTTTAAACAAAAAGATTATTGTGTGAAAATGCACAGGCCTCTTTTCTCAAATAAGAAGTCAATCCATATATTGGTAATAAATTTTATTAGACAAGTATATACAGAAGCTCTTGAGCACACCTATACAAGTAAGGACATCCTTACTAGATAATTATTCAATTACTAAATTTACAATTATTTGTTTTTTTATTATAAATTTTCCATATGAAGAAGTGAAATACATAACAGGGGATTGCAGATATGTAATTGTATTCAGCTTACACAATCAATTATAGCAGAATCCCCTGAGTATATAGGTTTCTAAAGGCAGAATGATAAAAGAAAAAAGCCAGCAGAAGCTAGAATTGAGGTTTCTGACAAAGAGACAAGATACTTACGCTGCCACGTGGCTGTTAACTAGAATAAAATAGATCCTCCAGAACTTCCTTTCTTTCATAATACGTGGGCACAACTCATATCTTAATTTTGATATTTCCTGCATTGGAGCATAAAGGATAGCTATAAAACATAGAACACAAATTGAAAACAGAATAAGGAAAAAGGAAAAAGAATAAAAAAAGGCTGAAACCAGAAGTTCATATATGCACACAGGTAACCATAAGCATACGCTAATGTGCTTCTATGTCAAAATGATGCACGAAAAATATCAAGATTATAACAGGTCTAATCACAACGTAAGGGATGCACTTATCAACTGCAAAGGGAATTATCAACTAAAAAGTTGGTTCACATATAAAAGATTTCATTTAAATCCAGATGAAATCATCTATCTACAGAAACAGAAATTTGAAGAAGAAAATAGGCAACAAAGAAAACAAGTTTGAGCTCCTCACAGTTCTTATTCATTAAGCTCCTTTCACTAATAAAATTCATTCAAAATAATGAGGCCTCTCTCATAAAACAAAACAGCAAACCAATGAAGCATAAGTTAATTAGGAGTTTGCAATTTCTTTTCAAGCTGTTGATCCACTCTACAAAAGTGTCAGGACTTTCAAGAACAGAACTAACCTTAACCGTGGAAAGAACAAGAGTGGCATGTTTTTCTTGCCATTCATTAAGATCCTTCCTAACATTTGATTCAGTGGGAACATCCGTAATCTCTGAATCATCTGCACACCAAAGAATTCATCCAATTCGCTTCAACACCAAAACAATTCATGTTCATTTTCCATTACAAAACTATTGTTCAAAACCAAAAATTTTCCATTACAGGTAATTAAACTAAATTCTACAAAGTAAATTATCAAGAATATATACCATGAAAAAAACTAATCAACACAACATGCAGATATTCTATTTCCAACATTTTGGAAATATGAAAATTCAACTAATATAGCTATGCAGTTGCACTAACCCTATCTTTCCTATAATTCTCTCAGTAACAAAACAAATGCTATCATCAACTCATAAAAATATATAAATAAGTGAATGAAATTATTAAAAGAAAACATCAAGTAGTGTACCTTCCAATGGAAAATCCTGAAAGGTGCTAATAGTAATTTCCTTAACGAACTCTCTCAACTCTTCGGTGATTCCAAACCTCACCACATCCTCCTCCTGTTGCTGCTGTGGCGGGAGCACACCAGCAGGCGCGATGTTTTCAGCAAGAGACTTGATCTGGTCGGCTCGTTTGACGGCTTCAATTTTGATCTGCTCCGCTCGCTTTGAAGCCCCGGCTGCGATCTCCTTTGACCGCTTCGACGCTTCTGATACAATGTCCGAAAGCTTCGAGGAGGCGACGGTCAGCTCGGAGGATCGCTTCGCGGCTTCTTTCGTCAGCTCCTGCGACCGCCGCGCCGCTTCCTCCGCAAAGCTTCGCGCTTTCTGCCATATGTCCATTTGGCTCGGCTAAAGTTGAGCTGAATATTTCTTTCTTTGTCTCTATTTCTGCTTCGTTTTTGTTTTCGTTTGTTTGTTGTTTTGAAGAGGGAAGATAATCGACGAATTGGAAGACACTACCCGTTATTAATTAAGTATTATTCTTATATATATTTTTTTTCTTAGAGGGATATTATCAATTAAGAGACAATAATTTTTAAAAGTCAAAAAGGGACATAAGTTTCAAATTATCTTAAGAAAGGACAAAATTTTGTTAACCTCCAAAACTGACGGGAAAAAATTAAAAGACATAATTACCCATACATTAACATTTATAGAAATTATTTTAAAAAGATTTAGCATTTTTATAAAAAAAAAAATGTAAGACAATAAAACTATGCATTTTATTACCCATAAGTTAATATTTATTGTTTGATTGTAAATGTTTTTTTAAATTATATAAAATTTTCAAAATTAAAAATTTGTTAAATACATTTTGTATCCTTACCAAAGGTTAAACCTGACACTTTCTTACTGTATTTTTTTTTTTTTTAAGGTTATTTTTAAACTTGTGTCCCTTTTTTCTAGTGCAAAACGTTGTCTCTTGATTGATAGTACCCTATTTTTATACTAGAACTTAAAAAAACCAAAAATTCTTAAAGAATAAATGTTTATATTATGAAGATATAAATATAAATTGACCTGTTTTTCACTAATAGTTTCTTTATTAAAATTTTATGCATACTCTTAAAAGCATCACCAAATTAGTAAAATATGTATATTTTATCTAAGGTGTAACTAGAATGAACTGAGATGTTAATCTAAGATTTTAATTTAAACATAGAATAGTAATTATAACTTTTGTAGTATAAATAAGAGTAAAAGACTTTTTCCCACCCAGGTTTGCCTTAATGACACTTTCACAGCCAAAAGTTTCAAAACACTCTTTTTCCACACAAAGTTTATATTTGGTTAATACTCAAAATACATTTCACTTTCTCAGTAGGCGTTTGGCAAGTTACCAATAGCTAGGATCAGAAGGGTTTTATAGAGTAGAGGCTGGTGGCTTGAATGGTGGTTACCGATTAAATATTCGTCATCGGAATTATTCGATAATCAACTAAAAACAAGAAATCTTAGCTTTACGGTGGTTGACAATCGATAAGAAATTAAGTGCTAAACTGAGAAAAGTTTTATAGAGAGAAAACTGGAGGTTTAAATAGTAGTAATGGAGAGAATTAGCTTTGGATAGTAACAGAATATTAATTTTGGGTGAAATTTTAAGGGAAACCTTGGGTGGGAAAAAGTCGTTTACACTATATTAAAAATAAAATAAAGGATAAACGGGCCGACTTAATTGAGGCCCATTGGAAACCTGATAGCCGAAGAGAACAGCTTCGTTGATCCCAAAGCCGGTAGGGTAGGGGATGTGGCAGAAAACCTAAATTACATTGGAGATTGGAGCCAATTTTGTCAAGAATCTTCTCCTGCTTTTTAAACACAAAGACAAGTTAAATTAAGAATTTAGAGCCCACAGTCTCCAATAAAGCAACTTCCTGCCACACTTTTTTTCTTGCCCTCCAAACAACATTTAAAAATTCTTTACACTCATCTCTATTCATCATATTACACGTGTCTATCTTCAGCATTACGAAGTCCCACGTAATGCACTAAGAATAATCATTATCTTAAATTTGAAGGGTGTTTTTGTAATTCCATAATTTGACTCAACTTTTGCTCTTCTCAACTCTATCTAATCTAAAACTTAGTTTTAGCTTGAACTTGCATTGAGTCTCAAGTCACAGGCAAATAGCGAAGCTTTTCTGTAGCTCTAACTCTTTTTCTATTTTCTTGTTTATTTTGTTTTTCCATTAACACTCTTGTGTGCCCATAAAAGGAAAACCAAAACCAAACAGGTCTCTTGTCTATTTTTTGGCTGTTTCAAAGAGCTTACTTTAGCTATCAACCACATTCCAGTTTGAGAAACATGCACCACTTCAAAATTTGCTCTGGCTCTGCTATTGCTACTGCTACTGCTACTGTCACACAAGGTTCTTTTCTTTACCTTCTTGTTTTGCTTGTTATTTAATGAATGGCTCTTTAATTAATTTATTTTTTTGTTCAATTTTTTTATGATTTTTTAGTATTTTGGTTTATTTTATGTGGAATTTGTTGTGGTTTCTATTATTAATTTTTGGGAGTGATACTGAAATTTAATAAGTGGGTATTATTTAAGTTGCTTATCTGTGGGATTTTTGCTCTTGCTTTTGTGTTTAGCATTATTTTTATTTTTATTTTTGAAAGGATTTATGTTGGGATAAGTGGTGATCTTTGGGAGTATTTTTATTTGAGTTATTTGTTTTTCATATTGAAGTTAATTTGCATGCTTAATACAAGATTTAATTTGTGGGTTTGTGTTTCTAGGGTTTGGTTCAGGGTTTGACTGATAGCGAGTGTTTGTGTAAAATGTTGGTTCTAAGCATGAATTCAAAAAGACAAAGACGCCCAAATGTTAGGTTAGGGGAAATTGGAGATGTTTCTGCAGCTTTTGCATGTGGGTTTTCGCAAAGATCGCATGAGAATTTGGGGCAGAAGAGATGGAAACATGATTTTGGGAACCCAAGTGAGACTGAACCTAATTCCATTTTTGAGTTTTCAAGTAAAAAATCTCCTGAGTTCACAGTTATGGACCCTGGTGTATCTCCAAGGATTTCAGCTGATTTCCAACAGAACAGGGAGAATAAGAACCCAAATTCTTCAAAATTAGCTTTTGAACATGTAATTTTGGATAAAACTGATATAACAAAGTCTGCAGTAAATTTTGGTACTGTCACCCGGAAGAGCAGGGTCATGAAGCGGAGAAGCCGGAACACGAGAGGCAAAAATAATGCTTTTGGTGGTGCTTGGAATTCTAAACTTAGCCCCGAGTTTAGTAGTGAAGATGGAAAAGAGGATGGAGAGAAGGAGTATGTTGGATTCACGTCAAATATATGTGATGATTATTACCCCGAGAATGGTATTAAAGACTTTTCAGATCATGGAACACCAGCTACTAGCAAAGAGGCTTGTGAATTTGATGTGGATGAAACCACTTATGATGCATGGCAACCAGGTAATTCCAGTGACTTTTGGAAGGAGGATACTTTTTATGTAGGGAATGATGCATTTATTAATAATGGTGTTGAATGGAATGAGATGAGATATGGAGGTAGTGATGTAAGTACTGTTCGGGGATGGTTAGACGAGCTAGGATTTGGTAAGTACGCAGGTGTATTTGAAATGCATGAGGTGGACGAGGAAACCTTGCCGTTGCTTACCCTTGAAGATCTCAAAGAGATGGGTGTTTTTGCTGTTGGGCCTAGAAGGAAGTTGTATAATGCAATACAGCAACTTAGAGGAGAAGTCGTTTCTGCTTAATAACTTCCTCAACCTAGATTGTAGGTAACTTAATGTTTTTTGTTCTCACTGGCTCTTTTGTGCAGGAAAAAGTCACCATGTATGTACCTTTTTGAACCCCTAACATGTTTTCATTTTTTCGCTCGTTCTGCTGATGAGATAAGATTAATGCTTCATACTCTTTTGTTTCTGTTAGATATTTCTTTCAGCACTTTTCGTCACTCACTTTCAAGAACCTTATGTAATTTGGGATATATCACTGCCAACTGAGCAGACAATTTTTGTTGGAACTTGTTTACAAGAAACTTGTGTGTGTGAAGCATAAAGTATCGGTGATATTTAGTTTGTCCTTTCAAAGTGTATATGTTTATAATAGTTGTCCTCTGTCAATACGATACTAAATCTCTACCGCTTTTATGGTTTGATGATATTTTTTATCCTTTGTGAAGTAAGACAACTGCATTGATAAGACAATCTCCTTCGCATGATATGTAATGCATCTTTTATGTGTATATATTGTCATGGTACTTTGGTTAATACCTACTTGTACGATTAGGATTTTGCTCTTCTTTCTCTATGCATTTCCTTTTGTTATGCCTAAATTTATAATGGTTATCTTCCTTTGCATCTAAATTCAGAGGGGTAACACTCGTAGACATTTCCCTTCCTGTAGCATTTAGTGATGGTCATTACTGAAGCATACTGGTCTGCAATGTGTTATCGGACATAAGTTTCAAATTATCTTAAGAAAGGACAAAATTTTGTTAACCTCCAAAACTAACGGAAACAAAATTAAAAGACATAATTACCCATCATAACATTTATAGAAATTACAGTAAAATGTCATTATTCTCAAAATAATATTCTATATTTTTTTAATTTTTTAAACCTCTTAAATTTATAATTTAACTAAACATCTTAAATATTTTTTTTTTTAAATTGCAAAAATACTTCGGCCACCCTCCGGCGGTGGTGGCCGACTGTCCGTATAATGGGTAGATTATGGGTGTTTTTATTAACTTTTAATATTTATATAGGGGTGTTTAGTAAATAAATAAACATAGGAGATATTTTTGTTAATTTTCAAATCCTACATCGTAATACCCGCAAATTTAACTTTTTTCAAAAGATTATTCTAAAAACTATCAGAATAATGAACCAAACGGAGCCTTAGCATTTATAAAAAAAATGTAAGCCAATAAAACTATGCATTTTATTACCCATAAGTTATATTTATTGTTTGATTGTAAATGTTTTTTAAACTATATAAATTTTCAAAATTAAAAATTTGTTAACATTTTGTATCCTTACCAAAGGTAAACATACACTTTCTAACCTTGTTTTTTTTAAAGGATTTTTAAATTGTGTCCCTTTTTTCTAGTGCAAAAACTGTTGTCTCTGATTGATAATACCCTATTTATACTAGAAATTAAAAAAAACCAAAATTCTTAAAGAATAAATGTTTATATTATGCAAATATAATATAAATTGACCTGTTTTTCACTAATAATTTCTTTATTAAAAATTATGCATACTCTAAAAGCATCACCAAATTAGTAAAAATGTGTATATTTATCTAAGTTGTAACCATAATAAACAAGGGTGCGTTTGGTTTTATTTTGGATATGATTTTGAGAATAATATTAGGTAGTGAATAAGGGAGTATTATGAGGTAAAATTTAAAAATTTATAAAAACCCCATAGGTTGCTAATTTAACTAAACACCCCAATATATAAAAATTTTATAAAATGACAAAAACACCTCCACCATCGCAGTGCCAGATTTCGGCCCACCGTCGGAATCTGGTCAGAAAATTGCGTTACGACACAGACCGGTCGGATCTGTGTTGTAACGTGTCGATATGGCCTTTTCCGTATGATCCACCATGGATTGGCGGGAAAAGGCCAGATTGAAGGCCAAATGTGGCCGTTGACGGCTGCAAAAGTCCAACGATGGTCAAGATATGGTCGTCGCTGAAAGCCAGATTCACTGGGATCTGGCTGGAAAAGGCCAGATCGGTGAATTACTGGCCTTTTTCGGTGTGGTGTAGGCTGTTGTAACAGATTCGACTACCACCGACGGGGTTGCCGGGATCTGGCAAGTATGGGTTTAGGGGTGTTTTTGTTACTTCTTAAACTTTTTTTCTAGGGATATTAACGAAATTAATAAACTTAAGGGGTTAATAATAAAAAAATCAATAATATTTCTCAAAAATATGCCAAATAATATTTGGGGATAGGATTGGGAATATGGATAATAATATGGAACCAAACGTTATTCTAAGATTTTAATTTAGACATAGAATAGTAATTATAATTTTTGTAGTATAAATAATAGTAAAGAATTTTTCCCACCAAGGTTTGCCTCAATGACACTTTCATAGCCAAAAGTTTCAAACACCCCTTTCCCACATAAAGTTTATATTTCATTAATACTCAAAATACATTTCACTTTCTTAGCAGGCGTTTGGCGAATTATCAGGAGCCAGGATCAGAGGGTTTTTATAGAGTAGAGGCTGGTGGCTTGAATGGTGGTTACCGATTAAATATTCGTCATCGGAATCATCTAATAATCAACAAAAAATAAAAATCCTAGCTTTGCAATGACTGACAATCGACAAGAAATAAAGTGTCAAACTAAGAGAGTTTTATAGAGAGAGATTGGAGGTTTAAATGGTGATGATGGAGAGAATTTGTTGTCAAAATTGATATTGGATAGTAACATAATGTTAATTTTGGGTGAAAAAATAGTATTTTAAAACTTTTCAAATGAGAGATTATTAAGGCAAACCTTGGTGGGAAAAAGTCGTTACTCTATATTAATAAAATAAACGGATAAACGGGCCGACTTAATTGAGGCCATTGGAAACCTGTAAGCCGAAGAAACAGCTCGTGATCCCAAAACCGGTAGGGCAGGGGATGTGGCAGAAAACCTAAATTACATTGGAGATTGGAGCCAATTTTGTCAAGAATCTTCTCCTGCTTTTTGAAACACAAGAAAAGTAAATTAAGAATTTAGAGCCCACAGTCTCCAACAAAGCACTTCTGCCACACTTTTTCTCTTGCCCTCCAAACAACATTTAAAAATTCTCTACACTCATCTCTATTCATCTCATAACATCTTCCATGTATAGCTTCTCATAGCTAAAGGCAAAAAAAGCAAGGAAAGAGAAAAAGTATAAGAAAACTGGAAACTCATTCAACGGCATGGCAGAGAGGCAGCTATCTCTAGAAATACCGTAGTGCCCAGAGCACATGTACCCGTAAGTAAGCATTTGCATTAATATCATATTTCTCTGTGCAAATAGTAACATACTTGCATGCATCTTCTCTACCTTTATGAGAGGAAAAAAAATAAAATGAAATAGGTTGAAGTATGATTCATGCATTCTAATTCCAAATCCCAACTCTATGGGAGCTATATCACATAGATTTGCTCAAATATCTGAGGATCCTGCAGGTGGCTGCAAATGCAGAATGATTTGGCTATTGAGAAAAAAGCAGAGTTATGAATAACCTGCTTCATAACACAGTTGGCCTGTTAATTTTTTATTTTCATTTTAAACAAAAAGATTATTGTGTGAAAATGCACAGGCCTCTTTTCTCAAATAAGAAGTCAATCCATATATTGGTAATAAATTTTATTAGACAAGTATATACAGAAGCTCTTGAGCACACCTATACAAGTAAGGACGTCCTTACTAGAGAATTATTCAATTACTAAATTTACAATTATTTGTTTTTTTATTATAAATTTTCCATATGAAGAAGTGAAATACATAACAGGGGATTGCAGATATGTAATTGTATTCAGCTTACACAATCAATTATAGCAGAATCCCCTGAGTATATAGGTTTCTAAAGGCAGAATGATAAAAGAAAAAAGCCAGCAGAAGCTAGAATTGAGGTTTCTGACAAAGAGACAAGATACTTACGCTGCCACGTGGCTGTTAACTAGAATAAAATAGATCCTCCAGAACTTCCTTTCTTTCATAATACGTGGGCACAACTCATATCTTAATTTTGATATTTCCTGCATTGGAGCATAAAGGATAGCTATAAAACATAGAACACAAATTGAAAACAGAATAAGGAAAAAGGAAAAAGAATAAAAAAAGGCTGAAACCAGAAGTTCATATATGCACACAGGTAACCATAAGCATACGCTAATGTGCTTCTATGTCAAAATGATGCACGAAAAATATCAAGATTATAACAGGTCTAATCACAACGTAAGGGATGCACTTATCAACTGCAAAGGGAATTATCAACTAAAAAGTTGGTTCACATATAAAAGATTTCATTTAAATCCAGATGAAATCATCTATCTACAGAAACAGAAATTTGAAGAAGAAAATAGGCAACAAAGAAAACAAGTTTGAGCTCCTCACAGTTCTTATTCATTAAGCTCCTTTCACTAATAAAATTCATTCAAAATAATGAGGCCTCTCTCATAAAACAAAACAGCAAACCAATGAAGCATAAGTTAATTAGGAGTTTGCAATTTCTTTTCAAGCTGTTGATCCACTCTACAAAAGTGTCAGGACTTTCAAGAACAGAACTAACCTTAACCGTGGAAAGAACAAGAGTGGCATGTTTTTCTTGCCATTCATTAAGATCCTTCCTAACATTTGATTCAGTGGGAACATCCGTAATCTCTGAATCATCTGCACACCAAAGAATTCATCCAATTCGCTTCAACACCAAAACAATTCATGTTCATTTTCCATTACAAAACTATTGTTCAAAACCAAAAATTTTCCATTACAGGTAATTAAACTAAATTCTACAAAGTAAATTATCAAGAATATATACCATGAAAAAAACTAATCAACACAACATGCAGATATTCTATTTCCAACATTTTGGAAATATGAAAATTCAACTAATATAGCTATGCAGTTGCACTAACCCTATCTTTCCTATAATTCTCTCAGTAACAAAACAAATGCTATCATCAACTCATAAAAATATATAAATAAGTGAATGAAATTATTAAAAGAAAACATCAAGTAGTGTACCTTCCAATGGAAAATCCTGAAAGGTGCTAATAGTAATTTCCTTAACGAACTCTCTCAACTCTTCGGTGATTCCAAACCTCACCACATCCTCCTCCTGTTGCTGCTGTGGCGGGAGCACACCAGCAGGCGCGATGTTTTCAGCAAGAGACTTGATCTGGTCGGCTCGTTTGACGGCTTCAATTTTGATCTGCTCCGCTCGCTTTGAAGCCCCGGCTGCGATCTCCTTTGACCGCTTCGACGCTTCTGATACAATGTCCGAAAGCTTCGAGGAGGCGACGGTCAGCTCGGAGGATCGCTTCGCGGCTTCTTTCGTCAGCTCCTGCGACCGCCGCGCCGCTTCCTCCGCAAAGCTTCGCGCTTTCTGCCATATGTCCATTTGGCTCGGCTAAAGTTGAGCTGAATATTTCTTTCTTTGTCTCTATTTCTGCTTCGTTTTTGTTTTCGTTTGTTTGTTGTTTTGAAGAGGGAAGATAATCGACGAATTGGAAGACACTACCCGTTATTAATTAAGTATTATTCTTATATATATTTTTTTTCTTAGAGGGATATTATCAATTAAGAGACAATAATTTTTAAAAGTCAAAAAGGGACATAAGTTTCAAATTATCTTAAGAAAGGACAAAATTTTGTTAACCTCCAAAACTGACGGGAAAAAATTAAAAGACATAATTACCCATACATTAACATTTATAGAAATTATTTTAAAAAGATTTAGCATTTTTATAAAAAAAAAAATGTAAGACAATAAAACTATGCATTTTATTACCCATAAGTTAATATTTATTGTTTGATTGTAAATGTTTTTTAAACTATATAAAATTTTCAAAATTAAAAATTTGTTAAATACATTTTGTATCCTTACCAAAGGTTAAACCATACACTTTCTTACTGTATTTTTTTTTTTTTTAAGGTTATTTTTAAACTTGTGTCCCTTTTTTCTAGTGCAAAAACTGTTGTCTCTTGATTGATAATACCCTAATTTTATACTAGAAATTAAAAAAACCAAAAATTCTTAAAGAATAAATGTTTATATTATGCAAATATAAATATAAATTGACCTGTTTTTCACTAATAATTTCTTTATTAAAAATTTATGCATACTCTTAAAAGCATCACCAAATTAGTAAAAATGTGTATATTTTATCTAAGTTGTAACCATAATAAACAAGGGTGCGTTTGGTTTATTATTTTGGATATGATTTTGAGAATAATATTAGGTAGTTGAATAAGGGAGTATTATGAGGTAAAATTTAAAAATTTATAAAAAACCCCATAGGTTTGCTAATTTAACTAAACACCCCAATATATAAAAATTTTATAAAATGACAAAAACACCTCCACCACTCGCAGTGCCAGATTTCGGCCACCACCGTCGGAATCTGGTCAGAAAATTGCGTTACGACACAGACCGGTCGGATCTGTGTTGTAACGTGTCGATATGGCCTTTTCCGTCTAGATCCACCATGGATCTGGCGGGAAAAGGCCAGATTGAAGGCCAAATGTGGCCGTTGACGGCTGCAAAAGTCCAACGATGGTCAAAGATATGGTCGTCGCTGAAAGCCAGATTCACTGTGGATCTGGCTGGAAAAGGCCAGATCGGTGAATTACTGGCCTTTTTCGGTCGTGGTGTAGGCTGTTGTAACAGATTCCGACTACCACCGACGGTGGTTGCCGGGATCTGGCAAGTATGGGTTTAGGGGGTGTTTTTGTTACTTCTTAAACTTTTTTTCTAGGGATATTTAACGAAATTAATAAACTTAAGGGGTCTAAAATAATTAAAAAAATACAATAATATTTCTCAAATAATATGCCAAATAATATTTGGGGATAGGATTGGGAATATGGATAATAATATGGAACCAAACGTTATTCTAAGATTTTAATTTAGACATAGAATAGTAATTATAATTTTTGTAGTATAAATAATAGTAAAAGATTTTTTCCCACCCAAGGTTTGCCTCAATGACACTTTCATAGCCAAAAGTTTCAAAACACCCCTTTCCCACATAAAGTTTATATTTCATTAATACTCAAAATACATTTCACTTTCTTAGCAGGCGTTTGGCGAATTATCAGGAGCCAGGATCAGAGGGTTTTTATAGAGTAGAGGCTGGTGGCTTGAATGGTGGTTACCGATTAAATATTCGTCATCGGAATCATCTAATAATCAACAAAAAATAAAAAATCCTAGCTTTGCAATGACTGACAATCGACAAGAAATAAAGTGTCAAACTAAGAAGAGTTTTATAGAGAGAAGATTGGAGGTTTAAATGGTGATGATGGAGAGAATCTTTGTTGTCAAAATTGATATTGGATAGTAACATAATGTTAATTTTGGGTGAAAAAATAGTATTTTAAAACTTTTCAAATGAGAGATTATTAAGGCAAACCTTGGTGGGAAAAAGTCGTTTACTCTATATTAATAAAATAACGGATAAACGGGCCGACTTAATTGAGGCCCATTGGAAACCTGTAAGCCGAAGAGAACAGCCTCGTTGATCCCAAAACCGGTAGGGCAGGGGATGTGGCAGAAAACCTAAATTACATTGGAGATTGGAGCCAATTTTGTCAAGAATCTTCTCCTGCTTTTTGAACACAAAGAAAAGTTAAATTAAGAATTTAGAGCCCACAGTCTCCAACAAAGCAACTTCCTGCCACACTTTTTCTCTTGCCCTCCAAACAACATTTAAAAATTCTCTACACTCATCTCTATTCATCTCATTACACGTGTCCATCTTCAGCATTCCGAAGTCCCACGTAATGCACTCAGAATAATCATTATCTTAAATTTGAAGGGTGTTTTTGTAATTCCATAATTTGACTCAACTTTTGCTCTTCTCAACTCTATCTAATCTAAAACTTAGTTTTAGCTTGAACTTGCATTGAGTCTCAAGTCACAGGCAAATAGCGAAGCTTTTCTGTAGCTCTAACTCTTTTTCTATTTTCTTGTTTATTTTGTTTTTCCATTAACACTCTTGTGTGCCCATAAAAGGAAAACCAAAACCAAACAGGTCTCTTGTCTATTTTTTGGCTGTTTCAAAGAGCTTACTTTAGCTATCAACCACATTCCAGTTTGAGAAACATGCACCACTTCAAAATTTGCTCTGGCTCTGCTATTGCTACTGCTACTGCTACTGTCACACAAGGTTCTTTTCTTTACCTTCTTGTTTTGCTTGTTATTTAATGAATGGCTCTTTAATTAATTTATTTTTTTGTTCAATTTTTTTATGAGTTTTTAGTATTCTGGTTTATTTTATGTGGAATTTGTTGTGGTTTCTACTGTTAATTTTTGGTAGTGATACAGAAATTTAATAAGTGGGTATTATTTAAGTTGCTTATCTGTGGGATTTTTCCTCTTGCTTTTGTGTTTAGCATTATTTTTATTTTTATTTTTGATAGGATTTATGCTGGGATAAGTGGTGATTTTTGGGAGTATTTTTATTTGAGTTATTTGTTTTTCATATTGAAGTTAATTTGCATGCTTAATACAAGATTTAATCTGTGGGTTTGTGTTTCTAGGGTTTGGTTCAGGGTTTGACTGATAGCGAGTGATTGTGGAAAATGTTGGTTCTAAGCATGAATTCAAAAAGACAAAGACGCCCAAATGTTAGGTTAGGGGAAATTGGAGATGTTTCTGCAGCTTTTGCATGTGGGTTTTCGCAAAGATCGCATGCGAATTTGGGGCAGAAGAGATGGAAACATGATTTTGTGAACCCAAGTGAGACTGAACCTAATTCCATTTTTCAGTTTTCAAGTAAAAAATCTCCTGAGTTCACAGTTATGGACCCTGGTGTATCTCCAAGGATTTCAGCTGATTTCCAACAGAACAGGGAGAATAAGAACCCAAATTCTTCAAAATTAGCTTTTGAACATGTAATTTTGGATAAAACTGATATAACAAAGTCTGCAGTAAATTTTGGTACTGTCACCCGGAAGAGCAGGGTCATGAAGCGGAGAAGCCGGAACACGAGAGGCAAAAATAATGCTTTTGGTGGTGCTTGGAATTCTAAACTTAGCCCCGAGTTTAGTAGTGAAGATGGAAAAGAGGATGGAGAGAAGGAGTATGTTGGATTCACGTCAAATATATGTGATGATTATTACCCCGAGAATGGTATTAAAGACTTTTCAGATCATGGAACACCAGCTACTAGCAAAGAGGCTTGTGAATTTGATGTGGATGAAACCACTTATGATGCATGGCAACCAGGTAATTCCAGTGACTTTTGGAAGGAGGATACTTTTTATGTAGGGAATGATGCATTTATTAATAATGGTGTTGAATGGAATGAGATGAGATATGGAGGTAGTGATGTAAGTACTGTTCGGGGATGGTTAGACGAGCTAGGATTTGGTAAGTACGCAGGTGTATTTGAAATGCATGAGGTGGACGAGGAAACCTTGCCGTTGCTTACCCTTGAAGATCTCAAAGAGATGGGTGTTTTTGCTGTTGGGCCTAGAAGGAAGTTGTATAATGCAATACAGCAACTTAGAGGAGAAGTCGTTTCTGCTTAATAACTTCCTCAACCTAGATTGTAGGTAACTTAATGTTTTTTGTTCTCACTGGCTCTTTTGTGCAGGAAAAAGTCACCATGTATGTACCTTTTTGAACCCCTAACATGTTTTCATTTTTTCGCTCGTTCTGCTGATGAGATAAGATTAATGCTTCATACTCTTTTGTTTCTGTTAGATATTTCTTTCAGCACTTTTCGTCACTCACTTTCAAGAACCTTATGTAATTTGGGATATATCACTGCCAACTGAGCAGACAATTTTTGTTGGAACTTGTTTACAAGAAACTTGTGTGTGTGAAGCATAAAGTATCGGTGATATTTAGTTTGTCCTTTCAAAGTGTATATGTTTATAATAGTTGTCCTCTGTCAATACGATACTAAATCTCTACCGCTTTTATGGTTTGATGATATTTTTTATCCTTTGTGAAGTAAGACAACTGCATTGATAAGACAATCTCCTTCGCATGATATGTAATGCATCTTTTATGTGTATATATTGTCATGGTACTTTGGTTAATACCTACTTGTACGATTAGGATTTTGCTCTTCTTTCTCTATGCATTTCCTTTTGTTATGCCTAAATTTATAATGGTTATCTTCCTTTGCATCTAAATTCAGAGGGGTAACACTCGTAGACATTTCCCTTCCTGTAGCATTTAGTGATGGTCATTACTGAAGCATACTGGTCTGCAATGTGTTATCTGCATTTTCTTGTTTGATAAACAATCGTCATGGTCTGATAATGTTTCACATGTATTGTTGAAGAAATACATCACCATAGTTGCTTATGAAATTGATAGTTAGCATATGTCTAGCATCTTGGTTTGTAACTGTAGTACTTGTTTCTACATGTCTCTTTCTTTCTCATTTTCATTTGAAGTAATCTATTTAAGTCATGGCAGTGCTTGAAAATTCTGAACCAGATGTAAAATCATTACGTAAAACTTAAATGCTAATGGAAGAAGTCAAGTCTCCAAGAAAGTAAGTAAATCTCATCTTTTGGGTCCCACTACAAAACTGTGAAACCAAGTGCACCACTTGAAAAAGGTGTTAGTGAGGCTTATATGGCTTTAAAGAAAGTGCTCTTATATTCAAGTGATGGTGATGTTCTGTTTTCTGACTCAAAAGGTTGGCTCGTTAATATCTAATTCTATTCTTCTTTGGATGTCGATTGGATGTTTCTGCCATGCTTTTAAGAACGATATTTTCACTTACTGGGAATCCTGTCTTTGTAGATACGAAATAAGTATGTTGCACTTGGTAAGTGTTTGTAGAATTTGAATTGGGGATTTTAATGAAAATATAAGCTTTTTCCCCCTAAAGAAATATGGGGGAGGTTACAAACTTCCACTTATTCATTGGTTGCTGGCATTGGGCTCTAAAGTTTTGAATTCCAAGTTGTTGATTTAGTGTTTGGTGCCCATAAAAGCTCTTGCTTAGACCCAGGTCAAAATTCCAAATTCATCAAATAATTAACTAGCAGTTGAACCTTGGATCTTTGATTGTAAGTTGGTATATATGGAAACTGAAATGGAAGCTTTAATTAGACATAAAATTTGTTTTAAGGTTATTGATATGGTAGACCCTTTTGAATTTAATTTTTTCTTTCAACAGTTTATGAGATATCATTGCTTGTAATGTAGGTTGATGAGCCAAATCGTCTAGTAAAACAACTCCCACAATAATTTATCATGTTTTAGGAAAAGGGTTGATTATTAACCTCAATAATAGTTTAAACCCGATTACCTTACAATTTTTGTCTACTCCTCAGTTCTTCTTAAAACTGATAACATTTCTTCACGGTTTCCAACACATGTGGTTCTTGAATCTTGACGTTGTATTAAAATTGTCAAATGATATGACAGACTGATATTACTTTTATTATTATTGAATTTGGTATTTTATATAATAATAATAATTACTTCATCCTTATAATGTTTATGCTTTTGATTGTAAATTGTTAATCATGTACGAAATGAAGATAATTAAGTCATAATTTAAGCACATGAACCTAGAGCGAAAAGCAAAAGGCATTAAGCAAAGCCATGCATAGTTATGTTGTACCTACCACTTCCACTCTTAATATCCCAGATATTTTTAGATTTTCTTCTTATTTATTTCACCTACCCATGTATCATACTATAATTAAGCTTATGTTAATCTTACTTAACTAATTACTATTGGATGATTTGATGGTACAATAGCGATAGAAGGTTTCATGAACTCTTGAGTTTGAGTCTTCACAAACTCTAATAGAGGTGACCATTAAGAGGTTTATTTGATCGTTAATTTCAGGGTTCCGATGGATTAGTTGGATACACGCAAACTAACACGGATACCCGCAATCATCAAAAAAGAAATCTTACTTAACTGAGGAGGCTAACACATGATTTGGCAATAATTATATTATATATAAAAATAAAATAACGCCATAATTAAGCTTTTGAAAGTTGTTAATTTTAGAAAGAAAGTTAAAAAGGTTATCAAACAACCTAGTTATACCATTTTCTCTGCTTATATTATAATAAGATACCTTCAACTTCAAAATTTCTGGTGGGTCCTTTTAAGATATTTTTAAACAATTTCATAATCAAGATTAATTAAACTTACTGTTAATCATAATTGCACAGCCATCATCATCAGTAGCATGCGGTGTTGAAAAATAATTTTTCAGTTAGTTATTAAACTAATTTTAATCCTTAATTAATCAAGGATTAGTGGTGGATTAGAGAGTGATATGACTTGTGATAGCAAAACAACGAAAGCATCACTTGGGATTTTTTGTTGTTATCAATTTGGCAAGTGGGTACTAATTTAATATTTTCTGAATCTTCTCCTTCTTTTACAAAACAAACACTCTAAATTAAACGACTCTATCATGTAATTTCTTCGACATTTCCATCTCTTGTGGCTGCTTTTGCCACTTCTTTCTAAATCTACACTTAAATATCAAGGGTCAGCATGAGTAAAGGGTAGAACCAAAACCGACCCTAGTTGTAAAAAATTAGAATCGGAAATTCTTGGGTCTGATTTTACAGTGTTAGAATCTTAAAAACCAATCGATTTCGATTCCTTCAAAAAATGCAAGGTACTTGGAATAGATCATTCCTACTAAATATTATGATTTTCTTGGGATAACCAAGCTAATAATATGGAAGATACATATAACAGTTTCATCGCTCATAGTAGCCATGTGAAGAATTGCATGCAGGTAAAGGGTACTAAATACCTAACTCAAACTATAGTTACAGCAGGATCCACTCTTGATCTGAGTTTAAATCTAAACTTTTAAAACCTTGTGATTGATAGCAACAGAATAGAAAATATACTAGACAAATAGATCTAAACCATAAATATATAAGAATGTACAAGTGTCCTGAGCTCACATCAGGAGAAGAGCAAGATCTCAGATGACGCCTACTACATTCAATGTGAATAAAATTCTCTCCAGACCCCAAAAAACTTGGAATTTGTAGTCTCCATTCTCCACAATTTATAGATTTGGAAAACATTAATTCATTGTATACTGTGGGAGGGACATGGCATAAAAATATTAAGTGTCAGCTGATGCCACCAGATTTGGCTACAAACGGATTATTGAGCAAGATCCAAGAACTTTGAGAACTGAAATTAAAATTACGTTCATCAGTTACCCAGTCTGGTTTTTTGTGCATTTACAAATTGTTTAATCTCCATCATTTTTGTGTTGCTTCTTGCTGGGAATGTTTCAGCAATTTGACTGTCTCCTCCACATTCAAGATTTAGAAAGTTTACACCCATTAGATTAATTCCGTGGTATGATTACTTTCTCTATAATATTAGTAATATATTAAAAGAGTAAGTAGATGATCTAATATGGTCTTCCGAGTTCGAGTTCTCACGATTGTTAATAAAGTTGACCATTGGAGATTGTACTCGGCTGGTAGTTTCAAGGTTCTGAGAAATTAGTTGAAGTGCACGTAAGCTGGCCCGAACATCCTCGATTATAAAAAAAAATATATAAATATATTATTAATATATTTCATCAAACAAATAAATATTTAAAATATAACAAATATTTAATGATTATGAAAATTAAAAGATTAAAACAAAAATATTAAATATCAAAATGAATTATGATAATTTTTTATTTTTTGGTGTTTGGGATGTTCAAACCAATTTATACGCAACTTAACTAATCATCGGAGTCTGTTGGATACTGTATAAGCTTAAATAGTTAAATAAATCATAATAGGATAAGTGATCTTATTTGTAAAAGAACAAACCTCTTAAGCGGCCAGACCAATCCGTGTGGGGTTAATTATGAGAAATTTAGTTTCTCCTGTTTGCGTATTAGTATTGTTTACGTTGAAAACAAGAGAAGCTGGGGGCAGTGGAGGGCCCAAATTATTGAATTACAAAAGTGTCCGATTCGATCAATCACTCACGGAAAAAAAAAAAAAATTACAAAATAATTTGGGGGACCAGACATTACATTAACATTCTCAATTAGCAATAAAATAATAAAATTCAGTTGAACATAAAAGGATTATTTTATTTTAATTGAAGAAATGAGATTATTTAGTTTGAATGGGTTGGACTCATAGTCTTCAGTTGGACCCCATGTGGAAGACCTTATGAAATTTGAAATTTGAAATATGAAAATGTGTTGGATGGTCTTATTACCTAGATTGAGCCTATCAATTAAATTATTGTTTAAAAGTCAAATTGTTTGGGGTTCGCTGATTTTGATACCTACAATTTTCAATTATTTCTTTCCATTTTGTCAACATTTCACCAAAACATTTTAAATGATTTTCACGTAAATCAACACTTTCCATTTTAGATTAATATCTTAAACAAACTAAAAATTTTTGTTCTTTTTGAGTTTATCTACCAGTTAAAAGTTAAAAGAGTTTATTAAATATCGTAAGTGCTTTTGAAATTAATTTAAGTTGTTTGGTTGTATTTGACTTAATAAGCTTTATTCGAATATGCTATTTCAAACGAATCATAAAACTAATATAGGTTATATTTGAAGAAATCGTACGATGAACCTGACAAATTTTTCATAAAACCTAAACTTTACTTTAATAAACTCTTTTTCTATAAGTTCTATTGGAATAAACCGTATAGATGTGTACCACATTAACTAAACAATGTTAAAAATCCCACTAAAACCTGTGGGGGAAAATGAAGCTAAATGACGCAAAGACTATGGGCAAATGGACATAAGAGAAGAGAGGCGAAAGAAAGAGGGAGCCTAATTCATTTTCACATGATAGATGGGGAGAGGGGGCTGATGGTGGGGACTAAACTTAGAGGATGTCTCCACTCCAACCGACTCGACCTTTGAAGCTCAGCCCAAAGTTGGTGGCTTATGAAAATGACACCCATTAAAACATACCATCAGCAACACCCATCAACACACACCATATCTTTTCTGATCTTTTAGATCACGATGCAAGCTTAGTGTTATTGTCACATCATTTTATTAAGATAATTTTAAATGATTTTATTGTATCACACATAAATAATATGATACGTGTATTATAAAGTACGGTGTAAGTGCAAAAAAAACCATTAAAGGTATTAAATGTTATACGGGAAAAGAGAGATATGGACAGATACCAGGAGAACTATTATAGATGGAGAGTCCCCCTCCCCCACCGTCCCATGTGCATGTGAAAATGTTGCCATCAAATTACCCGTTGATTGAAGCAATTAAAATCAAAGTTTGAAATATTTACTTCGATTTCATTTCGTGTTCCTTACAGCTTTGACGCTATAGGGAGTGGTGACCCAGTCGCCGGACAGCGAAGAAAATATGTGTACTCACAGTCCTAGATTTTTTTTTTCTCGTGCCAGCCCCACTTCTACTGTTATTATTATTATTATTATTATTATACTATGTTTACCCATGACCTTATTAACCGTCTTACTATCTTATGTAAATATAAAATATAGTACGGGTATCATATATAATTTTAACAAAGGATAATAAGATGGTTAATAAGATCGTGAGTAAGTACAGTATTACTCTTTTTATTATTATTATGCTTTTGTACTAATATGAAAATTTGATCTTTGTATTTTCAGTATGGATAATACTATATTTATAACATAATCTTACAATTTTCTTTTATAATCCTAACATGATAACTCATAATTGGTTAACTAATAATGGATCTCGCATGTCTAATAATGGGTCTTGTTTGCTCAACAATGAGTCCCTCTTGTCCAATCGACGAGCTGATCAATCACGAACTATCACGTTAAAGTTGTGAAAGAAAATTTGTAAGATTGAATTGTAAACCAATCTTTATTGTTTTAGCATCGTGCTCTTGCATTTGTAGGCTACGATTCACTCATCACTACTTGTAAATGGATGGATTAAAATTATAGTCTTGAGGAAGCAACAAATAATAAGAAATGTATCGTTACATTATGAGACATGGTTTTCTATTGTATCGGTTAATGTTATTGTCTAATAAATTATAAGATGAAAAGGAGTCAAATTTTTAATTATTATTTTTCTCAGAATAAAAAAAATTAGAACCCGAGATGCTCATGGTTCTAGTATAGGCTTGTAGTATCAAATTTAAAGTATTATTAATTTAAATAACATTTATAAAGTTAGAATCTTAATTTTAAATTTTAATACATCAGGATATAATATCATATCTAAAATTATGTGATGAGAGATTTAATTTGTTTTATAAGTTTTGAAAATACTAAAATGATTAAAAAATGTAAAAAATGAAATTATAAAATGTTATTTGTCTGAGAATAAGAATGTGTTGGGTATAGTTGTCTAAAAGCACAAAGAAAATAATGAAAAGTAAGATATTTATCACCTACACAACAAATTAAACTCTTTCAAATGACTACGTTTTCAAGAGTTTATGTGAAATATGCCAATTATTTAATTTATATTTGCAATTTTGTTATAAAATATTTGATTTGAAACAAAGTTTTTATTTTATGTCAGAGTGAGAAGATAAAGAAGCAATGAAGTTTTTTTGGAACCGGAATGAATGTGCACATGATTTAATAAAAATCAACTGTGAATAAAAAAGAAAGAGTCATAAGTAAGAGCACACAACAATTTTTAAAGTAGTTCAATAAGTTAGAACTTGAGCCAACGTCTACTGTTATCTTATTATTTTTGACAGTTTACAAAGAATAATATAATTTCTAAGAAAATTTGCTTAGAACAATTGTCCAACCCCCCTTAAAACAAGTTATGATGGTGTTATATAGCATCCATTTACATAATAGAAGTGAGATAAGATTCAAATATATAGAATTAGGAAATTGCATAATCTTCAGCTATCTTAGCTAGAGTCTAAGTCAATCTGAATATCTTCCTTCCAAATTGAGTCAATCTAAATATCTTCTCTCATAATAAGGAATTATCCTCTTTGGATTGATCGCATAACACTTAAGAAGCTCGGGGTTTGAGTCTCTCCTTGGACGCTAATAGGGATAGCTACTGAAGCTTTTGTCCGATCAATAATTTTATGGTCTTGAAAGATTGGTTAAGGTGTATATAAACTGGTCCAAACACTTTTAATCATTTAAAAAAAAAAAAGTTTTATTGGGATTGGTGGTGCTTGTAGTAGAGTAATAATACTGTGGTAATCCTTTTGATGAATTTAATGTAGTGTAATAGTGAGAAACAAACACACCCATATATATAGGGATAGGGTCATGAAATTAAATCAAAAGAAAGTAAATAATACAACAATCTGGTTAGAATACATTTTGTGTATGGTACAAAAGTATGTAGAAAAGTGTACGTATGGGAATGGATGTGAGAAATTATAGAAAATATAATATGCCTATTTATAGAGGCGGCACCATTGCGTGTGTGCATCCATCTATTATTCGTACTGTGGGACAATACATCCTTCTGTAACTTATATCCCCACTCCAATCCCACGGCTCTTATTTTCATTACCCCATCGGGCTCCACCAAACCTCCATTTCCGCTGTTTATCGCTTCATCGGCGGCCAGTATTTGCGCTGCACGTGTAAACTAGGCAATTATTGATTGTACATGATAATGCTAATAGGAAGACAATAATAATACATCACCCATCGCTCAACTGAGATATTTTAAGGGTTTTCCCATTGGCTAATGCGAGTCCTAATTTAATTTTACAAATTTTCTCTTATAATCTTAATATGATAGTTCATAATTGATCAACTTACAATTAGACATATTGATTCTATTATTAGACAGACAAGACTCTTTACGAACTAACCAATTATGACCATATAATAATAATAATTCATGTAACTTAACCTCTATTAAATTATAATCTCATCATAGTAATAAATTTAGTTAGTCTTAACGTTATGACTATAAAGAGGTTTTATTTATATATATATTTTAAAATTAATTTAGAAAAAGATTAAAATTTAAGATTTGGGTGTATGATTGATTTTGAAAACAAATTTTTTGGTGAACTATCCACATCCATTTTTCTATATACACTATTATTAATTGTTTTTTTTTTTAATAATAATTTTTTAACTCAAACATATTTATAAATTAAAAATTGGATTATATAGCAAATATAGAATTAATTATATATAAAATATATTAAAACAAACATTTTTTTCTTAAAAATATTGGTAAGAGAAGTGAAGTATAAAAAAGTATTTTAAGAAAATACGTATCTTAATTTTTTATATGAACCATCAATGTGCCGAAAAAAAGGGTGGTATGTTTTGGAAGAAATCTTCATCGTACATTTGGAACATTATGTCTCACCTAGACCCCACTTCCAAATTTCCATTATCAAGAATTTGGTTTATCAAACATCAATGGTAAAAAACTTATAAAAATTTTATGTTTATTACAAGAGAAATATTAAATGTATAAAGACTTTGTACAAAGGATTTTTGTACAAAGTGATGTGATAACTGTTACATCACCAGTTTATAAAAATAAAAAAAAAGATTGATATGAAACTAGTGATGTAACAGCTGGCACATCACTTTGTATAAATTTTTTTTGTAAAAGTTTATGTACACTTGGCCTTTCTCTTTTTACCATTAATTAAAAAAGTTTAAAATTTTATGCAGTTATAATGGAAGACCAATCAGTTATAGAAGGTAGAATTGATTAAAACAATAACGAGATATTGAGATGCTGATTTGTACCACCAAACTTCTCTTAATCACTTAATTTAAATATTGAGTAATGCTGGTTTGGTCTAAGGCCAACCATTTGTCACTGCTATTAATGTGCCACATCTTTATTTTATTTTAATTTTTTTAACGATAAGAGATATCTTGATCAGTTTATATGTATCTCAACTAATTTTTAAGGATCCTAAAATTATTATCTAGGTATAAGCTCTAATAGCCACACCTGTTAGCAACCGTAGAGGTTTAAACTTTAAAAATCATGTTAGATTCTTGTTTTACTCTTTTACTTTTAATAAAACTCAAATATAAGACATCATGTTATATCATTCTCTTAAAAGATCATATTATATTCTTCTCTTACTTTATTATTATTAAGAGAATTCAAACATGAGAAAATATGCTAATAATAATCTTTCATTACTCTTTTATTATCAGATAATTAAATAGTGATTAACGTGCCCGTGCCACGTCTGGCGGCTCGTTCATTCTTATTTGTTTTGCTACTTAATCAACTATACAAATTACTAGTGCGTTACTAATTAAATTTAATGTTTAAATACTATTTCTATAACAAAAAATTACTGGACAGATAAAAGTCGGTGCCTATTATCTTATCATTAGAAGGCGCGTGCTTCAAATTATTTCATCTCATATTTTCTTGCACTTATTGATTGCCTTTAAGATCTTTTTTGGTGTCATTTTTTATTTATAATTAACAAGTAGAAATTAAAAAAACACACACACACTCACGCGCATTACAAAATGGGGATTTGGTAACAGTGAGGATCTGATTTATTTGAAATTTAGAATGGTAATAATAATAGGGTCAGATACATGACACAGTAACTTCACTGTTAAGAAAATATTTTTGACAGCTCACCAATTACATCAGGCAACGTGGCCGTCCTTCAACCAGTTGTACTGACACCGAGATAGCACAGCAGATAAACTGGGGTGGCCGACAATTAGACAACCTGATTTTGTGGACATCATCTCTCTCCTTTTCTTGTCCGTCCACGTAACCTTCTCACCAACGCTTCTGATTTCTCCATTTCCTTGTACGGTCCTCTTTTGTCCAACCAAATCAACTCAATGACATTTCCAACCCTATTACAACCTATCCTAGTAGGGGTGTTTTTGTATATTTCACTTACTGTCTTACTGAGGACTTGAGGGAAATAGTGTAAAGTTTGTGGTTAATATGGTAATTAGACAATAATATTACTAGAAGATATGTAGAGGATATTTGTCAGAATTTCAGATCATCTTTCATCGTTTTCTCACACACTTTCATTCCATTCTGATTCTGTTCTTAGTTCTTAACTAAAGAAACCAAAAAAGTTAAAAAAAAAAAAAAAATTATTAAAAGAATATTTGATTCTCTTGCATAAGCTAATGTGAAGAAGTGATATTTCTGTAATCTTCACGGCTATATCCAAAAGGGTTCTTGGATTTTCACAGATTGGTTTGGAACAGCAGCTTGACAGGTACGGTATGCAAGACATCCATTCAATCGGAGGAGGCAGGTTATATAGTGGCGGCGGAGACAGGCGGCTACGCCCCCACAACCACCAGAACCACCAGGCACTCAAGTGTCCCCGCTGCGACTCACTGAATACCAAATTTTGTTACTACAATAACTACAATCTCTCTCAGCCTCGCCACTTCTGCAAGAGCTGCCGCCGCTACTGGACCAAAGGTGGCGTCCTCCGTAACGTGCCGGTGGGCGGTGGCTGCCGCAAGACCAAACGTAACTCCAAGCCTAAACCCTCTTCAGACTCCTCGGCACAACAAATACAAACACAAGCACAAATTCCAGCACCGGCTTCAGAAAGAGAGCCTAAGAGCAATTCTCATAACTCCAGTAGTGAAAGCTCGAGTCTCACTGTGACGACGAATAATACAAATGTTGAAGCAGTGTCCGTACATTCTTCGAGTTCAGTGTCGAACGTCTTGAGTATGAATAATGATTGCAATCTTTTCGATAATAATAGCAACAACAACAATAATAATAATAACAACGGTGGTGGTTTTGACGGTGCAACAACGACGACTACTTTGCTGGAACACGGTTCCGATTGTGGTGGGATATTTTCAGAGATTGGGAGCTTCACGAACCTGATTACGTCATCGAGTGAGCCGTTGTCGTCGTTTGGGTTCAGTAATTTAATGAATGCTCAACAAGGATTAGAGAGTCATCATCAGTGGCAGCAGCAAGAACATCAGCCGAAGATGGTGAGTGGTCACATGGGAGGAGGTCAAGATCATCATCAGTCGAAGATGCAGGAGATGACGACTGGGTTGCTTGATCAGACGGTGCAGGCTGAGTTATCGGCACTGCAGGATAGATCGGGTAATGGAGGATTTGGATCGTTGGATTGGCATGGAAGTGGTGATCAAAACTTGTTTGATCTTCCTAACGCTGTTGATCATGCATCTTACTGGACTCAAACTACTACCCAGTGGACTGATTATCTCCCGTAAATCTTTTACCTTTTTTAACTAAAAAAAAAGTTTCTTTTTTTGTTAAAAAAACAACTCTCAAAAATATCAAACAAATTAAATCCAGAGAGTTATATGAAAATTGAAAAGTATCAATATGACTGCTTTCTATGTAAATTTTTTTTTTTTTTTTTTTTTTTTTGGGTTGATTTTGGAAGTTGTTTGGGTTTGATCTTTGATGTCCATGTGCAACTAACTTCGTGTTAGTTTTTATTTTATTTTAATGTTAATGCATCTGGAATTAGATTAATCATCAAGAAAATATAGAACGATTATAGAGTGTTTTGATTTATTTATTAATTTGTTTAATTTGTATTGGCTAATCCTCCAATTAGTGGATAACATACTATTCATAACGTTAATGGTGATAATAATTACGCGTTGGCCTGTAACTGTATGGAGAAGTAGTGTTGGGAGTGTACTAGTCGGCAAGGGTGGGTTGGCCGGGTGGGGGTGTGGTGACAAGTACCATGCGTGATTATGACTCCACGTGGCGGTGATAATGGGGCGGGCTTTTCTTAATGGGAGTAGGGCCACGTGGGCTTACGTGATAGGCGGGCACGACAATGAAGGGGTTGGTTTGTCCTGAGTGAAAGAAATTAAGTGATGAACAGGGTAGACTGAGAGTGATCGAGAGATGTGAAGTGAAATGATATCGGAAAATGGTGAGAGAGAGAAATAAGAAGAAGAATGACGTGGAAAATCGAAGGGCCCAGATTAGGTGGGTGGGTGGTTACTGAGAAACAGGTGATTTTGGGGAAGGGGCTAACGGCAGGCATGTGCAGAAGTGGTCTTGGTCACGCCTGCCTTTGGTGGGATGTGTGTGTTTTTTCACTCACTCATGATCCCACCATGTTTTTTTTGGGCTTCTTTTGGTATCAGCAACAGATTTATTGCAACTGACTTTCCCATACCTTGGTATTATTTTCGGCATTGGAATGGCCTTTCCCCATGCCACTTCCCGTTGTCTTTTTCACTTCCATTTTTGGGTAATTGTAGAATTCGAATTTCGGAGTTTTCATTTTCTTCAACCTCCGGTCGGTTAGGTTCAGTGTGTCAGTACAAGTCATTTAGGTCAAATGCTACTACCCACCTTAACTCGCATCCCTTCCAATAAGAGAACTTTTGAGTTAAAACTGAAATGAACCCCAATACTTTGCTGGTACATGTACAACTGCAACTGCTAGGACGGTATCATGGGAGCAGTTGTAGATGCTAGATGGTAAAGTTTCAAAGGTTAGCCGAGATGGGGTAGGCTTGGTTGAAAATTGTTGATTAATAGGCAGGATCTGACTACTATTTGCTTTCTTAAATGTCTCTCTGTCTATTTATTTGAAATTTTCGCAAATGAGACTCTTAACTCTCCTGTTACCATCATCAACACATTTCTTCTCATATTGCATCCTTTGATTTGATCATTCAGTCGCGCTAATTAAGAACAGTTGTTGAACCGACTTCAATTAATGGTCCAGGAAAGAACTATTCATAAGATAAAACCAATGGGTTTTGCTTACGAAACCGTCCAAGCATATGAAATACGAGAGATGTGACACATGAGGAGGTCTAATTTAACATTTTTTTCCCCAAATAGAAAATAGAGTAAACCACATTTTCCCACCCAAGGTTTGGCTAATCTACAAGTTTCCACCCCTAGTTTCATAAATTACAGATTCTCACCCTAAAATTAATACCGTTATTTTTCTCTTAAAATAACTCTCGCATCTCAAATAACCCCCAGAGATCCCGGCCAAGCCAAAAATCTAGCTTGATTCCTACACCATTGGACCATCCCTTTATCCTCCTCACCAAAACCCCTAACTTTTTCATTCGATTGCACCTCGACAAGGTGTCAGAATTTGGCTGGAAAGATGCGACAAAACGCGAAAACCCAAGGGAGAGGTGGCGGCAATCGACGGGCAATTGCAGTTGACGATGTTAGTGGTTTTGGTGGGGAGAAGCTGGTGACGCTATTGGTGGTCTTGGGGGTGGTTTTCGGTGCCGAGACCTGCTAGAATTTAGATGAAATGCCGATTGACACTAAAAGTGACGATCGCCAATTGGGGGATTCAATCAGGTGGGAAGGTTAGGGATTTTGATGTGGGGGTTGAGGGGATTGTAATGGTGGTGTCGGGAGGGGTCAATTGTGCCAGAAACAAGCTAGAACGGCCTGAGACCTCCGGTGGGGTGAATTTGAGAAATAAAATGTTATTTTAAAATTTTTATCTTTGAAATGACTATTTTACCCTTTCAACTGTTAGATTAAACAATTTTTTGTTAATTTAAAGGTGAGAATTTGCAATTTATGAAACCAAGGGTGGGAACTTGTAAATTGGCCAAACCTTGGGTGGGAAACTGTCGTCTACTCTAGGAAATATAAGGATTAATTAGAATTAACTGGCACTGGACCAGTGTGTTCCAGAATTGCCTTGACATTGCAGTGCAGAGCAACACAGTGGCATGGATTGTGACTAGAGATTAGTACCTCAATGTTAGGCACGTGGTGGTGGTCCTCGGCGCCATTGCCCCTCAATTTTGATGTGTGTAATCGCATTTGATGCACCATTATGGCCTTTGTTGTTTCACCAAACATTTGAGAACGAAGTGGAGCCATAAAACAAAAGTGATTTTTAATGCTAAGGATGAGCGAAATGTGATGCATGGATTAGCTTAAAATGTTTCCCAAAATGATTGATAAAGATTTCCGTACTACCAGTAGAGAGAGATTGGTTTTTTCAGTATCCGAAATGGTATATTTTACTGGACAAATTTTCGTACCATTTAAGCAGAAATATGGCCCTGCCCACAACTTTGCTTTGTACATGGACCATGACGGGCGGTGGTCAGTGGAGTGTTGAGTTGTGGGGACTTGGTATTCATTTGAATGGTGAAGTAAGTCAAGTTGTTCTTTAACTTCTTTTAAGGAAACAATTTGGCAGCATAATGATGCAAATACTGAAGCTTTATGGTGGAGTAATTCTTGTTATTTCTTTAATTATTATAGTTTTTTTGTTTTTTTTTTTGTATCAGAACATGAAAACATCTATGATATTGTTGATCCTTTTCACTGTACATTCCAACGCCGAATCTTAAGTAAAAGAAAGAATCAATTATACAACTAAATAACCAAGAAGGGAACATATTGCACTTAGAATTTCCTACATAGAAAACACTTCTTCCAGCTTCTTCGCTTTCTAAATTGTCTTCTGTCAGTTTTCGCCATTCTCACTGGGCTGCCACTCCACTCTGAGGGTAATCTGTTCAAGTCAAAGCCCAAGTATGAGAAAACTAACTCATTGTCATATCAAGAGAACAACGAGGTATCGGTAAATTAGGAACTTACATGGGAAACATAAAAGAACTTGAACTTGCATTGCTGCTATTTGACTGACAAGAAATGCTTCCTGAATATAGTGTTTGTTCAAATGGTAAGAAATTGGATTCTTCTTGATCATGTTGCTGAGAAGAATCTTGATTTGAATTTGTTTCTGACATGCCATTTTGAGGCTTTGATGCGTGGAACGCTTCAAGTAAATGTTGAGAATATGCATGTTGTTGAAATTCCTCTTCGCCATTTATGGTTGTTATAGGTGAATCAGAATTATGACTGATGCTTCTGCTCTCCTCACTTTCAGAAGAGGCGTTGCTTGTATGAGAGTTGTTATCAATGGTTACTTCGATCGCAGATTGTACCATAGAGTTCCCAAAGTCTGCTTCTCTACTTGCTACCTACAAATTTTTAAGAGATTAAAATCTTCAACAGTCATAATGATCTAAAATCATGGCAGGAATATATGTAACTTCAGGCGAAAATAATTGTTGAAACTCTGATGGTAGCATTCAATCCTCATCTATTTGATATTCAGCAAAAGAGAATGAAGCAAACGAGATAGCAACACATAATGACCATTAATGCATTCATTTATACTACTACATTGTAGCCATAACTTGTATTTACTTAACCCTTGTTACCATGAACTCCCACTAAGGTATCAACAAATCCTCAATTCAAACATTAGAAATCCCGGATAGCTGCCAGCCTGCCACAATAGTAACTACAAGTCTGCTAGAGAGCTTCTATTTTGTTGTTATTGTTGTGGGGATTTAATCGAATGCTAGCAAATCCTAAATCTTAAAAGTGAAAATTAAGTGGACAAAGGACAAATAACAACCACATGTGCACTATCAGAAAAATTATAGTCTAGTCTCTCAAGCCGCCTCACAAATTGACTCTATTACTTAACATTTAACCTCTCTTTGATGGCCCTCATTCTCTAGGTGTAGCTTTGCCTTTTATTTTATTCAAATTACCTAACGGTAGGATTTAACCATTTTTTATACAATTCTATATAGGAACATATTAGAAAACCTATATCCTAATGCAATACTAATTTGAATTGAATTTGACTCTACAATCTCAACAGTTATTGGCTGGTTTCCTGTTGGCAAGCTAGCATAATTAAAAAAATGAGTTCCAAAGAAGGATACAGAGATCAAATTCTGTAGATTTGTTCCTCTACGGGAGAGGAACAACTGGAGTAAACTTCTTCAGCACATCATAAAACCAAACCATGTGACAATAAGAACCAATTTGTATAGACCTAAATCAGTTTGCCTACGTCTAAATTATATCTTTAGCATCCATATAGCTAACAACTGCTTAGTTTGTAGTCCTTTCTATGCCATTAAAACCTAATCAGAATGAATGTACAGTTAATTGAGACACCAGATTAGAGACATTAAATACACGTTGTATCAACTTTTTAGCTCTACAGACACATGAACCGAATCTGGTGGAGAAAAGTGCCCAAAAGCATATATGAAGACAAGCCTCATCAGCAAATAGCTATATATGTATGGAAAGTGAGTGGCATCTTTTCTTACCTTTTCAATTAGTTCCCTTTCAGCAGGTACAATCTTCTCTACTGAACAATCAAGTAATCTGACATCTCTTGCATCAGTATTTTCTCCATCTTCCATCTTCAAGTTCTTAGATTCATATTTATTGATGACATCCTTATTTGAGTCATTCTCAATTCTAAGTTTTGGCTCATTTGACAAGGATGACATTATCTCCAGAGTTCCTTTGGTTGATTCACTCTTCTTGTCCACATCAGAATTAAGCATTTTGTGGTTCATCTCACAATTTCCCACCAAGCACTTGTTCAGTGGAGGCATTTCCCCATCCATGAAAATCGACTTAACAAACTGATAACTGTGCTCTTGGAAAAATGCAACCAGCTCTGGTGTGTCGGAGTCCTCTTCCTCCATTATCATTTTAGTATAATACTTCTTTCTTTCTTTATTTTCTTCTGTTCTACTCGGACTCGTAGCACATGGTGCTGCCTGCAATTGATCTTGATCCCTCCAAGCCATAAATTCATTAACTTGAGGGACCTTCTCGACAACTCCATCACTGCTTCGTCGCTGAATTTCCAAATTTCTCTCCGTATCCCTCTTCAATGCTCTCATCTCCTGAAAGTTCTCACTGAATTTGAAAGCCTTGTAATCCGACTTATTGATCAGCGTTGAACTCCCACACATGGAATCTCAGTCTGGCAGGTACAAAAATTTAGCAAGATCAAATAGAAATATTCATGAAACCAACCAAGATATTTGACATCTTGTGATAAGACTTAATATCAATACATAAGCACATACAAAAGGTTAGATTTTAGAAGGCACAAATGATTAAAATGGAGGGGATACATGAATCTCAAAAGAGCTTATCACTGCTTATAGTCAAACTGAATGTGATTGGTTTTGCTTTGACAAAATGCAACTAGTATCTTCATCTGTAGCATAAGTCAATTAAAGTGATACAGTATTAAACTTAGTGGATTACATCAAATTACCAGGCATGGTGGGCTACACCTCCTTATGAAGTGTCATTTCTGTCAACTGGTAGACAAAACATTCCCTGCATATATTTCAGAAATATCAACTACACAATCTGATTGTTTCTGGATAATTCGTATTCAACCAAATCGATGTTTGTGAAACCATCACAATCATTCACATAATACATAATGCTATTTCCCTCAACAAACGCTATTTCTGTTACCGTCTCATCATTTGGCACATAGGTTCGGTTTAACCTTACAGAAAACATGATGCTAACCCCAAATTTTCCAGATGACAGTAAAAATACAACTCATCATTAGACAAAAATTAGTACTTCACTGACAGAAAATGGAAAGTATCCATATATGGAGATGGTAGATGTAACCAAGTTTCATTAATTAGCATATAAAATGCTCATCATTAGACAAAAATTAGTACTTCACTGACAGAAATTGGAAAGTATCCATATATGGAGATGGTAGATGTAACCAAGTTTCATTAATTAGCATATAAAATGCATTAGCAATTTAGCGCAACTGTAAAGAAGTCCAGTCAAAGAAAGGCATTAAAGTATTTAAACGCGACAACTCAGCGGAAGGGTAGAATATATATGTTGCTTATTGTCCTTGTTTGCAGCTGAGTTTTCATTATCAAATTATATCACCTGAATATAAGACCACATTTGATCTAACAAAACAATTCTTTGATCAATATCAATTATCAATTCAAAAGAAAAATTCCACCAAAAGACAAAAAAAGTCTAATTTCCAAAAATTTCTGCAAACCTTTCCAGATCAAATCTGCATTCCCTCTTCTACCTCCAGCTATCTCTGCTTGAAATCAAACAAAAACAGATGAACCAGAAAACCAAAAAGAACACAATGCCTCTATATTAACAAAATGGTGAATATAAAGGAGCAACAAATTCCCGGATTCTAATACAAAAAACAGGAACAACCCCATATCACATTTTGACGGAAACTTGTGATATTTGATATGAATCCAAACAATTAAGCTGAAATAACGAAAAAATGAAACCTACATGGAATGACAAAATTTTAAACTACTAACCTCATAAAAGATAATAAACCAGGTGGCGAGAAAATTAAGAATGAGAAAAATGAGAAGTCATATATGCATGAAAATGTAGAGCTGATGAAAACAAAATTATAGGGGGATAGTTGAGAGAGTGGCTTTTGACATAAAAAGAACGCAAACGGTTAGTTAAAAAGTGGGTACAATAAATGGACAGTTTGAGTCATTTAATGTCTCTTAACATATGAAACTGATGCCCAGTTACCATAGAACTGTCACTTTGCCAACACAAAATTCTTGTGATCTTGTCCCAATCGCATCCAAAATCTTCCTGTCAATCATTTTTGCTCTTTCAATTATATATACTGTATATATTTTGTTATGCTGTTATTTAAAACGTGCCATAAATAAAGTTCGTTTACAATATAATTTTTTTGATTCTATCTATATATTAAAAATAGAATTTTTAAGGAAGGAACTAAAATTAAGATATATCTTTACCAAGTATAAGTGGACCTGATAAATTTCATTAAATTTTTGTTGGATTATTATTAAAATTGAATATAAAACTTGTAAAATAAAGGGTTTATTTCATTTACTAGTCATTGAGTCTCAACAATTTTCGACAACATTAAGTACCCATAAAATTATTTAAAACCATTTTAGACAAGCCTCATCAGCAAATAGCTATATATGTATGGAAAGTGAGTGGCATCTTTTCTTACCTTTTCCATTAGTTCCCTTTCAGCAGGTACAATCTTCTCTACTGAACAATCAAGTAATCTGACATCTCTTGCATCAGTATTTTCTTCATCTTCCATCTTCAAGTTCTTAGATTCATATTTATTGATGACATCCTCATTTGAGTCATTCTCAATTCTAAGTTTTGGCTCATTTGACAAGGATGACATTATCTCCAGAGTTCCTTTGGTTGATTCACTCTTCTTGTCCACATCAGAATTAAGCATTTTGTGGTTCATCTCACAATTTCCCACCAAGCACTTGTTCAGTGGAGGCATTTCCCCATTCATGAAAATCGACTTAACAAACTGATAATTGTGCTCTTGGAAAAATGCAACCAGCTCTGGTGTGTCGGAGTCCTCTTCCTCCATTATCATTTTAGTATAATACTTCTTTCTTTCTTTATTTTCTTCTGTTCTACTCGGACTCGTAGCACATGGTGCTGCCTGCAATTGATCTTGATCCCTCCAAGCCATAAGTTCATTAACTTGAGGGACCTTCTCGACAACTCCATCATTGCTTCGTCGCTGAATTTCCAAATTTCTCTCCGTATCCCTATTCAATGCTCTCATCTCCTGAAAGTTCTCACTGAATTTGAAAGCCTTGTAATCCGACTTATTGATCAGCGTTGAACTCCCACACATGGAATCTCAGACTGGAAGGTACAAAAATTTAACAAGATCAAATAGAAATATTCATGAAACCAACCAAGATATTTGACATCTTGTGATAAGACTTAATATCAATACATAAGCACATACAAAAGGTTAGATTTTAGAAGGCACAAATGATTAAAATGGTGGGGATACATGAATCTCAAAAGAGCTTATCACTGCTTATAGTCAAATTGAATGTGATTGGTTTTGCTTTGACAAAATGCAACTAGTATCTTCATCTGTAGCATAAGTCAATTAAAGTGATACAGTATTAAACCTAGTGGATTACATCAAATTACCAGGCATGGTGGGCTACACCTCCTTATGAAGTGTCATTTCTGTCAACTGGTAGACAAAACATTCCCTGCACATATTTCAGAAATATCAACTACACAATCTGATTGTTTCTGGATAATTCGTATTCAACCAAATCGATGTTTGTGAAACTATCACAATCATTCACATAATACATAATGCTATTTCCCTCAACAAACGCTATTTCTGTTACCGTCTCATCATTTGGCACATAGGTTCGGTTTAACATTACAGAAAACATAATGCTCACCCCAAATTTTCCAGATGACAGTAAAAATACAACTCATCATTAGACAAAAATTAGTACTTCACTGACAGAAAATGGAAAGTATCAATATATGAATGGTAGATGTAACCAAGTTTCATTAATTAGCATAAATGCTCATCATTAGACAAAATTAGTACTTCACTGACAAAATTGGAAAGTACCATATATGGAGATGGTAGATGTAAACAGTTTCATTAATTAGCATATAAAATGCATTAGCACAACTGTAAGAAGTCCGTCAAAGAAAGGCATTAAAGCTTTAAACGCGACAACTCAGCGGAAGGGTAGAATATATATGTTGCTTATTGTCCTTGTTGCACTGAGTTTTCATTATCAAATTATATCACCTGAATATAGACCATATTTGATCTAACAAAACAATTATTTAACTAATCAATTATCAATTCAAAAGAAAAATTCTACCAAAAGACAAAAAAAGTCTAATTTCCAAAAGTTTCTGCAAACCTTTCCAGATCAAATCTGCATTCCTCTTCTACCTCCAGCTATCTCTGCTTGAAATCAAACAAAACAGATGACCAGCAAACCAAAAAGAATACAATGCTCATATTAAAATATGTGAATATAAAGAGCATCAAATTCCCGGATTCTAATACAAAAAACAGGAACAACCCCATTCACATTTTACGGAAACTTGTGATATTTTATGAATCCAAACAATTAAGCTGAAATAACGAAAAAATGAAACCCTACATGGAATGACAAAATTTAAAACTACTACCCTCATAAAAGATAATACAGCGTGGCGAGAAAATTAAGAATGAAAAAATGAGAAGTCATATATCATGAAAATGTAGAGCTGATGAAAACAAAATTATGGGGATGTTGAGAGAGTGGCTTTTGACATAAAAAGAACGCAAACGGTTAGTTAAAAAGTGTACATAATGGACAGTTTGAGTCATTTAATGTCTCTTAACATTAGAAACTGTGCCCAGTTACCATAGACGTCACTTTGCCACACACAAATTCTTGTACTTGTCCCAATCGCATCCAAAATCTTCCTGTCATCATTTTGCTCTTTCATTATATATATCTTATATATTTTGTTATGCTGTTATTTAAAACGTGCCATAAATAAAGTTCGTTTACAATATATTTTTTTGATTCTATCTATATATTAAAAATAGAATTTTTAAGGAAGGACTAAAATTAAGATTATCTTTACCGAGTATAAGTGGACCTGATAATTTCATTAAATTTTTGTTGGTATATAATATTATTATTAAAATGAATATAAAACTTGTAAAAATATTGCTAGTCATTGAGTTTTAGTGAAAAATCGTTGTCTCAACAATTTTCGACAACATTAAATACCCATCAATTATTTAAAAGTTTAAAACCATTTAAAAAGTATCATAAATTGAATAAATTATCAAAAACTATTATAAATATAAAAACCTCTAAAAGCATTAAAATATCTAAATAGAAAGGTCTTTGATAGTTTCCAATAATCATTCCGCGATATTACTATTGAGTGATCAATTAGATTATTAGATATATTACTTAAGTGGTTCTAAGTTTGTTTACTTTAACTCTCAATTTTAGTAAGAGTGGCCCCTGAAACTCTTATTCGACGGTATCCAACTATAGGTGAAAAAGCAGCCCGCCCCGACCCGTGGCGAGTTGCGCAAAGTGGCGGGTTGGTCCTAACCCACCCGGCAACATTGGCAGGCCGGTTAGGCCTGCCAATGTTGGGGAATTGGTTGGCCCAACTCGGACCGCCAACCCTAACCTGTCGGGTTAGGCCGCGGTTGGGTCGGGTTAACCCTCTTTTTGATTTTATTTTATTTTGTTTAAGTTTAAATGTTTAATTACTTTTCAAATGAATAATTAACAATTTATAAATGAAATGTATTGTTTTTAGTTAAGTGTTAATTTCTTTTCAATATCAAATTAATTAAACTAAATTTTTTTTTTTTGTTAACATTCCAATATTTAATTCAATTTTAATACTTAAATTTGTAATATAAGAATATTAAATTTATTCATTTATTAAAAAATAAAATAAGAAATTATAATAATTATTGTCTCGTTCAAAACCTCACCAAGAAAAATCCAATGGGACAAAACTTGGTAAGGAAAAAGAGTGCAATAATTGACAATTAATTTACGTTACAATTTACAAAACAACTCATTTTGGGATTCACTAAGACCTCCCTCATCCGTATCATCTATATTACAAATAAATGATTCTATTAAAATATCGTTGACAACTCATATTGACTTTGATGGCGCGACTGTTCCCAATCTCGAAGACATGTGAGGACTTCAATCATTTTTGTGAAAGTTTAACCCTCATTTCATTTAAAATTCTTCCACTTGTACTAAATGTTTGTTCGGATGAGACGGTTGAGACAGGAATAGTGAAACATCCAAGGCAAGTCTTGATAATACCGAAAAATACATTTTCTGGCTCTCCAATAGTCTAAGAGATCAATGTTGTCTCTGTTGTGGATCTACTGGTAACATTTCAAGGGTTGCCAATATTGTTGAGCTCATTACTCTGCGACTGCATGGAAGACAGTATATTAGTTGTTATTGTTGGTGGAGCTTCTGAAGAGGAGGCTGTGCTTCGGATTCGGGTCCTCTTCGGCCTATTCAGTGCACCCTAAGAGTGAAGTTTTCATTTGTTTCTTCTGAGCAACTTCCCTAGATGTTTTGCCTCTTTGCGGATTCCCTACCTGTTTTCATATTGAAATAACTTCAAAAAGTATATTTTTTACCTCTCCCATTTGATTGGCATATACTTCGTTTTGTAAGTTTCACATAAATTGTCAAAATCATTTTCTAAACGTGCTTTTAATTCTATGATCAAATATAGCATTAAACAATAAAGAAAAGAATGGGTTTCCAATATTTTTTTAAAAAAATTTCCATTGCCTTTATTGGGGCATTTAAAATTACATTGTCTTTGTTTTTTATATAATAACTTGGAAATTTTTATAATTGTATGTATTACCAATAGACTAGTGGATAATACACACCAGAAAGTTGTAAAGTGGATTGGTAAAAATTTTAAGAAAATGAATACTTTAGCTTTTTGCCAATCATTTTCTACCAATAATGAGACCTCTATTATTTGCTACATGACTAATTATATTAGCATAAGGTAAACATGAATCAAACATTAAATAAGTACTATTCCATCTACAACGCAGTCAATACAAAAGTTCTAGGAGACTATTTGATTTTATACAAGCGTCTTGAATTCAGTATTTCTTTTATTACTACTAGTAATCCAAGCCAAACAATCTCTAATTCTATTAATATTTTCTTTAATTGTTTTCATACACTTTTCACAATTAAATTAATAACATGACATACACAACGTTGGTGAAAAAACTTCAAATTGTTATATAAGTAATTACTTTGAAAATAATTTATAGCTTTACTATTGGAACTTGCATTATCTAAAGTTAAACTTATCACTTTACTAATAATATCATAATCTTCTAAAACTTCAATAATTTTTATATAAATTTATTCACCCCTATGATCAACATCCATATTCTAAATCCTAATAAAGATTTATTTAATTTACATTCATTATCAAAATAATGACTAGTCACACAAATATATCTTGTTTAGCTCTACCACTCCAAATATCGGCAGCACTAACATGACAAGTATGTATTTTATTTTTAATTTCATTTTTCTAAATAATTTTATAAATTATTTCTAGTTACAATTTCAGAATAACTTTTAAATCCTGGAAAAAATGAATTTTGAACAAATCTTTCAAAATATTATCTTCAGCCATATAATAGGCTGATCAGTTGCAGCAATATATAAAGCTAACTGTTCCCTATATACATCAGAATTAAACGCCAATTAGTACCCATATTGTTATTTGAGTTTGATTGCTTTCTTTATTTTCATGTTGATTATTGTTTATTAACATGCCTTTTTAAAGTTTAGTATCATTACCTGAAGCTTTATAAATATTTCTACAGTATTTGCATCTCGCTTTCTTGACTTGATCGCCATTTTTTGTCTCGTAAAACTTGTCGAAATGCACCCAAACATCTGTTGTGTGTCTGTCTTCGCTTTCGACGGCAGTTGATGATCCTGCCTCAGCTTGAGATGAAGTTGACGAGCACGACTATTACGAGGATGACTTCTAGAACCGCCGGGAGCTGTTGGAATCGGGAGCATATTTTGAGGTGTATCGGATTCTGAGAATGGGAAAGCGGGACTATTTGAATCTCCTCCTGCATTTATGTTAGTAAATCGTGACTATGACTAGGAATAGTTTTCCTTCATCATTGAATTGATGGGAGAGAAATACTATCCATTGTAGTTAAAAAAAAATTTGATGTAGAAGAATAAAAATTAAAAGAAGAGAATTGGAATATGGAAATTGAAATTTGGAAAATTGGAAATATGAATTAAAAATTGCAAAAACTAATAAAAATTAAATACGAGCAAATTGATAACAAAGAGTTAAGAGAATAAATGTAATTGAGAGATTAGAGATTAGAGAATATGAGAGAATGAGGGAATTTGTTGTGAAAAAATGTGAGAGTTTAAGCCAATTTTAAGAAAAAATGGGAAAGAAAATGATGAAAAAGACCCCTCAAACGACTATATTTAAGGGTAAATGGGTAATTTGAAAAAACAATTAATTTTTTATTTATTTTTATTTTTTTTGGCCAACCTGCCAGGTTGGCTGTTGCCAACCCGCGGGTCAACCCGGTGGTCGACCGTTATTGCGGTTGGCTGTCTCTTTTAGAAGAGACAAAACAGCAACCCGGTGGGTTGCCATTTTGCAACCGACCCGCCCACGGTTGCTGCCGGTTGGGTTTAACCCAGACCGCCATATTGGCGGTCCGGGTTCATCCCGCTTCATTCGCCGGGTTAGGGTTGACCCCTAACCCGGGTTCATCCCGCTTCATTGCAGGCCGGGTCAGGTTGACCCGCCTAACCGACCCGTCACCCTAGCCCGACCCATTTGTTCCACCTCTTATCCCAGTCATAAAAATTAAAAAAAAAAAAAAAAAAAATCATTCCACATATCTTTTAGCGTCACGTGACCGAGCTGTTAAAATTAGAGAAACCATTCTATACCTCGACCCTTGGTTTAGAATTGGGCCAATTCTTTCAGGGCCAATCAGACCCCCGGGCCCAAGGCCAGTAACGCCCAACCTTTGATTTTGTTTACTCACCATTGATTCAAGTTATGTTATGACCGATAATGATTTACTAATTACTACTATGTACTAAACGAAATAACTCTTAACAACCGCCAAATTTCCTTCTAATTAACCTCAATCACCTTAATTTAGGAACTAACACAATATATTATTTTTTCATTTTATTTTCCATGGTTTATCAATTAATTCCAATTCCAATTTTTTATTTTTAAAAGAAAAAGGTAGAGTGGTAGTTTAGTAAATCTACCAGTATTTTCCAAATGCCGTTGAAGATCCATGTCTAAAAAGAGAAAAACAAACAAATAAATTCAAAACGAAGTCTCTCTTTGAGAGTAATATCCTTCACTCACTCACCAACCCCAATTTCACTCAAAATTTCAATTTATTTTCTAATTATTGAAGCTAAATTTTTTGAAACCAGTACCAGTAGTGAAGAAGAATGTTCGAGCCACAACACTTTCTGGATTTGCAAGATAATTCGACATTTGGGGACCCAAAATCCTGGCTCATCGGAGACGACAACTCCTCCCCGAGTCAGCATCGAACTCATCCCTCACTCGGAACAGTTAACAGTAATGTGGATCGCGTCCTTTTCAAGGACCTCGTCGAGATCGTCCCTCTCGTTCAGTCCCTCATCGTAAGTAATTTTGTAAACCTCGCCTTTATTTTTCATTTTAATTTATTTTATTTTTAGCTTTTTTTTTTTTAATAAAAAAAAAAAAATGGTTTCCTTTTTTCAGGATCGGAAAGCGAACAGTTCATTTACTCGCCGTGGTTCTGTATTTTACACTAAGACGCCTTCAAGAGAATCATTATCCAAAAAAGTAAGGCTTTTTATTTATTTTTAATATTATTATTTTAATTTTAATTTTTCTGTTTTACGTATATTTGGGTTAATTATGTTAAACAAAGTTGTTTAGGCAATTTATGTGTTGTCTTAGAGAGTTAGAGGTGGCCAAGTAGTGCATTAGGCATCAAAATATTTTGCGGTTTTAATTAATTTATTGATTTTTGTAACAATATTGAAAGAAATTAATTGGGAATATTTGTGTATCTTAATACCTGAGAAATGCTTGTTGCGTTAACGGGGTTTTTTTTCTAACCGTCAGTGCACTGAAAATTGCGTCAAACTTCTGTCTTTAAGTCTTCTTTAGTATGTGCCTTTCGAGTACATTTTAAAGTACTCCTAATTAGTAAACAACAACAAAAGAATTGAAAATGTAATAATTTTAATTTTTGATTAGTGTTATTAAGTTGGAGTGGTTGATTTATTATTTTCTTTTTCTAGCTACAAACATTATGATGCACATCGAAACTTGTGTGTTTAATCATTTGTCATTTTGTATGGTTTTCTATTGAGTATTATGATTTGGAAGTGGGATATCCGGGATATAATGGTTGGTTGAATTGTGTTGGATTTCTTGTACTGGCTGGATACTTATGATTTTCGGTGATTTGATTAGCTGTATTTTCTTAAATAATAAAAATTACTGAAGGAGATGGTAGTTGGAAATTTCTACCGGTTAGACATTTTTTGCCCATTCAGTCATGTCTTAGCATTTGTGACTTGTGAGTGGTTTGTCAGAACTGGAATCAAGTGTGTTTGAGTAAATTTCTTGTATCTTGTTGGGCCAATGTGATATATTGAAAATTTTCTGCTAAATTGTTCAAGTACTCAAGCAGAGTTTGGAAGCTTCTTGCATATATTTCTATTATCGTTGTTCATGTGGCTATTAGTGCTCCTGCCAAACACATTTCTTGGTTGCAGTTTGACTACATTGATTCAGATTATTGTTTTTGTTTGGTAAAAGTCATGGTTGTCCATGGCATCCAAAGTGCCACTTGTAGCTATAATTAAGGGCAGGCATGATCAATTACTCATTTCTGTTTTTGATTATTTAGGCCACAGATGAAAAGGATATCTGGGCTATGAGTATCAAATTTCCGTTTCCAACTGCTGCTTCATTTTTCAAGTTTTCATTTTGACAAATTCTTTATTTTTCAGTTCGCACTTATATTGTGTCAGTATGCATCTGTTTTTTTTAAGAGTGTTTTGTTTATTCCAAATCATGGTCTCAAATAGGGTATTTATTTGCTACTATTGTATTGTCAAATGCACATTGATTATTCTCTTCTTATCCATATTAAGGTGGATCCAAAAGGTAGGAATGTAGCTCAGTCCCTTCCCCCAAAGAAGAAGAAGGACCATGGAGATAAAGACCTAGGTAAGAATGCTAACAGTAACCAAGATGCCGATAGTTTCTCAATATTTTCCTCAAGGGCTTTGGCATCTGATAAAGAAAAAGAAGAGTTGGTTGCATTGAGAGAAGAAGTAGAGGATCTACGGAGGCAGTTATTGGAGAAGGATGAACTACTGAAATCAGCTGAGATTTCAAAAAGTGAGATGAACGCTGTTCAATTGAAACTTGATGAGCTGAAACTCCAGGTTCAAGAGAAGGACTCTTTAGTTAAGTCTACACAGTTACAACTTTCTGATGCAAAGGTACCTAGAGTGCCTACTGCTTTGTGTTGTATAATGAATTTCTCAATGCTTTGTTGTTGTATAATGATTATTTGTAAACAATCTTATGCTATCATATACCTTTATCCACAGATAAAGCTTGCAGACAAGCAAGCTGCCCTAGAGAGGATACAATGGGAAGCAATGACGGCAAATAAGAAAGTGGAAAAGCTCCAGGAAGAACTAGATTCCATGCAAGGAGAGATTTCATCGTTTATGCAGTTATTCAAAGGCATTATTAAGAATGATTCCACTATTGATGCTGATGATGATTATGATGTCACACCATATTATCGTGATCATCTTTCTGATACTGTAAGTTCTTCACTCCCTTCTTGATTGCGCTAGTTCTTCTGTTTTGCTTTGTTTCTCCCACTTCTGTGGTGTTCATTGCACATTGCATGGTACTTAATTGCTTTCTTACGAAACAAACATTCCTGAGAGGGGGAAGTCTACAAGCAAAACATTTGTTTGATTTATTTACTGATTATAGCGAATTGCATTTGTGTTCTGCATCATATATTTATGCTATTAAATTTGAAGTCATTGTTGCCTTGGATAAGTTTAAAGTGGGTTAAGTGACAACATGTGAAATTACTTTTGGACTTATACTCATCTTACAAAAAATGTAGCCAATTAGTTGTTGAGGAGAAGTAGTTTGGATCTCTATAGATTCAGATAATTGATGGTTCATGTTTTTTCTATTAGACATTGTAACGTTGATGTTGCATTGAGCAGGATGATATGGATGATACGGAGACACAGAAAATGGAAGAAGCTAGAGAGGCGTACATTGCTGCTGTTGTTGCTGCAAAAGAGAAGCAAGATGAAGAATCTATTGCCGCTGCAGCCAGTGCAAGATTGTATCTTCAATCAATTGTCTTCAGATCCGGAAACTTTTCCGACCCTGGGATTTCAGACGCTTCTTCGAAAGCCTTAGCACGCTAGCTCCTTCACGGTCTGATGTAAAATGTTCCAAAAGTTCACACTGATTCTTCCTGTAACTTATATTGCTTCTCTAGTTTCCCTCGTAACTGTGACTTGTTAGTAATATAAGGCTTCATTCTTGGTGTTAATAGCGTCTACCCTGTTGTTTGATGTGAACAAATGTATGAATTTTTTTATCAATAGAGTCCACCGATTGAGGAGTGAAGCATCCAATTCAAACTCACTCTTTTCTCACCGATTTCTGGCCTAATAAGATCCCGATAAACTGAACAGTCATACCAGACATAACTGATTAAAACAAAGAACCCAACCGGGATTATGTTTCTGTTTGGTTTAGATTATGCTTCAGAAATAGTTTTGTATTCATTATTCGGTGACGTTCTGAAAACTTGAATTATAAGATTAAAATGACAGAGTGGATGTTATATAAATTTTAAGAATGCATATTGTTGCCATTCTACGTCAAATGGAGCTGAGTTAAGGGGTGAGTTGCACCAGTCGGAAATAGTACTGAATGGGATGAGACATTATTGGTTGGGGGGGAATGTTGTAATCTTACATCAAATAAGAAAAAAGTTAATGACATTTTCATCCCTGACGTTTGAAGAATTGCCTTTGGGCCGGTAAAATATTAAAAAGTCATTATAGTCCCTGTTAAGAGTGCTAGTGTTAGTATTGTGCTGATGCTTTGAAACTGAAATGTCTACCATACCCCCATTTGTCTTTTTGGAAGGATAAATACAGAATAAAAATTAGACTTTGGAAATTAATATAATGAAATTACAATGAAATAGAAAATTAATAGAATCTATAAAAAAATAAAAAAAATTCACAATTAAATATTTAAAATAAAAATCTCTACCTTAAAAAACGAAAATAAAAAAAATTCTCATATCAAATTTTATTTTATAATTTATTGTTTCCTGATTTAATTTCATTATTATGTAAATTAAAATGTTCCTTTTTTTCAATTTCATGTTATTATTCTTAAAATTTGTAAAAGGACAACCATACCTTTATACTATATAATTTTTTCTAACTGTAGTAATCTGACAAGAACTTATCAAAAAAAAAAAAAGTAATCTGACAAGAACTAAAATGACTTTTTTAGATTTTACTCATTTACTGGGACAAAGTAACACTTTTTTCAAACATGAGAGATGAATGTCATTAACTCAACAAAAATGGTTGGTTTAAGCCTCTAAGGACTAATAAGGGTAGATAAAATGGTATAGGCGAACTAGACTAATGTTATAATCTTACGTATAATAAAAACAGATTTTTTTTATTTTTTTATTTTTTGGTTTTATACTGTGGAGAAGTAAAATAATCTGATAAGAATAATTGTTAAGCCCCAAAGACGACAATTTATAATAATACCATATTAATTATATTGAGGATTGTATGAAGGTTATTTAATATTTATTTCAAATTTCTCATCTTCATCTTCATCCCATACTTTATATGTATAAATTAGCATCCATAAGCCCCAATATGGAAAGAATTTCCAAAATCTTAAATGCAAGAACTTGTGAGACGGTTTTACTATAACAAGGATTAGATAGAATTTTTTGACACATTACAGGAAAATTAGTCTCTTGCAACGCAGAAATTTCCATGTTCTAACGATCATAATCTAAAACTAGCCATTATATAAATAAATGAAATATATAAAATTGAGAAGATGAACATTAATTCAGAATCTACAACACTGAAAACTCAAAGAAATGGTCTTGTGTTTCCTCAAATGTAGTCCCTCTGATTTCGGCATTTGTGCTGGACTCCCTTTCCACTCCCATCCCAATCTGCATTACTGTTTTTATTAATTTTCACCAATTATTTTGAAAATCAAAACTTGCAAATTTTCATATTAACTTACACAGGAAACGCAAAAGATCCCGAGCTGTTGTCCGATTGATTGGAGTCACTTGATCCTACTGACACCATTCCTTGATTCTCCATCTCCTCATTCTGGTATCTCCTTGAAGATGACTCTGCATCTACGTATATAATCTCTTCTTCATCAACCTACCAAAACCAAAACCAAAACCACAATCAAATTAATTCAACTCCACTTTTGTTATCAATAGACAAAGAAATTCAAAGCTCACCATCACCTCTGTGACAGGGATTTTGATATCTTCCTCACTTGTTGGGCCATCTTCATACGTCTATTCCACCAAGAAATGAATGTTATTTCTACTTCTTAACGAAAATAAACAAGCGGGCTGCCATTTTTTTTCAGAGAACAATGAGGTTCTTTCCTAATTACCTTTTGATTGAGAGGCCATGAACTTCTTCTAGTACTTGTACAATCAAATGAATCAATTTGATTGGTTGGTGTTTCTGATTTGCAATCCTTTACCACATCAAATGCTCCATCCTCTCTAAAGCAGAAGACGATATAATCTTCATCGGTAAAATGAGGCCAGCTCGAGTCATTACCATTTGTGTTTTCTGTTGAAACAAGATTATGGCTCCTCGCCTGTGTTGATGTACTGGGGTTTATTCTTGTACCACATATATTATTATTACTATTCTTATTGCTGCATGATCGCTTTCTCCTTAGCAACTTTTTACCAATCCTTTTGCCTTTAGTACTCTCACCATCTTTCATCTCAAATACCATGTTCCTCATCGGAAGTTGCGGCGGCGACGATCGATACGTATCCGTCTCATCATCTGCAAAAAAAAACCCGTATGACATTATAAGTTGTACACACAAAGCCAACTATAATCTATTTGATTACCTAAAGGGAATCTGCAAGCGGTGAAACATGAAGCCCAGTCCTTCACTCTCCATCTAACGAGTCTTGTAAGTGACCACTGTATCCACATCTTTGATGATGTTTTTAAGTTGTGGTTCTTTTCTGTAACAGTTGGAGAGAGATGAAGAGAAAGAAAGATAGAGTTAATGGATGAAATGAAAGGAGAAGAGAGGGAATTAACCGTTTGAATTTGAAAAGATGAAAGAATGAATTAGGGAAGTTACTGTTCGTCAACCCATGATGATTAGTGAGTCAGTTATGATTCTTAACATGGTAAAAAGAAGAGAAATTTATGGAGATTTTACTCGTCTTTCGTCAACTACACATAACTATGCTCTTAATTATTATAATATTCCCCCGAGGAAAAGAAAAGAAAAAAAATTCAAATTTATTACAAAGAATACAACTAATTAAATACATAAAATAATATAGACTGGTTTAGCAGAGTATTAATGTGACATTATACCTGCTGATGTCTGTTGATGCTTGATTTTGACACCAATTACTCGTACGTATAAAATATTAAAATGATTTAGAAGTCACACGTGATATGAGGGGATTGAATCAAATAAAAGGTGAAGAACGATATTTAAAGTGGTTCGGATGCTCTAAAGTGAATCCTACGTCCACTGCTATTGTATTAATAAGAAAGAGTGATCAGGTCGCGTTCAACAAGCTAAGTTACAGTTTAGAGAGAGAGAAAAATATTTCAACGTAAAATCAGCTAATTTTTCCAAATGAGAGGGAAATCCTCTATTTGTAGTGGGAAAGTTCAAGGTAATGATTATGAAAGCTGCAAGTAGGTAAGTGCCGTGCAAATCCTTTCTTTGCGTCCCATTGCCACATAGGCGATCTCCAATCGCTTGCTGGCCTGACACTCACTTGCTGCACTGACAGGAGTCATACCACTTGCGCTAGGCGCGACGTGGCTGCACCTAGACGGCGCAAAACCCTTATGAACTCTGACCATCTTTTACTAACAAGGCTTCACGCCAGCCTTACTTTTTCCGACATAATAGAAGTCCCCCAGATTTTAAGGTTCAAGGATCGAACCTTGAAAAATTCATAATTATGCCATGATTTGACATATTCAAATGACGCTTGGTCGAGCCAACCTAGCTACAAAGAGGTCGCAAAACATTTTTCTACAAGCGACCTAAGATGGTCTTCTTCCGTGAAGTCGATGACTCGGATCAGACCTTACTCAGTGCCGTATCAATGCACCTCTTATCTTAACCGAGGTCCGCGACCTGATTACACTTGGCATATTTTTGCTGGAGGCAAGGAATCACATCGCTTTGCAACCGACATGCGATGAAGAGTGTTCTTTTCCAACGACCTCTTCAGATGTTATCCGTTGCGCTTGACAGCTAATTCATTAATGAAGTTTCCTTTATTTTGAAAAACGTGTCCTGTGCGCAATAAGTGTCAGCCATGCGCATTAAATGCAAGACATGTTGAAACGACATTCCTTATTAGGGCATTAAATGCGGATGAGAGCGCATTTAATGTGGAGGAGAGAATTGAGTCGTCGCTCGATTATTTCAACAGAAAGACGCGACGATTGAATTTCTTGAAACGTGGCTGTTACTCATTTTCGTCGATTGATGACACGTGGTCGTGATCATCGTCGAAAGATGCATTTCGCTCAAACGTCGCTTAGCTTCAGGAAGACCAATCGTCGTTTCCTCTATTATAAAACCCCAGACTCGCCTTAAGCATGTCACAACACTCATACTTTCAGAAAAAGCAAAAAGCTCTTACGAGACCAGATTTTCAATCCTTCAAGTTGGTACGCACTTTCTATTAACAGTAAGAAGTTCGACCGCCACAGCCAAAACGGTAAGGAAGATCCTTCCATTGCTTTCCTTTTTCTGTTTTGTGGACAACTTAACTAGACGATAATGGTGGGTGTTTATGGCTAGACTTCTGTAAGGAATATGTTTTCAGGATACGAACCATTGGGGGTGGTCCCCAAGGGTTTTTTAGGATTTTTGGAAGATACATTAGGGTTTTGTTCTTCCACTTTGTCGTACAAAATTCTGTATGGAGACTGAGTAATCTGTACGTGTCCCCTTTTTTCAGACTGTAGAAAAGATAGACCCTACAGTGACCAGAACAAATGAGGGGACAAGCTCGCAGGCGCAGGACGCCCTAGTGGGTCCTGCGTAAGAGATTCTGTCAGTGGCTACCTGAGAGGAAATATAGAAGGTAGTAGACTAATACACACTTAGCGTAGACGTCTACCGGTACAGGTCGTATACAGCTCGGAATCCGCCAGAGGGAATGGCTGCGATCTCTGAAGCTATATTCAAATGCAGAGCACTAATTCCCTTCCATCCCTTATTAGGTCGATGCTCAATCACTTTGGGGTCGCACATTTACAACTAACGTCTAATGCATATATGATAGCCGTGGCTATGCATATCGCGTGCATCGAGTACGACCTTGGCCAACTGACTACGCTGGAGCTCGCTTGCTCGTACTATTTAAAAAAGAGCAAGGACAAAGATTCTTACTACCTTTCGAAGCGATCCACGATCGAGGGAGGCATATTCAATTATCCCAGTAATGTCGGGGCATACGAGACCAAGCTTTTCTTTTTCCATTACGATGGCATCTGTCACTTTAGGGAGCTGAGTATGTCTTTCCTTTTTGTACTTACTGAATTTTTCCTTTTCTTTCTGGGATCTACTTTCTAACGATCTTTCTTGTCTCTTCGCAGGAAACAAGTTGACCAGGTTGACAGATATCTTTGACTTCAACCGAATAGTTTCATTCGGTAACCTGCCAGATTATTGTCATGACGTAAAACTGCTCGTGACAACCACCAATTTGAGGAAGTATGACTTCTTCAATTCTGAAGTGACTTTGGAACCCTTACTTCGTAAGTGTCTGCAGTCTTTTCAAATTTTTGCTTTTGTATATAGCGAACTCTTTTACTAACAATACTTGCATGCAGCGAATGTGCCGCTTAGAGTGCCAAGGTCGTTGAGAGAGAGGGGGTTCGTTTTCCCCAGGTTGGCGCCATGGAAACAGCCGAGGCGGGCCTTAGCGACACCCCTGTCGAAGGACCGCAGGTGGGGGCGCAGCCACCAACCGAACAATCAGCAGAACTTTCTCAACTTGCGACCGCACCCCCAAAGCAGAAGACCATAGGCCAAAATTTCAAGAAAAGAAGGGTGATGCAACCCGAGGAATCAGAGTCCGAGCCAGAGGGCTTGGGGGTGCAACTTGGGAGGTTGCAGCCTTATCAGACTTTTTGCTCGGGAGGAAGCTCGAGGAGCCAACCGGGGTTACACTGGTCCGTCTGCGTAGGAGACAAAGGGAGGCCCTTCTTTCAGGATGAGAGAAGGCAAAGGGCCGACTGGCGAGGTGCCCTCTGCTTCAAGAGCTAACACATTAGTGTTAGACTCTATAGGCCAAATTCCGGAGCACCTGCAGCCGGTGGTGTTCACCCTTTTGGAGTGCCAACTTGCCAAAGTCTTTGAAGAGCTTGTGGTCTCCAACCCTACGGACTTGATGATTAGGGCGGTTCAAATGCAAAGTCAGGTAAGACGATTTGTCCTCGTCGAGGACTTTCTAATACTTTACTCTTTTCAAGGAGACAGTCTAATACTTCTTATTTCATTATGCAGTCTTTGTTCGCCATGCACCTGGCCCAACAAAAGATCCAACTGGAAGCTGTCGGGAGACTCTTCGAGCTGAAGGAAAAGAACACGCAGCTGAGGCACGACTTAGCAGCTGCGAAAGAAGAGCTAGACCTAAACATCGTTTAGACGAACCAGTACATGTTAGAGAGGAACTCTGCTCTTCACACGGTGGAATTCCAGAAGGCTGAGCTGGAGAAGAGGGGAGAGGAGCTTAAACAACTTCAAAGGACAGTGGCCAGGCTCACCAAAGAGGCTGGCGAGAAAGAGTTAGAGTTGCGTGCGAACTTCGAGCGGGCCTTGCGAGCAGAGGAAGTGAGAGCTCGGTTGTGGGAAACTTTCGAGAAGCAGATGAGGGCACTCGAGGCGGACCTCGAATTATCCCAGGGGCTGGTCGCTTCATTAACCGAAGAGATGAAATGATAAGAATTGGAAATTGAGAGGAAAGCTGCTGACTGGTCGATTCAGTCCATTTATGCCCTTCGGCCAAAGAACCCGACCATGGACCTCAACGGAAGATCCTTGCCTACATGGCAAGAGCCGATGATGAGAAAGAAGGTCTAGGGCCTCACCTGGAAGAGGATCAACCGGAGGAGTATGTCCTGGAGGACCCGACAGTTGACCAAGTGGTCAGCGACCAACCTGGAGATACCGAGGTCTCACCTTCAAGGCCTAGGGACGAAGACCAGTAATCGCTTCTGCATTTATTTTTTCCATAACCTTGCTTTTGACTGCTCTTGCATATTCTCTTGTATTTAAAAATTTATGAATAAAATGATCATTTTTTAAATTATTTGTGAGCAATTATAATCTTTCGTACTTCAAAAACGTTACATATGCGAACAGGGGGACGTTCTCTAGCTATTTGCAATATTAAATTATTTGTGAGGACTTATAATTTTTCATACTTCACAAACATTACATATGCGAACAGAAAGATAAAAACAATGTGGGGAACAAAATCATACATTTATACAAGATGAATTTGGCTTAAAACGATATTAATTACAAAGCTTTCAAAGGAATTCTTACGAGGAAATTAAAAGAGTAAGTTTGGAATTACTGATAATAGGGGCGAAGATGCTCAGCATTTCAAGCACACGGTACTTCGGAATCGTTGAGCCTTTTGAGGTGATAAGTCTCCGGTCGTATCACCTTGACGATGCAGTATGAGCCTTCCTAGTTCGGTCCCAATACTCCTGCGCTTGGTTCTCTTGTACCGAGAATGACTTCTTTCAGAACTAGGTCGTCGACCTGAAAGTCTCTTCTTCTGACTTTAGAGTCGAAGAATCTTTTCGCACGCTGCTGGTAAGCTGCTATCCTTAACCGAGCTTTGTTGCGGTATTCTTCAGCTAAGTCCAGACTTGCACGCAAAAGTGCTTCATCGTCTGTTTTATTGAATAGGTCCCTCCGAAGTGATCCAGCCCCTACTTCCACTAGGATCATAGCCTCGCAGCCATATGCTAGCGAGAAATGCGTTTCTATAGTAGAGGTTCTCGGAGTTGTCCTGTATGCCCATAGGACTTCTAGGAGGTCGTTGACCTAATTTCCCTTGGCAGCGCCAAGCTTAGCTTTCAGAATATGCTTGATGGTCTTGTTGACAGCTTTAACCTAGCCATTGGCTTGCGGTCTTACGACTGAGGCGAACTTTTTATGGATCCCCAACTTATCGCAAAACTGCTTGAATCCCTCGTTATCAAACTGCTTCCCATTATCAGAGATGAGTGGATGAGGAATTTCGTAGCGGCATACTGTATTTTTGAAGATGAAGTCCTTAAGCTTCTTGGTAGTGATCGCGGCCAAGGGTTCAACTTCGGCCCATTTGGTGATATTATCCACCACGACCATAACATACTTGCCCCTCCCTTTCCGGCTGGCATGGGTCCAATAAGATCAATTCCCCACATGGAGAATGGCCAGGGGCTGGTCATAGTTATCAGTTGGTGGGAAGGAGCTCACGGTATGTTCGCGAACCATTGACACTTGTCACACTTTTTTACAAAGTTGAAGGTATCCTTTTGAAGCAGGGGCCAATAGTTCCCTTGACGAACAACTTTGTTAGCGAGGGATCGCGCAACAGTGTGATTATCGCAGATCCTTTCATGTATCTCCCTCATGATTTAGTGTGCTTCCTCGACGGTTACGCATCGGAGAAGAGAGGCGCTAAATCCTTGACTGTACAACTTATCTCCTATGAGTGTGTAACGAGCAGCTCTGGTTCGCAGGGTTCTTGCCTCAACCTTGTCATTAGACAATGTCCTATCTCGGAGATCTGAATAACTAGGGCCATCCAGGAAACTGATTATGTCGTAACCATGACCTGTTTGGGTGAACTGATACTAGGGATCTCTATGTACCAAACAGGAATAGTTTTTGGGGCATCTGAGTTTAGCGATGAGGCTATTCTTGCTAGGGCATCCGCAACAGAATTACTGTCTCTAGGAATCTATGGGATCACGAAGTGCTTGAAAGACTCGAGTGCGACCTTAGCTTTGTTCAGATAACTGATCATGTTTTCTTCATTGGCTTGATACTCTCCCAAAATTTGATTAACAACCAGCATGGAGTCGCTGTGAATACTGATCATGGTTAACCCCATTTCTTTTGCCAATCACAGACCAGCGAGCAATATTTCATACTCGGCCTCGTTGTTGGTAGCTTTGAACCCAAACTGAAGAATACCGTTGATGTGACTCCCCTCGGGACTAAGAAGGAGAAGACCTACCTTGACATTTTTCTTGTTCGAGGATCCATCGACATAAAGGCTCTAGGTCGATAGATTCTGAATAGTTTCTTGGGTGTCTTCACTGGACTGTTACTCGAATTCCTGAATCGGTTGGTGTAAAACTCCAAAATGAAAAAGGCAATAGCCTGCCCTTTAATGGTTACTTTCGGTCTGTACTACAGATCGAACTGACTTAGTTCCATCGCCCATTTGAGCAACTTACCCGAAGCCTCTGGTTTTTGGAGTACTTGCCTGAGTGGGTAGTTGGTCAATACATGGATAGTGTTTGCATGGAAATAAGGTCGCAACTTTCTGGAGGCAACCAGTAGAGCATAAGCTAATCGCTTTATTTCTGGATACCGTATTTCAGCATCTAGCAGACGCCTACTCGCGTAATATACTGGCCATTGGACTCTGTTTTCTTCCCAAATCAAAGCTGCACTGACCGCATGCTGAGAGACGGATAGATATAGGAGAAGAATTTCTTGATAGAGCGGCTTGGACATGAGAGGTGGCTTTCCGAGGGGCTCTTTTATGCTTTGGAAAGCCTGTTCGCAGTCCAGAGTCCACTCAAACTTCATTGTTGACCGTTAGTATATTGAAAAATGGAAAGCAGCGATTTGTTGCTCTTAATATGAAGCGACTAAAAGCTGTTATTCACCCATTAAGACTTTGAACATGTTTTCGGTTGGTTGGGCTGCTCATATCAATGAGAGCTTGAATCTTTTCGGGGTTAATTTCTATTTCCCTCTAGTTAACCATATACCCCAAGAATTTTCTGGAGGATACTCCGAATGAACACTTCAGGGGATTGAGCTTTATTCTGTACCTTCGGAGTATACCGAACATCTCAGCGAGATGTGCTATGTGATCTAAAGCGACATGCAATTTGACCAGCATGTCATCAACATAGATTTCTACTGATTTTTTGATCTGCTTAGAAAACATTCGGTTAACCAACCGCTGGTAAGTTGCCCCAGTGTTTTTTAGGTCGAAGGGCATAACCTTATAGCAATACAGCCCTCAATATATAACAAATGAGGTATGCTCTTTGTCCGATACGTACATTGAAATTTGATTGTATCTCGAGTAGGAGTCCATAAAACTCAACAGCTCGTGTTCGGGGGTGGCATCGATGAATTGGTCGATTCTCGGCAAAGGAAAACTGTCTTTCGGATAGGTCTTGTCAAGGTCAAAAAAGTCGACACAGGTCTGCCATTTGTCGGTAGCCTTCTTTACTAAGATCGGGTTGGCAACCCAGCTCGGGTAAAGTGCCTCTCGGATGGAGCCGTTTAAGAGGAGGTTATCTACCTCGACTTTTAAGGTGACATACCGCTCAGGGTCTATTGCTATCCTCTTTTGGCGAACTGGCCTGACTGCAGTATTAATATTCAAGGCATGACATATAACATTCGAGGTGATCCCGACCATGTCAGCATGAGTCCATGCGAATACGTCGATATTTTCCCTGAGGAAGCTTGTCAGGTAGTTGGCGAGCTAAGGGCTGAGATTACTCCCGATCCTCAACACTCGGGTCAGCTTGCTTTGATCGATCGATACCTTAGATATATCCTCGATCGGCCCACTGTGAGGGCATTCCTGGATGTGAGGATCCATGTCATCCTTAATCGAGCCAGGCTGTGGCTCGATCCTGTTGATCGCCATTGCCTGCTCAGAGATGCCAACTGGTGCTCCCTTTCCCTTGCACACCATCTGCACTGCCCTTACATAGCAGTCGTGTTAGTAAACGGTCCCGTATACGCAGCGGAAACAAAAACAAATAATTCAGGGATCGTTTACATGAGCCAAGATCAAGGGTATAATTTTACAATTTTATCATAATAAGAATTTGCAGAAATATTAAACATGAGTTAAGAGAAACAAACGCATGTTGGAGGCTCCACCAAATTTGTTAACGAATGTTTTGCTACCGATCCAAGTGTAGGATCGAACCCATGTAGTCCACACGAAGACAATCTCAAAAGAACCAAAGAGGGATTTGCTAGATCCTCTTTGGCTTCAAGATTAAGAAGAAAGGAAAATCAATTAAATTGATTTCTAGGCAAAATGAATATGCCGTGGGAGAGTCAATATTGGGGCTACTGTGTTTTTGGTTTTACAAAGAAAATGAACTAAAATAAATTAACACACTTTCTTTTACATTTAATTTTTCTTTTATAGTAAAACCAGTTTGCCCTAATCCCATATGGAATAGGCTTGGACTCCAACCCAAACGCCCCGTGTTGCCAAACACTCCCAATTTAATATTTTTATTTTTCCATCATTATCTCAATTAAAATCAATTAATATATATTTAAATATATATTAACATTTAACAATAATGATAATATATTTAAATATGTGCGAACACACATTTAAACGTAATTTCACTTATTTAATTTTTCTAACAAATTAAATAAAGGCTACGACCTCAGCAAATTTAATTGCACTGTGAAATTACCAAAATACCCTTTCGCCTAAAAAGACGAAAACGCCCTTCTTTCTTCTTGGCTCTTAAATTATCTTCTATGTGTGTGACCCATAGGCTCCTCATCATACCGGTAGTGTATAGTATCGCGATTAACACCAATTAATCGTCTCACTAATACACAGACCAAGATTGGCCCCTAGCAAGGCATCATGGCCACCCGATAGATTCGGATTCAGCAAAGTAGCTACCTGTCAACGATATGGTTACCGTACAATACGATCCTTTCATCATACGTTATCTCGACGAGACGAAGGCATAGAAATAGTGTCAACCTTCGGTTACTCTCGATATTATATATTCAGTTTCTGGACCAATGACCCGTATTATAATCTGGATAGAGCAACAACTCAATCCCACTGTGGCCACAGTTTTAGTGTCATTGCCATATACTGAATTGCGCCGTGAGATAACTTCTCCCGTACCCGGGAGTGATGAATCCTTTGTCAATCCACCATAGTCTTGATACACTCCTTGATATAGCCAATCACCACCGTACTGACAGCTCTGAATAGAACTGCGTTAGGCTAGTGTCAAACTGTACCAATCGGTGCACAAGGCGCTCCGGTGATCTCAAGTCTAAGGATCACATGCACCACCATTCGTTAGAGGATTTGTTCCATAGACACTGGGGTTACCATCCATATGGAATCCTCTGGTGGGTCAGTCCAGTGAACTTGCTGCGGTATATCCGCCTACAACAAGCACCCATGTGTTGCACCAGGTTGTCACCAAACAACCTTGACAAGTGAGATCAGTCACTGCCTTTCGACAGGGTCGTTCAACACTATGATAGCCTTACCGTATTATCTGTGCCCTTACTTCAAAATAATACTGGGGCTACGGACGTTTCTAGAATGGCCACCATATGTGCTCATAGGGTTCTCACTATCAAGATTTGAAACACTTGATACCCTCGTCACGGTTCTACCATTCTAAGGACATATATCAATACATATTGCAATAATAATGATTTACGCATTATAGAATAAGATGCCTTTTATTATTGATTAATGAACATTATTACAAAGAGTCAATTCTACAATAATTGATTGGCTCTAGGGCATCTACTATAACAAGTCGCGAGATACGCGTTGAGTTCCACTTACTTCCCTTATCCCCATCGGGGTGGGAAACTTCATCTTTAGATGGTATATTGAGATGACTGCCTTGAAGCTTCGTAGTGGAGGTCATCCCAAGATGCCATTGAAAGTGGAAGGATAGTCTACTACTAAAAACTCAGTCATTTTGGTCAGCTCGTTGGTTTTTCCCAACGTGACCAGGAGCAAGATCATCCCCTTGGGAATCAAATGATTGCCAGTGAAACCGTACAAAGGGATAGAGGTAGGCTTCAGATCTGCCTTGTCTAGTTTCATTTTCTTGAAGGCTTGCTAAAATAAGATATTCACGACGCTTCCATTGTCTACCAGTATCCTGTGGATTTTGCACCGACCTATTTTAGGCGTGATGACGAGAGTATCCTTATGGGGATGATGAAATCGCACCGCGTCTTTCTGAGAGAAGGTGATTTCCTCATTTATACGAACCTTGGCGGGTCGCGGCATTGTGCTCATGACACTTATAGGGTCATGATGAGCTTCCCAAGCATACCTTTCCTAGGCACCTCGAGAGTTCCCCGTAGGGTGTAATCCTCTAAAGATGATCCCCACACTATAAAGACCTTTGCGACTACGACGCCTCTTCCTTGGTTCATTTTGTTTTTTCTCCCGAACGGGAGCTGAGTCATCAACATACTCTTTGAAGTGCCCTTATTTAATGAGGTCCTCAATTGCTTGCTTGAGGGCCTGACACTCATCGATGTGGTGCCCATTATCCCGATGATAACAACAATACTTTTTATTGTTTTTGACTGAGGGGGGATTCTTTATGGGCTCGGGCTCTCTGAGCAAACCTGTCTCCTCTTGATTTATCCAGAATAGCTGATACCGAGGCATTTAGAGGAGTGTATTGACTATTGTTGCGATCGCGATGAGGAACTAGGGCATAAGATTTCTTGGGTTCATACCATTGCTTCTTTTCTTTTTGTTGATCATCATTAGCCCATCTGTGATCAACCCCCCTATTCTCCCCCTGGTTGTGAGCACTACCTGATAGATCGGGGTCATGGCGACTAAGAGCTGCCATATAACTTTCGATTCAGAGGTACTTTTCAGTAAGGTTGTAGAAGCGAGTGAGGGAAACATCATCCTCAGAATGCAGTTCCTTTCATAAGCTTGTCTGCGGGTGAACTCCCACAACGATAAGAGTTTGAATAGACTCTTCGGCAGTATGAGCCACTTTGTGGAGCTCATTGTGGAACCTGTCTATATAAGATTGGAGGGGTTCATCCCTCTTATGCGGTATATTGCTCAGATAGCTTAGCGGCATTGAGAACTTTCTGTTTGCCTAAAAGTGCCTCAGAAATGTCGAGTTCATTTGAGGCCATGAGCCGACCGATCCTGCTGGAAGTGACTTGAACTAGCACTTGGCATGGGTGGTAAGGGTTACTGCCAAGCAACGACATTTTGCCAAGTCAGAGACTTGGTGGAGTTCCATGAGGTCGTTGGACTCGTATAAATAATCCTACGGATTGGAATTCCCATCGAATGCTCGCATGTCGGGCATTCTGAATCTAGATAGGAGAGGGGCAGCTAACACTATCGGAGAAAAGAGGGACGCATCTACGATCTGCCTTTGCTCATTCTGTTGAGCTTTAAACTAATTTAGAGCTCACTGTAATTCCTCAATTTGGGGCAGCGGAGCTACCTGGGGATCACTTTCCGCAACGTGGGTTCGACCCTCACAGTTGCGGTTAAGGAAAGACCACAAATCGTACTCTTCCTTACCTCGATCGGAAGCTCTGACCAATCTCGGTACATGCTGGCTAGAGCCGTGTGATTGCATCGTGTGATTCGGGAAGTCTTCCTGACCTTCGCAGTGGTACGAACTGACTCGCAGAGGATGGGAATCCCCTGCATGATGACGACCGAATTCGTCATTCTGGCGATATTGGGAATCTCCCCGCCTTGCACTTTTATGGGAGTGCCCATGCGTCGTGGCGCGGGACGGCTCATGCTGCGACATATCGTCAAGTCCCAATGCCACGGGTAATCTACCTAGGGCACAATTGGTGTTCACTAGTCCCTCAGAGCCCTTGAGTCCGCTGTGCACCACTTGCTTTCCCTTTCTCTGATGCGCTACAGTGCGCGCGGTATGGGCTTTCACCCTTTTTTGTGCTTTCACGCGACCTGCAGGCGTTTTAGGCAGTGGCACTGCCTCATTGGATTTGGGTGGCATGACCCGATCCAATCGATCTAGCCTTTGGCCGACCGTTTGAAGTGTATTATTGAACCTCTTCAGGTAACTCATGACGACTGGGTCGAGTCACGCTTTTGAAGGAATATCGCCTGTGATATTCTGTTGGATTGACGGCATTTTGGGAGAAGTGTCCTCCTGGATCTAGGGGTTTTCTTCATTGTCATGATTGGTTCGCTCAGATTCGAAACCGCGAGCCATTTGCTATTGTGGGACCGATTAGTCATAGATTTTTCTGATGAAGAGTTGGTACTAAATCAGACCCTCTTTCTAGCACCAAACTGTTGATGCTTGATTTTGACATCAACTACTCGCACGTGTAAAATGCTAAAATGACTTAAAAGTCACATGTGATATGAGGAGATTGAATCAAATAAAAGGTGAAGAGCAATATTTAAAGTGGTTCGGATGCTTTAAAGTGAATCCTACGTTCATTGTTATTGTATTAATAAGAGAGAGTGATCAGGTCACGTTCAGCGAGCTGAGTTACAGTTTAGAGAGAGAGAGAGAGGGAGGGGGAGAGAGAGAGAGAGCTATTTCAGCGTAAAATTAGCTATTTTTTCTAAATGAAAGGGAAGTCCTCTATTTATAGTGGGAAAGTTCAAGGTAATGATTATGAAAGCTGTAAGTGGGTAGGTGCCGTGCAAATCCTTTCTTTGCGTCCCATTGATTACTTGCCCAAGGGATTTCCTCGATTAGAGCAGGGATTTGACACGTGGGCGATCTCCAGCCACTTGCTGGCCTGGCACTCACCTGTTGCACTGAAAGGAGCCATGCCACTTGCGCTAGGTGCGACGTGGCCGCACTTGGACGGTGCAGAACCCTTCTGAACTCTAACCATCCTTTACTAACGAGGCTCCACGTCAGCCCTACTTTTTTTGGCATAACATACCCGATTATGGCAACCGTATTATTTATGGAAAAATGTTCTGACTAAGGAATATCCTCGTGTGAGAAGGAAAATCCCGGTACCACCGACGATGGGCATTTCTCGTTCTTCTCTCATCACTGGATTCCGACCGAGGACACTGAAGGAGCTGCCATTGTATGTTCCACTAGTGAACACATAAGTCAATGACATCAGAAGACTAATCTCTTTATGCTGAGATGACATAGTGTAGATCCCTTGGGCATGTTCGAGAACTGTCGAATTCGGGTTGGATGAGACGGTAAGTGGGTTATCTATAACAAAAATGGATCCGTACGTGGCGGTAACTGGATCCGGGCCTGTGAAATTGGATCTAGCCACAACCTGGACGGTTGTCGGGTTTGGGCCGCCAACCATGTCATGCATGTAGAATTCTATGTGGGTGACGTTCGATTTATGGGCTTCTGTTGTGTAAAAGTAAAACGGCATAAGAAGTAAAACAAGAAGCAGAAATTTGGTTGCCGAAGCCATTGATAACAATAACGAGCTCTCTGTAATGATGCAATTTTAGAGAAGAGAAGTATACTTTCTCGTGTTGATAATTTGAACAACGTCAAAGAGTTTAAAATTGTATATTGAATTTTGGGCCATAGTTTGTTTCTCTTAATTCAAAGTGGTGGGCTTATAGATATTGTTGTGTGATTGATGTCTTTTGAATGGATTGGTAATGGCTTATCAAAATCAGCGTGTTTTGATGTGAGTAACTGAAAAAGCTCCAAGTGATAATAGATTTAGATTTTTTGTCATTGTCAGTCACCTAATATGATTATATGAACTTGAATTTTAATCTCGTCTGACTAATTCTTTTTTTTCTTTTCAATGACCAGAGGTGTCTGAACTAGCTTACGCGTATCTCAATTAATCCCTCAAGACCTTAGAACTACTGGTTGGGTAAGAGCTCCAATGGCTATTCCCATTAACAACCGAGGAAATATTTGAACTTAGAATCTCTTAAGTAATACACCCAAGAGACAAGAGTACCTATCGAATCACTCGATCACCCATAGATAGTTCGTTTGAGTAATTATTGCCTCTTGAACCTTGTGATTTTGGTTTATATACCAAACTGTCAATGTAAATTAAGTGTGATTAGATGATGGATTTATGCAACTTTGAGATTAGAGATTTAAACATAGATTAGATTGAGTATATTACCTGGTTAAATCCTTTCATCTAATTAGTAACTAACAAACGTAAAGATTTTGATCATATATGAATAAAGATTAATAATAAATATCAGATTAATTATTCATTATTGGTGAGGTTTTTAATTTTATTGACGAACATGGTGTCATGTGAGGTGTATTGCTAGCATAGTTAACGCAATAACATCTCTCTATATGCATATCGTATTAATTATCTATATTTAATTAGTCTTTATAGCACATTAATATTTGTTGGATTAGTTGTACAATTAGTATAAATTTTCATAATTATTAATTAATTACCCATAAATGCAAATCAAATATTAGACGGACTTTGAATTACAAAATTTTACAAATTGAACCTTATTTTAGCTCAACACTTAAGACGTCTAATGTACATAATCAAAATCATTTAAAAAAGAAATAAATTTTCTAAAAATTAAGAGATAATAATTATCACATACTATTTTATTCATAAAATACACCCAAACAAAAAAAAAAAAAAAAAAACCAAAAATTAAAGTGTGAAGAAGAAAATATTAGATGGGCTAATTGGGCCCATAAAGTTTTTGTAAATCTTTCTGCTCTCTGTGCCGTTTGAGGTCCAATTCATTTGTAGTCCAATCCGTTAATTCCCCGCCAAAGTATGTGCAGTGACTTAAAATCAGAAATTCAGAAACCCTTGAGTTTCCTTTAAAATCTGTTGAAATCAAATGCAGTGAGAGATCGAAATGGAGAAGTGTGTGACAAAAATCGAAGTCCGTACACTGAACGGTGAAACGTCTACCGTTTCGGTGTCGTCTGATAAATCCATTCACGAACTCAAGCTTCTCTTGAAGCTCAGTTTCCCTCCCGCCTCTTCCTCCCCCAATTTCCACCTCTTTTTCAAGGCAACTACTCTCTTCATTTATATTTATCTACATTTTATTTGTATTTTATGCGTGTATCCTCTAGGTTTTCTAATTTTGAATTTTAACTAATTTTAATTTGATTTTGCTTGAAAAGTTTTAATTCTGAAATTTTATTGTAGCAATAACAACGTAATTATTTTATCAGGGTGTTAAGTTGAGCTTGCAGAGTCAAGTAGGCAGTTTAAAGATGGAGCCCGGAGAATTCATTGTTCTAATACCCTTCACTAAGAAGGATAGGCATCAAACACCCAAACATGATTTTTCTGAAACTTCTTCAAATGCTGCCGAACAAAACTCAAGTTCGAAAAAGTTTGTTGATTCTACATATCTTGAAATGATGCAAGATTTAGCTTCTTTCCGTGAAGAGGAAACAAGTAATATTGATAATAATCAACCAAAGTGCTATACGGATTTTGGAAATGTAAGTAGAGGTCCTTTAGAGGCAAAACGCAAGAGAGTTGTTGATTGTGATAGTCAACAGGGGGGCCCTTATGATTTTTTATGGACTGTTTGGCGGTCTAAGAACAAGAATGCTTTTGAAGGACAGAATTCTGAAAAGTTTGTTGAGGTTTTACAGTCGGTGACTTGTTTATTGGATCCGCATTCAGGGAAGTGTATGTTGTTAAGAGAAGCTAGTATGCGAAGTAGTAATGGTGGACTGTGGGAAAGCAATGATAATGATTGTTCTTGCTTGTGTCCGGTTTGGTTGAAGAAGATTATGGAGGCATTTTCTTTTTTAAGCATCTTTTGTGCATATCTTCATTTGCGAAAAGAAAAGGTCACCTTGTCTCGTGTGAAGGATGCACTGAACCAGCTTGGGAAGTTTGGAGTTCGAGTCAGTATTGAGGACATTGAGCATCTTTCTGTTCTTTGTCCTAAGGTAATTGTTTTAATTTTCTAGAATTATATCAACTGGAGTACTTACGAGATTTTATTACTAACATGTTAGGTAAGAGGTCACTGATTTCATATGGGTTACCCCAGTAGAGCAGGTTCCTCTGTTAAGTTCCCAATGTCAGGCTATTTGACAACTAGAGCATATAATTTGATAATTTCTTGATTGTATTTTCATCTAGCGGCATACAGGATTCTACGTTATTTGGCCTAACAAAACCTGGCCTTTGTTACTTTTATGTTTTCCAAGTTGGGATTTGGCATCTGTTGACTGGGTATTATGATGTAAAAAAAGAAAAAAAAGAAAAAAAAGGGAAGTAAATCAACATTAAAACCAGTTAAGCTGGGAGTATCTGTGTGGAAATTAGGGTGTTGGAGGTCGGAGGGCTTTAGCATTGGTGATCAAAATGGCATTTGAAGTTGATTTTGTGTTTTCTGTTATTAAGAAGGTTTCATGCATGGTCATGCATTATTTGAGAGGATTTTAGTTTCTCTGCGAAGCTGCTTTTTTCTGTTGGACAAGGTTACTGCTTTAAGATGCTTTGTTATTATTTGGCCTGGTTTTGCTCCTATGATTTGCCCAAATATTGGTATCTCTCTCTTAGTTGCAATTACGCTATGAAATACTCTAATAAGCTTTCACTGAAGGAGGATTACTCTCTGAGCTCTTTCTTCCATGTCATGATGACCAGCACATGTAGTTTACTGAAAGTGATTAACCTATTTCTGCATAAGGCCCTTATTTCTTAAAACATTTTATTTTATGTGGATATTATCAATTATGTGCCTGAATCACTGTGCTGATTCTTAGGGTGACCTTTTCTTTTCTCTCCTTTTTTTTTTTGGTTCAGTTTGTGCCAAAGACCTATTTTATTCCAAGCTCTGCCCTTTGTTCATTTGAGCTGTGATCCAGGGGCAGTGGAAAGTGCTTAGCCCCCTCTCTTCCCCTTGTTTACCTTTTTCCTGAAGCATAGGCTTGTGTCCATCTCAGGTGGTACAGTTTGCTAATGATGATATGGAGTCTGAAAATTATCGCAATTCCATTGTTATCATCAATGCTCCAACTGAAGAAAGATATCAAGTAGAAGTCAATCTAAGAATTGGTATTGTTGAAACTCAATAGATATTTTATTCTAATTTTGAGCCTAATTACAATCAGCTTCCTAATGAGGAAAAATATTTCTGTTTACTTTTGCCTCCTGTTCAGGCCAGAAAGACATGTCTTTATCCAAGATATTTAATGCATTGAAGAAATGGGAGAGTTCCTTCAAATCTAATCTGTGGGAGGCTATTAAACTGTTAATGGTATTTTCAAGTTCTTTCATCTCTATATACCATGAGTCTATAAATGCCAATTTATTTGTCAATTTCTTTTAGAAAGTCTCTTATATGTCAGATTTATGTTTTAGTTCACAGTTCTAATTTCTCATCACTGGATAACGATTTCAGTTAAGTATTAGAAAATGGTATATATGATTGATTTTGTAGAAGAGAAAGCTGAGAGAACTCAGTATTAGAAATAGTAAGGGGTGAATGTTGAAACACTTCATGTTATTTGTTTAAAGGGAAAATATTCCTATATGTGCCACGAAGCCATAAAAGAAAAGAGAGCGACGTAAGAATGAGCAAAAAAGAAAGAAAAAAAGAAGATGAAAAGTAACTCCAATGGCTTTTCATTAACCCTAAGTGGCTCTAAATCATACTTCTATATGATTCTATAGACTAAAAGTGTTTTGAGCTTTCGATTTACACTCTGCAACATTAATATTATTCATAAATAGCTATATGCATATATACATTAACACATGCATATGTATACGTGTGTCTGCATGCTCATTATACACACATGAGATTATGTAACTTAGGATACAATAAAAATAATTTGACACCTACAAAGACATACATGGATTTTTGGATGAATGGAGTATTTTTTCTTTCAGTGTAAAATTAGAAAGAGAGCCATATCCCTCTCCTTGGAGGATTTGCTAATATTTGCCAAGGAACATGGTACTGTTGTCAGTGAAAATGGAGGAAAACGACCTAGTAGAAACTCGTCCTCTGCTTCAAGTTCTCATGAAAGACGATGTAATGTATGTATCTATCTTTATATATACATTTTAACTGGTTGTCTTGTTTCTCTATACCTTCTTTAAGATGTAAATGCGAACTCTATGGGAACAGAAAATAAGAAAGAAAACAAAAACCAAATGGTATGTTATGGAGGCTCATAATTAACTAATTATGCTGCTGTGGTTAGGGTCAGTGATACTGATGTTATACTCGCTATGACTTTATGCAACAAATTCTATATTTAAAGTATTACTGCTGTTCTGTTGTTATATAATATTCTGGCTATACGACTATTTAAATATTGAAGTTCATCAGGCATAAAGATTCATTTTGTGCTGATGTATGGGACTATAATCATGATTAGAATTAGAAGGTTATATGGCTTCTCATTTTCTTTGAAGAGCAAATGGTCTTATTTGTTCAGACCATTTGCTCTACAAGGTGTGAGTTCTGCTAAGAATTTTTGCTTAGCATGTACTGAAATTGCCCATGGAGTTTGTTTAAAGTTAAATAGCAGAGATCATGGATTAGTACTTAGTCATTGACTAGCTCTGATGTGTAGGTATGGGTCTGGGCAGGTATTACCTGATATTTTCTGTCTAATATACACACAAAAATATATATATATATATATTTGTCTTTTTATCCAGAATATTGTTTGAGTATATCTAAGAGACCTGAATCACTATAACAACTTCTTGATCTAGCAGGACACCAGTCAATTGCTACCTTTGGAAATGATTGAACATTTACGGAAGGGCATTGGATCTCATGGACAGGTTATATCTATGCTTTTCTTTTAAGTAAATACTTTAGGAATTAATAAGATAAAAAAAAAAAAAAAATGTCTACAACCGACTAGATATCTTTGGACTTAGCACCCTTACACTTGAACAAATATGTCAATCTTTTTTCCAGAAAGTTACATAAGAAGTATTCAAACATGTAATTTCATGTGAAATTTAGTGCATTTTTCTTAACATCTTTGACTGAGACGGCTGTTGTGAGTACCATTTTCTGGTGTTTGTCTGATGCAGATAGTACATGTTGAAGACATCAATCCAAGGAAAGCTGTTCATGTAGAAATCCCTAATGAACTCTCAGATAATGCAAAATTGGCTCTTAAATGTATTGGGATTTCTAAATTATATAGCCACCAGGTATGGATGTTTTCTTACAGGCCATTCTTTTGAACCTACTATTTTCTGAAGATGGTTCAACTCTTGTTATTTCTGTAGGCAGAGTCCATAATGGCATCCCTTTCTGGGAAGAATGTTGTTGTGGCAACAATGACATCTAGTGGAAAATCTCTTTGCTATAACCTGCCAGTTCTGGAAGCGTTATCCCAAAATTTGTTATCATGTGCCCTATACTTGTTCCCAACAAAGGTTTGTTTATTGTCGGCATTCTGTTCTTCCCAGATCCGTTGAATTTTTCTCCTTTCTTGGGAATTCTTTGGGGAAATTGATATCCAAATTCTTCATGCATGTAGGCCTTAGCTCAAGATCAACTAAAAGCTTTGTTAACTATAATAGAAGCATTTGGTGCCTCCATTAATGCTGGGATATATGATGGTGACACTTCTCAGAAGGACAGGATATGGCTGCGTGATAATGCTAGACTGGTATTTAGTAAGTTTTAGCTGTCTTAGGTAGGACTTTGCTTCAGCTGACAACCTCCAGTTGAATGCTGAAATTCTTGTCATCTGGCATGCAGTTGATAACCAATCCTGATATGCTGCACATGTCAATCTTGCCATCACATCGACAATTCAGCCGAATTTTATTGAATCTTAGGTAATCTTTGTTGCAATATGACTATGGATTTTGGTCTACAGAATTCATCCTTAAGTTGTTCTCTTTGTAGCATCATGTCTCTTTCAATGTCAATTACATTTATACTTGTTATGACAGAAAGTTTACTTTATAATTTAATTTGTTAGGTATGTAGTGGTTGATGAAGCTCATGCTTATAAAGGAGCATTTGGATGCCATACTGCTCTTATATTAAGAAGACTACGTCGGCTTTGCTCTCACGGTACCATTTTCTCACATTTTTCTTTTTGTTTTTCTTTGACTTAGAGAATTGAATCCAGTATTCTTGATGTGCAGTTTATGGTAGTGATCCTTCTTTTGTATTTTCTACTGCAACTTCTGCTAATCCTCAGGAGCATTGCATGGTATGGCTTTTGGAGACTAATTACATAATTTGTTTTTGTTTCTCTTACTGTTTGTTATATATATATATATATATATATAGTGCTGCATTTTTTCTTTGCTTGTTCCCTTTTGTTTTTTCTTCTTTCTCTAGGAAAAGTTCTATGTGGAAAAATCATATTGGTTCCACAATATCTTTGAAATTTTAAAAAATATAAAATACTTTTGTCTACAATATAATGTTGAATTATTATTGTGTTACAAACTAGTTCGTGTTATTGCTAATTTTATAAAACTGACATTTTATCCTTACTATTGGTAGGCAAAATAAGGGTTTCAACACCACTAATTTCAAAAGCTTAAGCTCTTAGGAAATGAACAATAGTATTTAAAGTTTAAACTTCAACCCTCCTCTTTAGGTGCATGACTAAATTTAATAAGGACTTGTGTTATAAACGTATTCAGCCATACTGCTAGATCCATTGAAGCATTATGGTCACCCAGCTTTGCGTGACAATCTAATTAATAGAATTGAATGCTTGAACATATGACCTTTTGGTCAACCTGGTGTAGATACCATGGTGAAACTCTCCTTAGCTAATGGATCCTAAATTACTTGCCATGACATTAATGGTATTACCATGCACATAATTATCTAGATTCCACTAATTATAGGTAAGTTGAGATGTTTTTCCGATTCGTTGTAGAACCTTTCTTAGTAGTGTGTGACTTGTTCACCATATGGCATTCTCATTTTGTGTGACACCTCAAACTTACTTTTGTTTTGGAGCACTGGGAGGAGGGTGAATAAAACTTTCACAAGGGCAATTTTTAGGACATGAAATGATTAATATATAGGCATCTATACTTGGTGGAAATTTGTTCGAGGTCTGATTAATTTTTCATAGGCATCTTTTATGAAATCTTAGATTCTGTCATATTTTATTTATTTAGTTTTTTTGTATACATGGACTGGAATGAATCTATTATTATGCTGCAGGAACTTGCAAATTTGTCAACATTGGAGCTGATTAAAAAGGATGGAAGTCCTTCATCTAGAAAGCATTTTGTCCTCTGGAATCCTACTCCAAATACAAGGACTGTAGGTTCTTTGCTAATGTACTTTGACAATATAGAGAAGTAAATGAGCCATGTTAGTGTTTGTTGACCTAGTTCTACTGCTGCCCAATTTCAGGTGTTGAACAAAATTCAGAGTAACATGGATGATACAAGCAATACTTCCCATAAAAATCCGAGGTAGCATGATTAACCTTCTATATAAAAAAGAAAAAAGAAAAGTGCCAGTAAAAAATTTTGGATTGAAATTATTGTTATGTATCTGGCTTAAAACTTTAGTCCCTTATTTTTGCATTGCTTCTTTTTTTCAGTCCAATATCAGAAGTGTCATACCTCTTTGCAGAAATGGTTCAGCATGGACTTCGCTGCATTACTTTTTGCAAGTCGCGTAAACTTTGTGAGCTTGTTTTATCTTACACGTATGTTTTGTCAATTTATTGATTATCTACCCATTTGAGTTTTGATGTTTTTGGTTTTGCTTATACCTTGGTTTCAATTTATAGTCAATTTGCTAAAACCATACTAAATGCTTGTATAATAATGATGTTTTGGGATGATACATATAGGCGTGAAATTCTTGAGGAGACAGCACCTCACCTAGTCAATTCCATATGCGCTTATCGTGCTGGCTATGTTGCTCAGGTTAGTGTTGTTTTCTTGCAATTTGCTATGATTAGGTGATGCTATCATTCTTTTTGCATTATTCCATATGTTGGTCATCTCCATGTGCATAAAGCTGTCCTGTTAATGTTGATGTCAACATTTTGCACAAAATCCTTTCATCTTTCTTTGTCAATCTAGGGTTTCGAACTCATAATTTTACTTAGCAATGGAGCATTAAGTCCCTGCATTTTGCTTTATAAAATCTGATGCTCTGGATCGTAACTCATACAAGTAAACTAGCTACCAGATTGTCTAACCAACTACGGAAGGTTACCAAATAAATTTCTCAATTAAGGCAGCCCCATTACTACATAGACGGGATTGCCTTTCTCTGTACCACCTACATTATTGTTGACTAGGTTATGCGAGTTTGTTGCCATATATGATTTAATGGAGCCTTTCATTTCTGAAAGAAAGTTAATATTGTCTTGTTAATAATCCTTGTTTATAACCTTCCAAATCTTAAACAGGACATTATTTTTCTCCCTGTACATTGCTGACGCTTTTTTGGTTGTGTTGTAACATTGGCTGACTGTTAGAGCAGGACAGAAGGAGAATAGAGAGTGATTTCTTTGGTGGGAAGCTCTGTGGTATTGCTGCTACAAATGCTCTTGAGTTGGGTATTGATGTTGGACACATTGATGTAACTTTGCATTTAGGTTTTCCTGGTAGTATTGCCAGGTACTGTTCTTTGTCATTTCTGTCCTTTGTTGGTTATTTAACTATTTGCTTCATAATTTTGATTGGGCTGCTTTTTTCTTTTGTGTTTAGCCTGTGGCAACAAGCTGGCAGGTCTGGAAGAAGGGAGAAACCATCTCTTGCTGTATATGTTGCATTTGAAGGACCTCTTGATCAATATTTTATGAAATTTCCTCAGAAACTCTTCAATAGCCCAATTGAGTGTTGTCATATTGATGCTGAAAACCAGCAGGTTTGGATTTTTCTTTCATTGACATTTTGTTTAAATTTAAATTAGCCATGGGTTATAACCAATCTGCAAAGTTATGCTTATCTTTTCTGATGTGATAAATTAAGGTACTTGAGCAGCATCTGGTCTGTGCTGCTCTTGAACACCCAGTAAGTTTGGTTTATGATGAGAAATACTTTGGATGTGGTCTAAGCATTGCCGTTCTAACTCTTAAAAGTAGAGGATACCTCAGTTCTGATCCATCACGTGAATCTTCTGCTAAATTATGGAGGTACATTGGGCATGAGGTATATTATTTCAATGCATAGTTTTGTACTTGTTTAAATATCTCTTCTCCTTTCTTGCTTGGTAAAGTACAAAGTGTCATCTTCTTTTTAAAAGTTTTGTATGTTTCCTATTTCAAGAAAATGCCTTCACGTGCAATTAGTATACGGGCAATAGACACGGTGAAATACAAAGTAATAGACATGCAAAAAGATGAAGTTCTTGAGGAGATTGAGGAAAGCAAAGCTTTCTTCCAGGTAGTTAAGTTCTAATAGTAATTTCTCATGTAATTTTTGGTTATTACTAGGAATTGTTCCTTGATCCCTTTTTATGTCATAGACAACTAGTATATTCTGACCTTATTATGATTCAATATTCAGGTATATGAAGGTGCTGTGTACTTGCACCAAGGCCATAACTATCTGGTCAAGGAGTTAAATATATCTGATAAGATTGCCTTTTGCCAAAAAGCTGATCTGAAGTATTACACAAAGACTCGTGACTACACAGATATTCATGTTGTTGGTGGTAATATTGTATGTCAACTCTTGACTGTCAGACCTGTTTTTCTTTTACCACTTTGTAAATGACATCTGTGAATTGTGCATCTTTCGTACTGTCGTCTTGCCCTTCATTTAACAGATATTTGGAAACAACTGGTAAATCTATATCATGCTATTCAGTTTTGATTTATATATAATTAATCAGGCACAATAATGGCTTATAGTTGGAACCTTGTTTATTTGAATCATAGAATTCTTGAAATATGTGAACCACAATTTGTTAATAAAGTATTTACATTAAAATCCTTATGTTATAGTTCTCCTATTATGTATTTAGGACCTTATCTCACAAGTAGTATGAAGTCCTAGGAAATATGACAATGTAGTGATAGAAGATAAATTTTATGCTTCAATAGTTACTGTTGTAATTCCTGATAAAAGTTTTATGTATACCATACCATGGGAAGCCTCAATATTGAAAAATATCACATTGAATTAGTGGAGTACCACAGATACTTTATTCAAATTAAAGAGATGAAAAGGTAATGTATTAATTAACAACACTCACCATCTACCACTATCCTGAAGAGAACCCCATAGCCTGAATAATCTTTGGTAATCCACTAGCTTAAACCAACTCCAACTACTTCGAAAAATTTGTGTTTAAAGGTTTAGGAACTTTTGTTCATGAAGGCATGAGATGCTACTTGATGCAGCCAAAGAGCAAACTCTACTCAAAGTCTATTGATATGAAAAAAAAATCATCTTTTTTATTTTAAATGTAATTATCAATAAGTTCTTTTGTTGTTTTGTCATGAGAGCTTCAAAATACTTTAGAGTACTTGGAGGGTTAGTTGGGACTGCTATTGACTAACACAGTTTTTCTGCATTTGCTTGATGGAATTTCCAAATATTGTTCAATCTCCATTGCATTTTTATCATGATTCCTGTCAAATAATTACTTGGAGGAGTATTTTCTGAGTTCTTAAAATGGTCAAAATGTTGGGACTGCTACGGTTAACATACTTTTTCTAAATTTGCTCTGAGGGAATTTGCAAATGTTGTTGAATCTCTATTGCATTTTAAAAGTGATACCTGTCAAATAGCGATATCTGAATTGCTCTTGAGCTACTTGTTCTGACTTTGTTTAGGCCTATCCGTCAAAGGGTTCCAACAGCCAGTTGCTAAGAACAACAGCCCAAGTCAATGTTTGTAAAGTAACAACTACTTGGTTTGGTTTTCATCGGATATGGAGAGGAAGCAGCAAAATCTTCGATACAGTTGAACTTCATCTGCCTAAATATTCATATGAATCACAGGTTCTCTTAAGGACATTATATGAAATTTACTTCTAATTATTATTTTTTGTGTTGCTGCTCTGTCACACACACACACATATATAAACAAAACAACTACTGGTTACTTCATATATATATATATATGAAGTAACCAGTAGTCGTTTTGTTTCCATAGTCTAATGGAGAATATTTCTCATTACATGCATACAGGCAGTTTGGATTCAAGTTCCACAATCGGTGAAAGCATTGGTGGAAAAACAATTTTCATTCCGCTCAGGCCTGCATGCTGCCTCTCATGCTCTTCTACATGTAGTGCCTATGTAAGCATTTTAAATTCTATAATCTTATGAAAAATTAAGCTACTGTCTGTCTGATTTCTGTCAGATTGATGTTTGGACATTAAGATTGTCTTGAAACTCTGCTTGATGATGTCTGTAACGATTATTTCTAATGTGCAAGTATTTTTCTGTGCATTTTTAGGACTGAACTGACTGAAAAAACTCATTGCTTAGTGGGATTCTGTTATTATTTGCTGCTTGCTGTTGTTTTTACAAGTTGTTCGGCTTACTAATTACTAACACTATTGTTCCTAGGCTGTGTATCTGACTGCTTTGTAATTCTTTGGCATGTAGATTTTTGAGATGCAACTTATCCGACTTGGCTCCAGAGTGTCCAAACCCTCATGATGCTCGCTATTTTCCAGAAAGAATTCTATTGTATGATCAGCATCCCGGTGGGACTGGTGTTTCAAAACAGGTGACTAAATGAAATAGAATTTGATTAATTTAAAGAAGGCATTGACTTCAATGTGTGAAGTTGATTTAATTCAATTCTTGATAATACTTCAAGCTTTAAATAAATTAATGATATTTGATTCAAAGCAATTTTTAATTGGGCAGCAACTGTTAGCTCACAAGTACGTTTGGCGTTAGGCCAGTGATATTTCATCCCCTTATGCATAATAAATTTAAGCTAATAACGTTTGATTCTCCATGATTCACAAATTATCTTTTTGATGAGTGGCGGCCATTTTCTGATCTTATCTTCTCCTGAATGAAGGAGATGCATTTGTTATTGCTAACGTGGTTTATATGGATGTATGCTAGATTCAACCGTATTTTACAGAGCTTTTAACTGCTGCTTTAGAACTTCTAACATCTTGCCTCTGCTCGGGAGACACTGGCTGCCCCAATTGCATTCAGGTCCATCTGAATCATCACTTGCTTATAATGTATTATGTCTCTGCAACTTGCAGTAAGAGTAATATATAACATTTTTACTCTTTATGTGCAGAATCTCAGTTGTCATGAGTATAATGAGCTCATACACAAGGATGCAGCCATCATGATTATGAAGGTTCGGCTTTGAAACTCACGGACCCAAATGTCTGCTATTTTTATTTTCAGCTACTGAGTAATCTTTTGCTTGTACAGGGTGTTTTGGATGCTGAGAAATCATACTTTCAAAATCTCCCAGACTCTTCTGAATCCCCAACAGTGGAGGTTAACCAGAACATTGATAATTAAAATTTACTCCATACCAATGTAGATCCTCTCTTTGTTAACAGCCAAAAGCCCAAAAGCTTAACAGTTTTGTCTTCCATGTAAAATTAGTGTCGATAAAGGGTGGCATTTGATGAGTATTCATTGCCAAAGTAAGGAAAATATGTTTTTACGTCTTCTTGTTTTATGTGGTTGAGTTAATATCCATTTCTTACAATTTTTATGCAAAAAGTAAATCTTCAAAAAATGGCCCATGTAGGTTTTGAACCTGCGATCTTCGCGTTATTAGCATGACGCTTTAACCAACTGAGCTTAGACTTGGCAAAACGGGCGGGTGGGTCGGGTACGGGTTGGGTCTCGTGGGTATGGGTCTCACGGATACGGGCTCAAAACGGGTTGATTTAAATGGGCCCAATATTTTGGACCCACACTCTACCCTATACGGGTATGGGTGGACCCGCGGGTGTCTGTACTGTTCACACCAGTTTTAGATTTTTGCAGTTACACCCCTAAATCTTCCTAAAATCTTTATTTTTGAGCAAAATTTGTCACCAACCAAACAGAAAAAAGAAACCCACGTTTTCTCCCAAGTTTTCTCACTAGCCAAACAGAAACCCAGAACCTAGCAAAGAAAAAGATTAGAAAACTTTATTGATTTCCTTTCATTCCTCATCAACCAAATAAGCCCATATAATAAAATCTGAAAAAAGAAAAAATTTACAGAAGAAAAGCAACAATTTGAGAATGAATTGACTTTGCAAACAAGCAAAATTGAACAGATCTGAGTATCCTCTTTTACTGTTTAGTTTTTGAAACTTTTATCGCAGATTCTCCACTCTTCAGTCTTCATCCCAACCGAAACCTAACTTTGACTTTAATCACCTCCACTTCCACTCACTTCCACTCCCTATGTCCCACATGCCACCTGCTGCCCTTGCCTCATCACTGATCATTGCCCCTGTCTCATCACTAATCACTGCCACGAATATCAACTTCTGAGTTTCACCTCTCTCTTCTCAAATATAATACAAGAGACTTACAAAAATACACCTCAGATTATACACAATTATCGAAGATGTCTGAAGGTAAAAGAACGGAGCCAGAGAAGAGGAAACTGGGGCAAAACGACGACAGCGAATCTGGGTCACAAAAAAGGTGCAAGAAGTTAACAGAGAAGGGATGACTGTGACAGAGGAGAAGCAAAACGAAGATAGGAGAAATGGCGACGATGAGTTTGAGAGGAGAAGCTGCGACGATGAGTTTGAGAGAGTTAGGGATTTTGTGATTTGGGGCAAAAACATGGCCAAACCCCAATTTAGAATTTAGGGTATCCCTACAAAATGAAAAGGGTAAAAACAAACAGGTGCCCGCGGGTGTACCCGTTTAACCCGTTGGAAAACGGGTTGGGCTGGGTACGGGTAGAAGAAAAAAGGGTCAAATATTAAAGACCCACACCCTATATTTTTTACCCAGGTTTAGGTTCGACCCGCGGGTCCAGACCCATTTTGCCAGGTCTAACTGAGCTAATAGGCCGGTTGACCCATATTAGTCATATAACCAAACAGTCAAATTTCTATTCATATATCATATTAAGGTTTTCAAGCTCACCCACGATTTATGAAAGAGTAATGCTACAGTTACCGAAGGATGTGTACCGAATGACGTGACAAAATCTTGACCGTTGATTCATTATAAGTTAATATTAATCAACGGTCAAGATTTTGTCACGTCATTCGGTACACAAATTCGATGTGTAACTTTCGGTAACTCTATCATTTTCCTTTCTAAAAATTATTATATAATATATCCCCTTGAAATTTATCTCCTTGAATTTATCATTTATCTCTTACAAGGAGCATATAATACTTGAGTACATAAAAATGGTGGATGTACTCTAAATTAGATAATCTGTAATGGGTGGAAATAAAAACTTGCCAAATGACTTAGAATCATGCATTATGATAATGTATGGAATATGAAAAATGTTATCCTTACAAAGACTCATACAAAGAGGGTTACAAAGTGACATCATCCAGAAGAAAAAAAATAAAAAAAAAAAGGGAAAAGAGAAAAAGAGAAAGAGAGAAAATCAGGGTGGAGATTATCTTTGTATACCTTTGCATATATCTTTGAAAACTAGTATTACCCATGGAGGGATAATATCAGCACACAAAATAAAAGATGGGGAAACAACATGAATATTATTATTATACAATATTCTTATTCCATTGGAAATTGGCCGCCCTGACCTCATCTCTCATTTGCTTTTATTAAAAATCCAACATTTTGAATGCATATACAGCCCTCAATAATTTGATCTTCTCCAAATTCAACAATCAGCATAAAACCAAAGGTTCACTTCACTATTATTTCCCAAGATTATACTTTTTTAGGTCACATTCTTCATATATTGTTCCAATTTTAATAAACAATTTCAAGTTGCAAAATAAAATATAGGCAGTTTTTAAAATATAGAATAGATGATGCATAACAGTCTATCTGAAATTTCGAGAAGCAAAATTAATGAAATTACTTATTTTGTTAATGTGTTAATTATTATATTATATGTATTAATATGTAATTGCACCATTAATAATTCTTTTTAAACTTAAATCGAATGATCCATTTGATATAGGGGTAATATTATCAGTTACTTTTTACCCAGTGTAAAACTGAAATACAGTTATTCAACACTACGTCCTACGTAGTACAAGATGATTTGTTCCTTCCCTCCAATCTCCATTTCTCTATAAACAGTCAAACGACGTGTCATTTCCTCAACTCCATCTCTCTTAACTGAATGATCGAAAGTTGGTTCGTTGAGTGAGAGAGTGGAAAAAATGGGGTGGGCCATAGCTTTACACGGCGGCGCCGGAGACATCCCACGCTTTATGCCGGAGGAGCGTCGCCAGACACGCGAAGCCGCTCTCCGCCACTGCCTTGACATCGGTGTCAACGCTCTCAAACCCGACGACACGCCTTGGATGTTGTCGAACTGTGGTACCTCCGTATCTCTTCGCATATACTCTTTTGTTTGTTCTTTTAAACGATTATTATTTAAATCTGCAAAGGCAGCAAAGCTATTTGCCTGTCAAAAAGTCATATTTTTGTTTATTTAAGAATGAAAAAGTATTATATAAATTTAGAAAAGAATGGATTAACACTATGATTATAAAATTAGTATATATGTTATCTACTGTTGGTGACGAAACTTATTAATCAACGTAATTATCATTAGTTTGTTCAAAGATAAACAGTAGTATGTTTGTTCCTTCTTTATTCTTGATGAAATTGCTGAGATTATATTCAATTTTTTTTTACTATTTTTTGGTGCAAAATAGACTTCTACTTATGAATAGTGATATTTCTTTACATATATAAAATACTCTGAGGTTGACAAATCTGTAAGATGCTATGTATTTTGAATTGATGAAGGAAATGTATGATTGTGGGAAAATAATTGCATAATACAATAATGCAAAGAAAGATTTTAGTTGTTTTTGAATGAGCCTGCTGTATGGTGAATCATTGAATAGTTGTCGACTTGATAGTCATTTTGTGTTTATTATTCCTGATTTTGCTCTTAATAGGTTCGTGAACTAGAAAACCATCCAAACTTTAATGCGGGTAGGGGGTCTGTATTAACCACCAAAGGTACAGTTGAGATGGAAGCTTGCATAATGGATGGCAACACAAGAGATGTGGAGCTGTTCTGGACTCACCACTGTTGTTAATCCCATATCTCTGGCACGACTTGTCATGGAGAAGACTCCTCATATTTATCTTGCATTTGATGGAGCAGAGGATTTTGCTAGGGAGCAAGTTAGTTACAATCTTACTCTGCCTTCTCTATGTTGTTTAGGTTAAGCTCATACCTGTATAGCTGAGGGCCTGTCCTTTTTCGCTCTATTTAAATTTGAAGTGTTTACATGCAAACTTGCTTGCATGGAGCTCGTGTTGGTTCCCCTACGTTTCATTAACTATTTTCTTATTGTGGTGACACTGCTCTGAACTTGTCTCATTATCATTAAAGTAAAATAGTTGTAAGCAAATTTTCTCAGAAGTTATGCAATATAATGTTGTTGTATACAATTCGATGTACTCTTATTTTTCTAATTTGTGCGCTCTTCACGTTGTTTTCCTTGAAACATATGTTTGTTGGAAGAAGATCTCCACATTGTTGTTTCCCTGATTTTGAACAATACCTAAAGATGCATGTATACACAGTACTTCCACATTATTTAGTAGTTGTTTAATCAAATTGAAAAATGAGAGGTAATTTTCTTTCCTTACCTGAAGAAACCTCTTTATCAAACTTTCTGTCTAAATGGAAATGTTTTTCTAGTTTTGTGTGAACTAGATCTCTTGAAGCCTTTTCTTTTCTTTTTCTTTTTTACATAAATAGTTTGTTCCTGAATTTCCATACGCTAGCTGTGTATTTTTCTCTAATAGTTTGAGTTGAATTTTGATCATCTTTTGTTGTTCACTTTGTTAGGTGTATCCTACTAGCATTTATTAGATGTGTGCTTGATCTTGACTAATTGTCACATATGGTTGTGATTTTTAATTGTCCAGGGTGTTGAAACTGTAGATCCAAGTCATTTATTACACCAGAAAATGTTGAAAGGTTAAAGCAGGCAAAAAAGCCAATAGAGTTCAGGTATGCTTGTTATCTCTTTTCCTAGAAATGTAGATAAATGAGATTCAGAACTCTGATGCTTTTAACTTTTCAAATAATTTTTTACTTGTTAGTTATCTCATTTATCTGCTTGTTGAATTTTACTACCATTAAGGTTGCCCATCTGTTTGATGTTCCTGTGGTTTTGATAGAAAGTAGAAACCTAGTATGAAAATATTGTACTTAGCATGGTTTGATAACTGAGGATAATATCAGTGTGATGCACTGACTTATATAATTGCAACTTTCATCATTTGGCATATTGTAATGTATTTTTGGTTATGTTTCTTAACCAGGGTATTATTTTTGGTGTCTTGGCTTAACTTTAATGTCCGCATGCCTGAAAACTGATTTTTATGGTTTTCCTATTTACATGCTTGTAATGTAATTATGATTCTACAGTTAGATATTACACAGCCAATTCCGAAGGATGCCAAAAGTGAAACTCCACTTGCGGATGGTGATAGCCAAATTGGAACGGTGGATGTGTAGCCGTTGAAATGAGGGAAATTTAGCTTCTGCAACTTCTACGGGTGGATTTGTTAACAAAATGGGGGTAGGATTGGGGATACGCCCATCATTGGTGCAGGAACATACGCAAACAACCTCTGTGCAATTTCTGCTACCGGCAAGGGTGAAGCAATAATACGAGCCACTGTTGCGAGGGATGTTGCTGCTCTTATGGAATTTAAAGGTCTCTCTCTGAAGGAAGCAGCGGCTCATGTTGTGGAGGAGTGCGTTCCAAGAGGCACTGTTGGGTTGGTTGCTGTGTCTTCCACAGGGGAAATCACCATGCCTCTCAATACGCAGGCATGTTTCGAGCTTGTGCTACTGAAGATGGGTATTCAGAATTGGAATATGGAATTCTGAGGAAAATTAAGTGATTTGCTTGAGTTTTCATATGTTAAGGTTCCCCATGCTTCAAAGCTATGTTGCTGTTTTGTGAATGTTGATGTTTCAATAACACTTTCATACCAGTGATCATGTTTACTAGTGTGTGAAAAAGAACTTAGTTTCTCGACATCCTCTTGATCCCTCCTTTTATTATAGAATAAACAATATTACAATGTTGCATTTTGATGAAAGAAACATAATCTAAGAAAAACAAATTCGAACTCCAATTTATGCTACTACAATGACAAACTGGTAAATCTTAGGATAAAACTCCAATTTAAACAATCACAATGGCAAGTGGCCGATCTCGGAACAAACTAAAACATCCAAGCCAGAAGCATGGAACTTTTGCTCTATGATTTGATCGAGACTCTCCATTATTTCGGTTGTTAAATGGTTACCTTACCTTCCCTGAAGAAGATATCGTTCGAACCTTGAACACGATCGATACCAGTCTTGTTCTCAAAGCTACAAAGTTAAAGATTTCATTCACAATCCTATTTTTCTTCTTCCGAGGAAAATGGCTAGCAGAACTCTGCCAATCTCTTTATATTTAGTAAGAGCTCCTTTTATATGTCTTCATATTTCAAGAAAAGGACTTTGATGGGAACTCTAAACTTGCTTTCCAATATTCTAAAACATGATCCCAAACCAAAAGGGTCCCAACAGGTAAATCCCTTTACAAAACATGTCAAATGCATCTTCGAATGAAGCGGATGACAGATCTCTGGAGCTCAACTTCTCAGAGAATTGCCAAAAGGAAACATATACGTTTTTCGGGTTTCTACATATGTAGACAATCGGACAGGAAGAGTTTCTTTTTTTTTTTTGTTTGTTTTAATGGAACCTGGCAACAAAGTGAAAGGTTATGAGTGTAAGAAGACAAGGAGAGGGAAGGACTTTAGGGTCTGGAATAGGAGGCTTCCTGAAAAGGTCAGTTCCATGAGGGCACACAATCATGGACACTAGTTGTAAGCAAGGGATGAGCTGAAAACTCATATTTAGTCCGGTAGATTACAGAGAGAACTGAGCTTTAAGCCAAGTAAACATCAGAGGGTCGAACCTTGAAATGTTGCTGCACCCACATTATTCTGGAGTATGCTTGAAACGGGACAAAAACCTTATATTGAAAGACATTGTCACCATCCCACTAGGTTTCCGGAAGAGTTGCGATCATGTCTTTATAATTTGTTGTAGATTGTTTCAATTTCTTCTCCTTCCTCCTTTGTCCTAGGAACAAAACAGTTCTCAGCTGTGATAAGAGCTTCAGCCATGAGTAGATATTACCTTGATCGACAATGAGACTGAAGGAAGAATAAATCTCTTCAGAAAATTTGTAAAGATGAAGACCTTTGTGGCGCTTGGAAAGCACGAGATAAATATAACTATAGTAACTCTTTCCCAACTTCAACTACAGTTTCTGTACAGCAAAACTCCCACTTCTAACACAGTATCCATATATCTGATTTTCATTTGAGAATTAAGATACCGATTTTTTTGTTATAAATTTAATTAAAATCCCAATGTAGTGAAATTAATAACAAATCCACATATCTGACTATGAGCACTGTTGGGGAAACTCACACGAACAGCTAATTTCTCGGCATCACAATCCTTACAAGAACCAGAGTGGTCTATTGCGAGTATCTTCCATATCAAGGCTTTTGGTTCCCATCCATGGTTGGTCTTGAAGAGTAATGTGGGTGCAGGTGCAGCAACATTTCAAGGTTCGACCCAGTGATTCTTTGTAAAAAATTAGGTGATACTTACACCTCGTTAAGACTTTTGGGTTGAGACAAGTTCTCCTTTTCCTTTGGGAATAATATAACATTCTTATAAGTTGCTATAAGTATAACCATACCCCTCCTTCAATCTAACATATTGCTTTAATGGCCATATTAATTTGTTCATCTATCATCATTTAATATTTCTGTTACACCCCTCTAACATAAAATATTGACAATTTGTTCCTTGTAATTAGCCACTTACACTTTTTATCGTCAATTTTTGGTGTCAAATTTAACTAACAAAGGACAAAATAGAAATTTCATAGTAACACACAAAATTATAAATTAAATATTTCAAAATAATAAAAACTATTTGGAAAAAATTCTTGAAAATAAAATATATTTTAAGATTTAATATTATTTTAAAATAATTTTACTTTTTTTCGAAAGAGGTGTTTGACAATCTCTTATTCCCGGAACCACCATTTTTAGATTGTCGAAACCACGATCTCCTTTTCTTTTTCTTAAATTTCTAAAGACCATAGTTAACTGAGGCAAATACCTTTAATGATGCCTCCATCTTTTGCAATTACATATATGCCCATAGATATTTGAAGATTTGACCATTATATCCATGTAACTTGATAAAAAAAAAAAAAAAAAAAATTAATATGTTTCTTAAAAAAAAAAAACTGCGAAAAAAAAAAAATAATGAATAAAAACAATCTATTAAAAACACATGAATTTATTTAACATTATATTTGTGAACTAAAATTTTTTTAAAAAATTGATACATAATTTTTAAATACTATTTTTCTAAATTAATAAATATGTGATGACAAATTAAAGTAATGTTATAAAGTAAAAATATAAAAACTGAAAAAAAAAACTTGTTTGTAAATTGAAAAATTTAATAATAAAAAAATAAGAAAAAAAAAAAAGTCAATTCTAGCACTCTAAGAATGGTGGTTTTGGTGATCTCTAATCGTTGACAAATCTTGTGATAAAAAAAAAGGTAATATTTTTAAAAGTACTATTAAATCTTAAATATATTTTATATTTAATTTTTTTTTCTAAAAATTTATGTAATTTAAAATTCTGCTTTTTTTTAACCAAAAAAGGTCTATTTCACCCTTCCCTTAATTAACTTTGACACAAAAAATTGACGATAATAGGTGTGAGTGGCTAATTACCGGGGAACTTGGCGGGGATGTAAGGAAAATAATCCTAAATATATTGGAGGGGATGTAAGGAAAATAATCCTAACAAAGCGTTAACGAAAACTTAAAGACTAGGGTATTTGTGTTAACCTAATAATTTTTTCTTATACTCTTATAAAAATATTGAAAGAGGCAAGTTCCATTTATACTTGGCAAACAGGTCCATACCTGTAGGTGGACCCATACCCATAAAAATAATATATGGTACGAGTCCACCACTTTCGACCCCTTTTTTTTTTTATTTGTACTTGACCCAACCCTATTTTTGCGAGTCGGTCGGGTATACTTGCAGGTACCCGTGTAAAATTAAAAAATTAACGTAAATAGTAAATCCCTAATTCCTAAATCTAACTCTCTTGTCTCTTCCATTCAACATAATCTTTTGTTGTTCACTTTGTTAGGTGTATCCCTACTAGCATTTATTAGATGTGTGCTGATCTTGACAATTGTCACATATGGTTGTGATTTTAAATTGTCCAGGTGGTTGAACTGTAGATCAAGTCATTTTATTACACCAGAAAATTTGAAGGTTAAAGCAGGCAAAAGAAGCCAATAGAGTTCAGGTATCTTGTTTTCTTTTCTAGAAATGTAGATAAATGAGATTCAGAACTCTGATGCTTTTAACTTTTCAAATAATTTTTTACTTGTTAGTTATCTCTTTATCTGCTTGTTGAATTTTACTACCCTTAAGGTTGCCCATCTGCTTGATGTTCCTGTGTGGTTTGATGAAAGTAGAAACCTAGTATGAAAATATTGTACTTAGCATGGTTTGATAACTGAGGATAATATCAGTGTGATGCACTGACTATATATAATTGCACTTCCATCATTGGCATAGTAATGTATTTTTTGGTTATGTTTCTTTAACCAGGTATTATTTTTGGTTGTTCATTGGCTTAACTTTAATGTCGCATGCCTGAAACTGATTTTTATGGTTTTCCTATTACAGCTTGTAAGTAATTATGATTCTACAGTTAGATTATACACAGCCAATTCCGAAGGATGCCAAAGTGAAACTCCACTTGCGGATGGTGATAGCCAAATTGGAACGTTGGATGTGTAGCCGTTGATAATGAGGGAAATTAGCTTCTGCAACTTCTACGGGTGGATTGTTAACAAAATGGTGGGGTAGGATTGGGGATACGCCCATCATTGGTGCAGGAACATACGCAACAACCTCTGTGCAATTCTGCTACCGGCAAGGGTGAAGCAATAATACGAGCCACTGTTGCGAGGGATGTTGCTGCTCTATGGAATTTAAAGGTCTCTCTCGAAGACAGCAGCGCGCTAGTTGTGGAGGAGTGCGTTCCAAGAGGCACTGTTGGGTGGTTGCTGTGTTTCCACAGGGGAAATCACCATGCCTCTCAATACCAGGCAGTTTCGAGCTTGTGCTACTGAAGATGGGTATTCAGAAATTGGAATATGGAATTCTGAGGAAAATTAAGTGATTTGCTTGAGTTTCAGTTGTTTAAGGTTCCCCATGCTTCAAAGCTATGTTGCTGTTTGTGAATGTGATGTTTCAATAACACTTTCATACCAGTGATCATGTTTACTAGTGTGAAAAAGAACTTAGTTTCTCGACATCCTTTGATCCTCCTTTTATTATAGAAATAACAATATTACAATGTTGCATTTGATGAAAGAAACATAATCTAGAAAAAACAAAATTCGAACTCCAATTATGCTACTACAATGACAAACTGGTAAATCTTAGGATACAAACTCCAATTTAAACAATCAATGGCAACTGGCGATCTCGGCTAACTAAAACATCAAGCCAGAAGCAGGAACTTTTGCTCTATGATTTGTCGAGACTCCCATCATTTCGGTTGTTAAATGGTTAGCCTACTTCCTGAAGAAATCGTTTCTAGAACTTGAACACGATCGATACCAGTCTTGTTCTCAAAGCTACAAAGTTAAAGATTTCATTCACAATCCTATTTTTCTTCTTCCGAGGAAAATGGCTGCAGAACTCTGCCAATCTCTTTATATTAGTAAGAGCTCCTTTATGTCTTCATATTTCAAGAAAAGGACTTTGATGGGACTCTAAACTTGCTTTCAATATCTAAAAATGATCCCAAACCAAAGGGTCCCAACAGGTAAATCCCTTTACAAAACATGTCAATGCATCTTCGAATGAAGCGGATGACAGATCTCTGGAGCTCAACTTCTCAGAGAATTGCCAAAAGGAAACATACTTTTTCGGGTTTCTACATATGTAGACAATCGGACAGGAAGAGTTTTTTTTTTTTTTTTTTAATGGAATCTGGCAAAAAGTGAAAGGTATGATGTAGTAGAGACAAGGAGAGGGAAGGACTTTAGGGTCTGGAATAGGAGGCTCCTGAAAAGGTCAGTTCCATAAGGGCACAAATCATGGACACTAGTTGTAAGCAAGGGATGAGCTGAAACTCATATTTAGTCCGGTAGATTACAGAGAAACTAGAGCTTTAAGCCAAGTAAACATCGAGGGTCGAACCTTGAAATGTTGCTGCACCCACATTATCGGGAGTATGCTTGAAACGGGACCAAAAACCTTATATTGAAAGACATTGTCACCATCCCACACCTGGTTTCCGGAAGAGTTGCGATCATGTCTTTATATTGTTGTAGATTGTTTCAATTTCTTCCTTCCTCCTTTGTCCTAGGAACAAAACAGTTCTCAGCTGTGATAAGAGCTTCAGCCATGAGTAGATATTACCTTGATCGACAATGAGACTGAAGGAAGAATAAATTTCTTCAGAAAATTGTAAAGATGAAGACTTTGTGGCTCTGGAAAGCGCTGAGATAAATATAACTATAGTAACTCTTTCCAACTTCAACTACAGTTTCTGTACAGCAAAACTCCAACTTCTAACAACAGTATCCATAATCTGATTTTTCATTTGAGAATTAAGATACCGTTTTTTTTTTATAAATTTAATTAAAACCAAATTTAGTGAAATTAAATAAACAAATCATCCACATATCTGATATGAGCACTGTTGGGGAAACTCCAACAGCTAATTTCTCGGCATCACAACCTTACAAGACCAGAGTGGTCTATGCGAGTATCTTCCAATATCAAGGTTTGGTTCCCATCCATGGTTGGTCTGAAGAGTAATGTGGGTGGTGGGGCAGGTGAGCAACATTTCAAGGTTCGACCCGTGATTCTTTTGTAAAATAAATTAGGTGATACTTACACCTCGTGTGTAAGGGCCTCTACAAGGAGCATATAATACTTGAGTATATAAAAAATGGTGGATGTACTCTAAATTAGATAATCTGTAATGGGTGGAAATAAAAACTTGCCAAATGACTTAGAATCATGCATTATGATAATGTATGGAATATATGCTGAGGGGTTAAAATCAGCACTTAAAAAAGAAGATGGGAATATTATACAATATATTCTTATTCCATTGGAAATTGGCCGCCCTGACCTCATCTCTCATTTGCTTTTATTAAAAATCCAACATTTTGATTACATACACAGCCCTCAATAATTCTTCTTCAAATTCAACAATCAGCATAAAACCAAAGGTTCACTTCACTATTATTTCCCAAGATATTATACTTTTTTAGGTCACATTCTTCATATATTGTCCAATTTTAAATAAACAATTTCAAGTTGCAAAAGTTTAATTATAAAATAAAATATAGGCAGTTTTTTAAAATATAGAATAGATGATGCATAGACAGTCTAACTGAAATTTCGAGAAGCAAAATTAATGAAATTATCTTATTTTGTTAATGTTGTAATTTATTATATTATATGTAGTTAATATGTAATTGCACTATTAATAATTCTTTTTAAACTTAAATCGAATGATCCCATTTAGATTATAGGGGTAATATTATCAGTTACTTTTTACCCAGTGTTAAAACTGAAATACAGTTATTCAACACTACGTCCTACGTAGTACAAGATGATTTGTTCCCTTCCCTCCAATCTCCATTTCTCTATAAACACACAAACGACGTGTCATTTCCTCAACTCCATCTCTCTTAACTGAATGATCGAAAGTTGGTTTCGTTGAGTGAGAGAGTGGAAAAAATGGGGTGGGCCATAGCTTTACACGGCGGCGCCGGAGACATCCCACGCTCTATGCCGGCGGAGCGTCGCCAGACACGCGAAGTTGCTCTCCGCCACTGCCTTGACATCGGTGTCAACGCTCTCAAAACCCGACGACACGCCTTGGATGTTGTCGAACTTGTGGTACCTCCGTATCTCTTCGCATATACTCTTTTGTTTGTTTCTTTTAAAACGATTATTATTTAAATCTGCAAAGGCAGCAAAGCTATTTGCCTGTCAAAAAAGTCAATATTTTTGTTTATTTAAGAAATGAAAAAATATTATATAAATTAAGAAAAGAATGGATTAACACTATGATTATAAAATTAGTATATATGTTATCTAGTTTTGGCTGACGATTAACTTATTAATCAGCGTAATTATCATTACTTTGTTCAAAGATAAACACTAGGATGTTTGTTCCTTCTTTATTCTTGATGAAATTGCTGAGATTATATTCAATTTTTTTTTTACTTATTTTTTGGTGCAAAATAGACTTCTACTTATGAATAGTGATATTTCTTTAACATATATAAAATACTCTGAGGTTGACAAATCTGTAAGATGCTATGTATATAGTTGAATTGATGAAGGAAATGTATGATTGTGGGAAAATAATTGCATAATACAAATAATGCAAAGAAAGATTTTAGTTGTTTTTGAATGAGCCTGCTGTATGGTGAATCATTGAATAGTTGTCGACTTGATAGTCATTTTGTTGTTTATTATTCCTGATTTTGCTCTTAATAGGTTCGTGAACTAGAAAACCATCCAAACTTTAATGCGGGTAGGGGGTCTGTATTAACCACCAAAGGTACAGTTGAGATGGAAGCTTGCATAATGGATGGCAATACAAAGAGATGTGGAGCTGTTTCTGGACTCACCACTGTTGTTAATCCCATATCTCTGGCACGACTTGTCATGGAGAAGACTCCTCATATTTATCTTGCATTTGATGGAGCAGAGGATTTTGCTAGGGAGCAAGTTAGTTACAATCTTACTCTGCCTTCTCTATGTTGTTTATGTTAAGCTCATACCTGTATAGCTGAGGGCCTGTCCTTTTTCGCTCTTATTTAAATTTGAAGTGTTTACATGCAAACTTGCTTGCATGGAGCTCGTGTTGGTTCCCCTACGTTTCATTAACTATTTTCTTATTGTGGTGACACTGCTCTGAACTTGTCTCATTATCATTAAAGTAAAATAGTTGTAAGCAAATTTTCTCAAGAAGTTATGCAATATAATGTTGTTGTATACAATTCGATGTACTCTTATTTTTCTAATTTGTGCGCTCTTCAACATTGTTTTCCTTGAAACATATGTTTGTTGGAAGGAAGATCTCCACATTGTTGTTTCCCTGATTTTGAACAATATCTAAAAGATGCATGTATACACAGTACTTCCTACATTATTTAGTAGTTGTTTAATCAAATTGAAAAATGAGAGGTAATTTTCTTTCCTCTACCTGAAGAAACCTCTTTATCAAACTTTCTGTCTAAATGGAAATGTTTTTTCTAGTTTTGTGTGAACTAGATCTCTTGAAGCCTTTTCTTTTCTTTTTTCTTTTTTACATAAATAGTTTGTTCCTGAATTTCCATACGCTAGCTGTGTATTTTTCTCTATATTAGTTTGAGTTGAATTTTGATCATCTTTTGTTGTTCACTTTGTTAGGTGTATCCCTACTAGCATTTATTAGATGTGTGCTTGATCTTGACTAAATTGTCACATATGGTTGTGATTTTTAAATTGTCCAGGGTGTTGAAACTGTAGATCCAAGTCATTTTATTACACCAGAAAATGTTGAAAGGTTAAAGCAGGCAAAAGAAGCCAATAGAGTTCAGGTATGCTTGTTATCTCTTTTTCCTAGAAATGTAGATAAATGAGATTCAGAACTCTGATGCTTTTAACTTTTCAAATAATTTTTTACTTGTTAGTTATCTCTTTTATCTGCTTGTTGAATTTTACTACCATTAAGGTTGCCCATCTGTTTGATGTTCCTGTGGTTTTGATAGAAAGTAGAAACCTAGTATGAAAATATTTGTACTTAGCATGGTTTGATAACTGAGGATAATATCAGTGTGATGCACTGACTATATATAATTGCAACTTTCCATCATTTGGCATATTGTAATGTATTTTTTGGTTATGTTTCTTTAACCAGGGTATTATTTTTGGTTGTTCATTGGCTTAACTTTAATGTCCGCATGCCTGAAAACTGATTTTTATGGTTTTCCTATTTACACGCTTGTAACGTAATTATGATTCTACAGTTAGATTATACACAGCCAATTCCGAAGGATGCCAAAAGTGAAACTCCACTTGCGGATGGTGATAGCCAAATTGGAACTGTTGGATGTGTAGCCGTTGATAATGAGGGAAATTTAGCTTCTGCAACTTCTACGGGTGGATTTGTTAACAAAATGGTGGGTAGGATTGGGGATACGCCCATCATTGGTGCAGGAACATACGCGAACAACCTCTGTGCAATTTCTGCTACCGGCAAGGGTGAAGCAATAATACGAGCTACTGTTGCGAGGGATGTTGCTGCTCTTATGGAATTTAAAGGTCTCTCTCTGAAGGAAGCAGCAGCTCATGTTGTGGAGGAGTGCGTTCCAAGAGGCACTGTTGGGTTGGTTGCTGTGTCTTCCACAGGGGAAATCACCATGCCTCTCAATCATACCACAAGGCATGTTTCAGCTTGTGCTACTGAAGAGGGGTATTCAAATTGGATATGGAATTCTGAGGAAAATTAAGTGATTTGCTTGAGTGTTTCAGTTGTTTAAGGTTCCCCATGCTTCAAAGCTATGTTGCTGTTTTGTGAATGTTGATGTTTCAATAACACTTTCATACCATGATCATGTTTACTAGTGTGTGAAAAAGAACTTAGTTTCTCGACATCCTTTTGATCCCTCTTTTATTATAGAAATTAACAATATACAATGTTGCATTTGGATGAAAGAAACATAATCTAAGAAAAACAAAATTCGAACTCCAATTTATGCTACTACAATGACAAACTGGTAAATCTTAGGATACAAACTCCATTTAAACAATCAATGGCAAACTGGTCGATCTCGGCTCAAACTAAAACATCCAAGCCAGAAGCAGGGAACTTTTGCTCTAGATTGGTCGAGACTCTCCATCATTTCGGTTTTTAAATGGTTAGCCTTACCTTCCCTGAGAAGATGTCGTTCTTAGAACCTTGAACACGATCGATACCAGTCTTGTTCTCAAAGCTACAAAGTTCAAATTTCATTCACAATCCTATTTTCTTCTTCTTCCGAGGAAAATGGCTGGCCCTAGAACTCTGCCAATCTCTTTATATTAGTAAGAGCTCCTTTTTCATGTCTTACATATTCAAGAAAAGGACTTTGATGGGAACTCTAAACTTGCTTTCCAATATTCTAAAACATGATCCCAAACCAAAAGGGTCCGAACAGGTAATCCCTTTACAAAACATGTCAATATGCATCTTCGAATGAAGCGTGGACAGATCTCTGGAGCTCACTTCTCAGAGAATTGCCAAAAGGAACATAATATTTTTCGGGTTTCTACATATGTAGACATCGACAGGAAGAGTTTTTTTTTTTTTTTTTCAATGGAATCTGGCAAAAAAGTGAAAGGTATATGAGTAGTGAGAGACAAGGAGAGGGAAGGACTTTAGGGTCTGGAATAGGAGGCTTCCTGAAAAGGTCAAGTTCCATAAGGACACACAACATGGACACTAGTTGTAAGCAAGGGATGAGCTGAAAACTCATATAGTCCGGTAGATTACAGAGAAACTAAGCTTTAAGCCAAGTAAACATCAGAGTTCGAACCTTGAAATGTTGCTGCAACACACATTATTCCGGTAGTATGCTTGAAACGGGACCAAAACCTTATATTGAAGACATTGTCACCATCCCACACCTGGTTTCCGGAAGAGTTGCGATCATGTCTTTATAATTGTTGTAGATTGTTTCAATTTCTTCTTCTTCCTCCTTTTCCTAGGAACAAAACAGTTCTCAGCTGTGATAAAGCTTCAGCCATGAGTAGATATTACCTTGATCGACAATGAGACGGTGAAGAATAAATTTCTTCAGAAAATTTGTAAAGATGAAGAACTTTGTGGCTCTGGAAAGCTGAGATAATATATACTATAGTAACTCTTTCCCAACTTCTAACTACAGTTTCTGTACAGCAAAACTCCCAACTTCAACAACAGTATCCATATATCTGATTTTTCATTTGAGAATAAGATACCGATTTTTTTCTTATAAATTTAATTAAAAATAAATGATAAATTACATTTTGATCCAAATGTAGTGATTAATAAACAAATCATCCACATATCTGAATGCCACTGTTGAGGACAATCCCCTAACAGCTAATATCTCGGCATCACAATCCTTACAAGTCCGAGGTGGTCTATTGCGATTATTCTCCAATATCAGGTTTTTGGTTCCCATCCATGGTTGTTCTTGAAGGTAAGTGGGGTGTGGTGCAGATAGTACAACATTCAATGGTTCGACCCACTTCACTCGTTTAAGACTTTTGTGGTTGAGACAGTCTCCTTTCCTTTGGGAATAATAAACATCTTATAAGTTGCTATAGATAACCATACCCCTCCTTCAATCACTATTGCTTTAATGGCCATATAATTTGTATCATCTCACATTAATATTTCTTCTAACAAAATATGACAGTTTCATGAATTAGCCACTTACACTTTTACGCTTTTTGAGTGTCAAATTTAACTAACGAAAAGACAAAATAGAAATTTGATAGAACACACAAAATTATAAATTAAATATTTCAAAATAAAAAAACTATTTGGAAAAAATTCTTGAAATAAAATATATTTTAAGATTTAAATATATTTTAAAAATTTTACTTTTTTTTCGAAAGAGGTGTTGACAATCTCTTATTCCCGGAACCACCATTTTTAGATTGTCGAACCACATCTCCTTTTCTTTTTCTTAATTTCTAAAGACCATATAACTGAGGCAAATACCTTTAATGATGCCTCCATCTTTTGCAATTACATATTGCCCATAATATTTGAAGATTTGACCATATATCCATGTAACTTGATAAAAAAAAAAAAAAAAAAAATATATGTTTCTTAAAAAAAAAAAACTGCGAAAAAAAAAATAAGAATAAAAACAATCTATTAAACCACATGAATTTATTTAACATTATATTTGTGAACTAAATTTTTTAAAAAATTGATACATAATTTTAAATACTATTTTTCTAAATAATAAATTGTGATGACAAATTAAAGTAATGTTATAAAGTAAAATATAAAAACTGAAAAAAAAAACTTGTTTGTAAATTGAAAAATTTAATAATAAAAAAAAGAAAAAAAAAGTGCAATTCTAGCACTCTAAGAATGTGGGTTTTGGTGATCTCTAATCGTTGACAAATCTTGTGATAAAAAAAAAGGTATTTTTTAAAAGTACTATTAATCTTAAATATATTTTATTTTAATTTTTTTTTTCTAAAAATTTATGTAATTTAAAATTCTGCTTTTTTTTACCAAAAAAGGTCTATTTCACCCTTCCCTTAATTAACTTTGACACAAAAAATTGACGATAATAGGTTGTGAGTGCTAATTACCGGGGAACTTGGCGGGGATGTAAGGAAAATAATCCTAAATATATTGGAGGGGATGTAAGGAAAATAATCCTAACAAAGCGTTAACGAAAACTTAAAGACTAGGGTATTTGTGTTAACCTAATAATTTTTCTTATACTCTTATAAAAATATGAAAGAGGCAAGTTCCATTTATACTTGGCAAACAGGTCCATACCTGTAGGTGGACCCTACCCATAAAAATAATATATGGTACGAGTCCACCACTTTCGACCCCTTTTTTTTTTTATTTGTACTGACCCAACCCATTTTTGCGAGTCGGTCGGGTATACTTGCAGGTACCCGTGTAAAAATTAAAAAATTAACGTAAATAGTAAATCCCTATTCCTAAATCTAACTCTCTTGTCTCTTCCATTCAACAACACTCGAAGGGAAAAAATTTGTTTCCTTGAATGAGTTTTCTCTCGTAATAGTCCATAACGAACATTTTATTAAAACACCATTTTAACTTAAATTTAATTAAAAGGCTATAGAGTTGTAAATTTTAACTAAATGACCTTGTTTTGATTAAGCTAATAATTAAACATGATTAGTGGTTATTATGATTAATAATAATTGTGTAATCTTTTAAAAATTATATAATCTCCAAAGAGTCGAAAATCTTGCAAACAAACCCAAACACCTCTTCTTCTTCCTTCGCCATTAAGCATCCTTCCCCTGGTTGTTGTTTTCTTCTGAGCTTCGTCTACATCTTCTTCTTCCTGTACATCTTCTTCTCCCTCTACTATTAACACTTTCTTCTTCCTCCACCATTACACCTTTTTCTTCCTCCCCATTAACATCTTCTTCGTCAAAGATCTGTCTCTTCTACTCCTAACATTTCGTCCAGAGGAATGTATATCTCCTCTTTGCATTTTATATTTCTATTTACAAAGATTTAATGATGGATTGGGTTTGGGTTATGATTTTGATTTAGTGGTTTAGGTTTTTGGGTTGTGTTTGATGTAATGCAAGTTGAAAGGAGTGAGATTTGTTGATGATTTTCTTGCATTGTGCGTAGCTGGGGGTGGTAGCACCGATTATAGGTGAAGATGACTGAAAATGTATTCTGGAGCTAATGGATCGTTTAAGCGATTTGATATAAGTTTGGTATAGAGCAGCAGATCGCTTAAGCGATACTAGATCGCTTAAGCGATCTGGTATAAGTCTGGCATATGACAGTAGATCGCTTAAGCGATCAGGCTTATTTATACCAGATCGCTTAAGCGATACAGTAAGTGATACACCAGATCGCTTAAGCGACTCTGCAAATGTTTTTTAAAATATATCTAACCCTTAGTATATCGGTTAATAACTTATTAGCGATCGCTTAGCGAATCTTTTGATATTGTGAACATTTGAGTGAAAAATTATATTCCGTAATGTTTTTTTAATATTTAGTCATTTTTTATTAGTTATTTTTTCATTTCAATAGAATGTGAAAAGAACATTTCGGTCTTTGTCGATCAACACCGTACATAAAACTGAAAGATCTATTGTCATTCTATTATTGTTGTTAGTTCTTGGCAAGAAAGTACTATATAAAAAATATAATATTGATATAAAATTGAACTCTGCAACCATCTGCTATGCACTCTGTAGACCAAGGCTAAATAGACGGGATCGCTTAAGTGATTAAGGGTAATTTCCTTCAATATTTCTTTTCCATGTTTATGGACATATGTTTAATATAGACGTAAAAGAACTAATTTAATTAAAATATAATAACGGTCATGGTCCACTGAACGAATCATACACCTGATATGTTTAATATAGACGTAAACATTCTACACCGTATATGTTTAATATAGCCGTAAAAGAATTAATTTAATTAAAATATAATAATGGTTATGGTCCACTGAACGAATCATACACCTTATATGTTTAAGATAGCGTTAATCACTTAACCGATCTAGTGAAATACAATAAAAATAATCCGAACACACTGGATCGCTTAAGAGATTTCATTTCTCACTTAAGCGATCCTGCGTATTTAGACTTAGTCGCTTAAGAGATCTGGTTGTATTTATGTAATCGCTTAAGCGATTCTACGCTTTAACACTTGGTCGCTTAAGCGATCACAAACAAGACAGAATCAATAAGTGCCCAGACGCACGATCGCTTAAGCGATTTATTCTATCGCTTAAGCAATCCTTTGCTTTTAACCTTGGTCGCTTAAGCGATCATAAAAAAAAAAAGTTATTAACCGATATATTAAGGGTTAGATAGATTTAAAAAAAAACATTTGATGAGTCGCTTAAACGATTTGGTGTATCGCTTACTAGATCGCTTAAGCGATCCAGTATATCGCTTAAATGATCTAGTATAAATAAGCCTGATCGCTTAAGCGATCTATTGCCATATACCCGATCGCTTAAGCGATATACCAGACTTATACCAGATCGCTTAAGCGATCCATTTGCTCCAGAATACATTTTCAGTCATCTTCACCTATAATCGGTGCTACCACCCCCAGCTACGCACAATGCAAGAAAATCATCAACAAATCTCACTCCTTTCAACTTGTATTACATCAAACACTACCCAAGAACCTAAACCACATAATCAAAATCATAACCCAAACCCAATCTATCTTTAAATCTTTGTAAATAAAAATATAAAATGCAAAGAGGAGATACACATCTCTGGACGAAATGTCAGGAGTAGGAAGAGGCAGATCTTTGGCAGAGAAGATGTTAATGAGGGAGGAAGAAGAAGGTGTTAATGACGGAGGAATGTGTTTTGTCTTTCAAATTTTAAACCAACTTCTTTTTATTATACTTTAACCTACAAACATTTAAATCTTTTCACCCTAACCTTTTTTGCTACTTTAATTACGCTTAAGTGTGCCAGGTCAGATTTTTAAAATAAAAAAAAAATCAAAAACCTTTTCAAGGTTATATTCTCAATTCGAAACTTGGGAAGGCCTATCAGCTAAATTTCCTCGTAACAGTGCTTTCTCTGAACAAATTTTTGAATCCAACTCTTTTGTCTCTTCCATTCGACAACACTCGAAGGGAAAATGTTGCTTTCTTTGAACGAGTTTTCTCTGTAACACACAAAAGTCCTCTGCTTTCTCTGAAGAAGTTTTTGAATCGGATCTGATTGCTTTAAAGTTTATCCTTCCGATTTCTTTGCTATAAGTTTCTACACGTTCTTGGTTGTGAACTTGTGTGTTGAATTGAATTGAATTTAGAAGATTTGATTGTAGGGGTGTAACTGTAAAAAATGAAAATTATAGAAATTATGGGGGTGTAATTGTAAAAATTGAAGATTGGACTGAACTGGATATACCCATACTCGCATAGACTAGATACGGCCCTAAAATATTGGACCCATTTAAAATCAGTCCTTTTGGGTCCATACCCACCCGACCCGCCTGTTTTACCAAGTATAGTTCCATGTAATTAACTCAATATATAATCGTGACTAGAGGTGGGCAAGGGACTGGTCCCTTGCGGGCTCAGGCCCAGGCCTGGGCCCAGTCCCAGTCACTCATGGGCCTGGGACCGGTCCCAGGCCCATGAGAAAAACCAAGACCCGGACCAAGCCCTAGGCTTGGTCGGGACTTGTCCCATGGGCCTTGGATAATTTTTTTCCCCCCTCAATTTTTTTATATTTTAGGGGGAAAACAAAATTTTATAGGGGGTTTTTAGTATTTTTTAGGGGTAAAATTTATAAATTTTTTAGACCTGAAAGATTTTTTTTTTTAATAAATTTTGTAAAATTTCATTTTAATCCTCGTAATTTATATTTATTTTAAAATTAACAGGGGATTTTATGTGATTTGGCAAGGGACTACATTGAAAAAATACAAAATTTTTTGGGCCCAGGCCTGGGCCTTGGAGGAGGGCCCGCACCCTCCTCTTTAGGCCTGGTCCCAAAACGGGACCAGGCCTCCTAGGTCCAGTCCTCTCAAGGACCGGATTTTAGAGCTGGGCTTTTGGGCCCGGTCCTAAATGCCTAGCTCTAAATTCGTGACTTTTTTATATTCATTGAACTTAGGACTTTTCTTTAAACAAATTTGGTACTCCACCATTATTTAATCAATTCAATTAATATTCTTACAACTCAATTATATAATTTTTTTTTATAACTCTAACGTGGTAATCTACACATCTTAGTTATGAATGTTTTTTTATAGATTTTGTGATTATTGCTGATATAAATTAGCACGGTTAATCTTTCTCGTATCAGGTTTTCCTAAAGTTCTTCATTCAGAACTCTGTAGCTACTGACAGGCCAGTACAGCACATTCTCATGGCTGAAGCTCTGATCACAGCTGCGAAATGCTTTGTTCCTAAATCAAAGGAGGAAGAAGAAGATATCGAAAGAATCTACAACAGTTACAGAAACATAATCGCAACCCTTCCAAGAAACAGAGGTTGGGCGACTCAGCATCTCTGTCAATATCAAGGTTTTTGGTTTCAACCCATGGTTGGTCTTGAAGGAATCATGTGGATGCAACAACACTTCATCTCTCGACCCACTGACGTTTACCTTATCTCCTCTCCAAAATCAGGTACTACTTGGCTTAAAGCTCTCCTTTTCTCTATAATGAATCGAACTCGATTTGATTTTTCAACTCACCCCTTGCTTACCACTAGTGTCCATGAGTGTGTTCCCTTCATGGATTTTGACCTTTTCAAGACCACTCCGATTGCTGATCCTGAAGTTCTTCCATCACCACGTATTTTTGCAACTCATATACCTTTCACTTTGTTACCAGATTCCATACAAAAATCATCTTGTCCGATTGTTTACATTTGTAGAAATCCTAAAGATGTGCTCGTTTCTTTATGTCAATTCGTGATGAAGGTGAAACCCAAGGATCTGCCTCCACTGTCGCTAGAAGATGCATTTGAAATGTTTTGTGAAGGGATTTCTCCGTGTGGATCCTATTGGGATCATGTTTTAGGATATTGGAAAGCAAGTTTAGAGTTTCCAAGCAAGATCCTTTTCTTGAAATATGAAGATATGAAAGAGGAGCCTTTACTGAATATAAAGAGAGTGGCGGAGTTTGTTGGTCGGCCATTTTCTTTAGAAGAAGAAGAAAATGGGACTGTGCAAGAAATTTTGAAACTATGTAGTTTTGAGAAAATGAAAAACTTGGAGGTGAATAAGAATGGATTCTACCGTGTTCGCAACACTAAAAACGATGTATTCTTTAGAGAAGGAAAGGTTGGAGATTGGGAGAATCATCTAACAAATGAAATGGCAGAACGTCTTGATGAAATTGCAAAGCAAAAGTTCCATGGTCCCGGGTTAATGTTTTAGTTTTATACCCAAGATTAGTGATATGTTCTGTTCTGTTCTGTTCTTTGATGGTTAAATTAATGTAGAGTTTGTATTACTTCCATTTCCATAGGAGATGATTGTAACTTGTAGGATGTGGTTGAACGATTCAGATCAATTGCAAATATTTTCTTTACATTCTATTATTAATTAATATCAACCCTAAAGTATAAATAAATTATTGTAAAATCACCATCATCTACCACCTAATTCAAATTTTATAATCAAAGTTGAGAACAGCAAACATCAAACCACAAGGTTCATCTTCAATATCCGTGTAGAGGGATTCTTGGCCCAAAATACAAACTTATAGCCCAAATCAAATAAAAATTCATTCAAACCCATCAATTGCATTCAAATAAAAGTTCATCTTCACTATCTGAGGTTTACAAATCTATAAGATGCTATGTATATAGTTAAATTGATTAAGGAAATGTATGATTGTGGGAAAATAATTGCATAATACAAATAATGCAAAGAAAGATTTTAGTTGTTTGTGAATGAGCCTGCTGTGTGGTGAATCATTGAATAGTTGTCGATTTGATAGTCTTTTTTGTTGTGTATTATTGCTGATTTTGCTCTTAATAGGTTCGTGAACTAGAAAACCATCCAAACTTTAATGCGGGTAGGGGATCTGTATTAACCACCAAAGGCACGGTTGCGATGGAAGCTTGCATAATGGATGGAAAAACAAAGAGATGTGGAGCTGTTTCTGGACTTACCACTGTTGTTAATCCTATATCTCTTGCACGACTTGTCATGCAGAAGACTCCTCATATTTATCTTGCATTTGATGGAGCAGAGGATTTTGCTAGGGAGCAAGTTAGTTACAATCTTACTCTGCCTCCTCTATGTTGTTTATGTTAAGCTCATACCTGTATAGCTGAGGGCCTGTCTTTTTTCGCTCTGATTTAAATTTGAAGTTCTGTTGGTTCCCCTACGTTTCGTTGATTATTTTCATATTGTGGTGACACTGCTCTGAACTTGTCTTATTATTATTAAAAGTAAAACAGCTGTAAGCAACTTTTCTCAAGAAGTTATGCAATATAATGTTGTTGTATACAGTTCGATATTTTTTGGAAGGAAGATCTCCACATTGTTGTTTTCCTGGTTTTGAACAATATCTAAAAGATGCATGCATGTATCCTTAGTACTTCCTACATTATTTTTGGTTGTTCATTGGCTTGACTTTAATGTCCGCGTGTCTTAAAACTGATTTTTATGTTTGAATCACTTTGATTGGTTTTTCTATTTACATGCTTGTAACATAGTTATGATTCTACAGTTAGATTATACGCGGCCAATTCCGAAGGATGCCAAAATGAAACTCCACTTGCGGATGGTGATAGCCAAATTGGAACTGTTGGATGTGTAGCTGTTGATAATGAAGGAAATTTAATTAGCTTCTGCAACTTCTACGGGTGGATTTGTTAACAAAATGGTGGGTAGGATTGGGGATACACCCATCATTGGTGCAGAAACATACGCAAACAACCTCTGTGCAATTTCTGCTACTGGCAAGGGTGAAGCAATAATACGAGCTACTGCTGCGAGGGATGTTGCTGCTCTTATGGAATTTATAGGTCTCTCTCTGAAGGAAGCAGCAACTCATATTGTAGAGGAGTGCGTTCCAAGAGGCACTGTTGGGTTGTTTGCTGTGTCTTCCACAGGGGAAATCACCATGCCTCTCAATACCACATGTATGTTTCGAGCTTGTGCTACTGAAGATGGGTATTCAGAAATTGGAATATGGAATTCTGAGGAAAAAAATTAAGTGATTTGCTTGAGTTTTCAGTTGTTTTAGGTTCCCCATGCTTCAAAGCTATGTTGTTGCGAAAGGAATTGCTTTCAGATAACTATAATTGTTGTGAATGTTGATGTTTCAATAACACTTTCATACCAGTAATGTAAAAAATTAATCATTCTTGTTTTGCTTGCATTAAACAATAAAATCTTGTAATTGTCGAATTTGTACAATTGTAAGACCAAAAAAATGTTCTTGTTTCTTTGGGAAGGAATTATCAAACACCCAAGTAGAAGAAGCATTTGATCTGTTTTGTTAAGAGGTTTTGATCATGTTTTTTTTTTTGGTAAGTACCTTACTGCCACTCGTACACGAATCTCCTGGGTATAAATGCTAAAAACTTTACCATCCGGCCACAAGCAGAGAGGTTTCTTCATTGAGTTTTGATCATATTTACTAGTGTGTGAAAAAAGAACTTAGTTTCTCGACATCCTCTTAATCCCTCCTTTTTTTATAGGAATAAACAATATTATATTGTTCATACAATGTTGCATTTGATGAAAGAAACATAATTTAAGAAACAAAAAAAATTGAACTCCAATTTATGCTAGTACAATGACAAACTAGTAAATCTTAGGATACAAACTCCAATTTAAACAAGCACAATGGCAAACTGGTCGATCTCGGATCAAACTAAAACATCTAGCCAGAAGCATGGAACTTTTGCTCTGTGATTTGGTCTAGACTCTCCATCATTTCAGTTGTTAAATGGTTCTTGCAATCTCCAACCTTACCTTCCCTGAAGAAGATATTGTTCTTAGAACCTTGAACACCATAGATACCAGTCTTGTTCACCTCCAAATTTTTCATGTTCTCAAAGCTACAAAGTCTAACAATTTCATGCACAATCCTATTTTCTTCTTCTTCCAAGGAAAATGGCTGCCCCAAGAACTCCGCCAATCTCTTTATATTGAGTAAGGGCTCCTTTTTCATTTCTTCACATTTCAAGAAAAGGACCTTGTTGGGGAACTCTAAACTTGCTTTCCAATATTCTAAAACATGATCCCAAAAGGTTCCTGTTATGCATGAAAAGGTAGGGCTGACGTGGAGCCTTGTCAGCATGTGATGGTCAGAACTTGGGAAGGATTTGTGACCATCTAGACACAATCACGTCGCGTAATGGCGCAAGTGGCACGCCCCCGTCAGTGCAGTGGGTGAGTGCCAGGCTAGTAGGTGGTTGGAAATCGTCCACGTGTCCAAACCCTGCATAAGTCAAGAAAATCCCTCGGGCATGTGAAAAATGGGACGCAGAAAAGGATTTGCATAGTACCCACCCACTTGCAGATTTAGTAATCATTACCTTGGTTTCTCCCACTATAAATAGAGGCATTCCCTCTCATTTGCGGGATTGGTTAATTTTGCTCTAAATAGCTTACTTTCTCTCTAAACGGTAGCTCAGCTCGTTGAACGTGACCTGACCTTTATCCTCTTGTTAATACAATAGCAGTGGACGTAGGATTCGCTTTTGAGCATCCGAACCACTTTAAACATTGCCTCTCGCCCCTTATTTCACTTAGTATTCCCATATCATGTATGACTTCTAAGTCCTCTTAGCATTTCACATGTGCGAGTAGTTGGTGTCTAAAATCGAGCATCAACAGGTTCGAATGGGGAAATCCCTTCACAGAACATGTCAAATGCATCTTCGAATGAAGCAAATGATAGATCTCTGGAACTCAAGTTCTTCGGGAATTGCCAAAAGGAAACAAATACGTCTTTCGGGTTTCTACATATGTAGACAATCGGACAGGAAGAGTTTTTTTTATATATATTTTTTTATGGTATCTGGCAACAAAGTGAAAGGTATATGAGTAATAAGAAGACGAGGAGAGGGAAGGACTTCAGGGTCAACAATAGAAGGGTTCCTGAAACGGTCAAGTTCCATAAAGGGAACACAATCATGGATGCTAGTTGTAAGCAAGTGATGAGCTGAAAACTCATAGTTAGTCCCATAGATTACAGAGAAAACTAGAGCTTTAAGCCAAGTAGTACCAAATTTTGATATGAAGCCAAGTAAACATCAGAGGGTAGAACATTGAAATGTTGCTACACCCACATGATTTCGGGAGTATGCTTGAAAAAGAACCAAAAACCTCGATATCGAAAGACATTGTCACCATCCCTCGATCATGTCTTTATATTTATTGTAGATTGTTTCAATTTCTTCGTCTTCCTTCTTTGTCCTAGGAACAAAACAGTTGTCAGCTGTGATAAAAGCTTCAGCCATGAGTAGATATTACCTTGATCGACAATGAGACTGAATGAAGAATAAATTTCTTCAAAAAATTTTGAAAGATGAAGAACATTGTGGCTCTTGGAAAGCACGAGATAAATATAAATAAAGTAACTATTTTGTAACTTCCAACTACAGTTTTTGTATAGCAAAACTCCTAACTTCTAACAATGGTATCCGTATATCTGAATTTTCATTTGAGAATTAAGATACCGATTTTTTCTTATAGATTTACTTAAAATAATAAATAAGTGAATAAATTACATTTTGATCTCAAATGCAGTGAAATTAATAAACAAATTGTTATGCCTAAAATAAGGGCTACCTTATAGTGGTGTCATCAAGCACCAATCAGAATTCAAGAAAGTATTATATTGTCCAGAACATGCCATGTCTACAAAGGCAAAAGGAATATAGCTGTCAACAATCCAACCGACTCAAGAATTTGTCTCCAAATGAATTTGGTTTGCACATCTACCTAAGCCCCATTTAATTTAAGGACATTCTTTGAGTTCTCAACGAATGGGAAGGTAGGAGAGATCTTCATGACATTAGGCCATTTGCAAAAGTGTAATCATTACCTTGAGCAAAACGGATATAATAGGCAGCCCCTCCCCCCACAATTTCGGGATCAGACACTCACGAATTCAACAAAGAAATTAGCAAAGACACACTACTAGAAAGAGACTAGCTTGACATTCTATAAGAATACTTAGAACACCAAACACTTGTAGTACCAGATCACAATTCGTGACCTCTTGTAAGCCTGTCTAACGACTAGGAACAAATTAATACAAACGAATAGAATGGATGTAGGATTCGCTTTAAGCATCTAAATCATTATAAAAATTCTCTTGTCAACTTTACATTTACGTATTTGCATGCTATTGTGCATATAGTACCTCACCCACAAAATTTAATTAGCTCACGTGTGATTTCTTAGCACCTTACATGTGCAAAGTCCTTTGTGTCAAAATCAAGCATCAACAGTTTAGCGCTAGAAGGAGGGCTGAGATTCACATCAGCTCTCTATCCAGTAAACTCAACTAACCCGTCAGTTTCTCTTTCGAAGATCAACCAAAAATTCTCATGGGTCATGACTTCGAAACTGAGCATACTAGCAACGGTAACAACAAGGAGATTCCCCACAACTAGGATACCACTCCTCCTGGAGGAGCTCTAACTCCCTAAAACATTGTGGGGAGCATGCCCTCGACCTCCCAAGCGGATCCTGCCTCAATTCGTTACTTGGACAAGTTTGACAACACTCTCAAAACGATGAACCAATGGCTGGATCGTTTGGACAAAGTAGTACCACCTAATTCAGACAAGGTAGTACCACCCCTAAAGACGTCTGCAGGTCGCGTAAAAGCGTGGAAACGAGCACATCCTTATACCACGCACACTGCAACACAAAAGGGTAAACATATAGCCGATCAAGGGTAGAAAAGCTCAAAAGGGCTTTCGAATACTGCCCACGACCAGAGAAACAAAACTCTTGTTCAATAGCTTGGCAATACTTCACATCAAGAGCAGTCCTATGGCACATTGCACAGGCACGCCTATGAAAGTGCCAGGTGGGGAGGTTACCACCATTATCGGCACGATGGTTCCGACCATCACTGAGAGGGAAATACCCACCATTAGTGCGTTGGTTTTGACCATTGCAGAGATAAGGAAATCTCCCCTAGCCACTTAGCACTTTTACAGGGCTCCAACCCTCAAGTGTCAAGGCATGCTGAAGGCTCCGGCCAAAGCATAGAAAGCACCGACTTGCGGTCTTTCATCAACTGCAATCATAGGGAACATACCCACATTGCGGAAAGTGATCCCCCAATGGCTCCACTTCCTTAAATTAAGGATTTGTAGCAAACTCTAAATTAGCTTTGAGCTCAACAAAATGAGCAGGGAGTAATCATTGAGGCATCTCCTTTTTCTCCAGAAGTCTTGACAGCACCTTTCCCGCCAAGATTCAAAATGCCAGACATGAAGGCATTTGACTAGAATCTTGATCCTCATGATCACCTTTATGAGTTTAATGACCTCATGGAGCTACACCAAGTCTCAAACTTGCCAAAGTGTCGCTGCTTAGTAGTGACCCTGACTGCCCATGCAAAGCGTTAGTTTAGATCGCTTCCACCTGGATCTATCAACACGTGGCAGCAGATGAGCTCATTATTCTTGAGATACTATTAAGCAAATCAGAAGTACTCAATGCTGCTTAACTATTTGAGCAATATACGGTAAGAGAAGAATAAGTCTCTCAAGTCTTACATTGACATGTTCCATAGGGAACTGAATAAGGTGGCTAACACACTTGAAGATTCAGTTCGAACTCTGATTATAGTTGGAGTTCTTCTACAAACCGACTTGTGAAATAAGCTGCAATTGGAAGACAACATTTCCTTTACTTGCTTGTACAATCTCATAGAAAAATATCTGCGAACTGAAAACTCTGTGGTAGCTCTAAATCGCCATGACCTTGGGTCTTCGACCAACGCTTCCAGTTGAAAGGATGAATTCCAGGGAGAAAGTAGAAGGAATGATCGTTAATGGGCAAATGACGATTAGAGGAAGGGAAATAAACAACGTTTTGAGCCCAAGAAGGCTTATGTCCCACTACCTCGTCGTGACAACTTTACTCCATCGAACATATCGATCTTGAACATCTTGGCTGTTTCAAAAGAAGCCAACCTGCTCGTAGATCCAAAGCCCATGAAGGCACCCTAGTCAAAGAGGAGTAACAAGAAATATTGTCACTTCTATAGGGATATTAGACATCATACCGATGAGTGTCGAGCTCTGAAGGAAGCAACTGAAGACTTCATCCAGAAAGGTCATTTCCAAGAGTATGTTGACGGTCCAATTCCCTTGAGGGAAAAAAAACTGTGACAATGGGGAAAGACGCAAAGGTCTCCACTTAGTTGGGACCATCATTAGGGGATCATATTGCAGGGACCTCTTGACATGCACAAGATCAGTATGCCCGAGAAAGTCGATATGAGCCTTACAATGTTCTAAATCTGGAAAAACGACCTTACAAATAGCGTAGAGAAGAAGGAAAAACCTTATCTGAAAGAGCTATGAGACGAGTGCATCATCCTTATACTAACGCATTGGTTATCGCAGCTGAGATAGGAAGGTGTGAAGTTCACAAAATATTGGTAGATAATGGGAGCATCGTGAATATCCTATTTCAGAAAGCCTTTGAGAAGATAAACCTGGAAGATATAGACCTGAAGCCTGTAACCACTCCTCTCTATGGTTTTACCAGAGACCACCTAACTCCCCGAGGAATGATAACTCTTCCGGTCACTTTGGGCGATCCCCACGAAGTGACCAAGATGACAGAATTCTTGGTAGTGGACTGTCCCTCCGCATTCAATGGCATCATTAGACGACCACTATTGCAGAACTTTAAAGCCGTCACCTCTATCTACCTTCAGAAGATGAAGTTCCCCACTCCGTCAGGGTATGGAGAAGTGAGAGGATCATAGGGTGAAACTCGCGACCACTACAATCAAGCAGTCCAGATTACATGCAAGGGGAAAGGAAAGCCCGAGGGCAAGCCTAAGCAGTCAATGACGATAAGCAAGATCAAGCCATAGCCTGACCTAGTGGAGGATAACATTGATCCTTGTATTCAGGAGGAGAATTCCCATAGTGGGCCAGTAGAGACGCTGTCTAAGATCGACGAGCATGAGCCAACTCATATGTTGAGAATCGGGAGTAATCTCAACCCCCAGCTCACAACTAATTTAACGAGCTTCCTTAGATGAAACGTCGATGTTTTTGCATGGACACATGCTGATATGATCATGATCAACCACGAAGTCATATGCCATGCACTCAATGTAGATCGTGAGATTAGGTCAATTTGCCAAAAAAGAAAAGCAATGGACCTAGAGCGCTATGCAGCTCTCAAAAGTTAGGTGGATAAGCTCTTCTCAATTGGATTCATCCGAGAAGCTCATTACCTTAGTTGGGTTGCCAATCCTATTTTGGTGAAAATACCCAATGGTAAATGACGAACTTGAGTTGATTTTACGGATCTCAACAAGGCTTGCCCCAAAGACAGTTTCCCCTTGCCTAGAATCGACCAACTCGTCGATGCCACTTTCAGGCACGAGCTTTTAAGCTTCATGGATGCATATTCGAGATACAATCAGATCTTGACAGTCACGCCTGACGAGGAGCATACCTCATTCATCACAAATTGAGAGCTATACTGCTACAAGGTCATGTCCTTCAGCTTGAAAAATGTTGGAGCAACTTACTAGCGCCTGGTTAACCGAACATTTTTCGAAAAAATTGGGAAAACAATGGAGGTTTATATTGATGACATGCTAGTCAAGTCGTTTGTCGCTTTAGATCACATAGTTTACCTTTTAGAAATGTTTAACATACTGTGAAAATACACAATGAAACTTAATCCACTGAAGTGTTCATTAGGGGTAGCCTCGGGTAAATTCTTGGGGTACATGGTTAACCATCAGGGAATTGAAGTCAACCTCGAAAAAGTTCAAGCTCTCTTAGATATGAGTAGTCCTACAAAACCCAAGCAAGTTAAAAGCTTAAATGAAAGGATAACGACTCTTAGTAGTTTCATATCAAAAGCTACATATCGCTATTTGCCATTCTTCAATGTACTTAGAGCCAATAAAAAATTTGAATGAACTTCAAAATGTGAGTGAGTTTCCTAAAGCATAAAAGAGGATCTTGGAAAGCCACCTCTTCTGTCCAAGCCACTTCCAAAGGAAAATCTTGTTTCTCTACCTGTCCGTTTCTCAGCATGCGATCAATACAGCTCTTATTCGAGAAGAAAATAAAATTCAATGGCTTGTGTATTACACCAACAAATGGCTATTGAACAACAAAACAAGGTAATCCAGAAATGGAGCGATTAGCCTTTGCCTTGGTAATCGTCTCCAAAAAGCTGCAGCCTTACTTCTATGCCCACACCATCCATGTCTTAACTAATTACTTGCTTAGACACGTTTTCAGAAATCAAAGACTTCAGGTAAATTGCTTAAGTGGACAATGGAGTTAAGTCAATTCTATATGCATTTTAAGCTTAAAGCAGCTATCAAAGAGCAAGTTGTCTCTGATTTCATATCGAAATTATCAATCAGATCGAGAACCCGATTAGCCAGCTAATGACACGATCCAAGAGACTGTCCATAATCTGTCAACATGGAGTCTCTATGTTGATAGATCCTTCAATAGAAAAAGAGTTGGAGTTGGTCTTTTGCACGTAAGCCCTGAGGGTGTTCGCATATATGGAGCCCTCAAGTTTGGATTTAAAGCTACCAACAACAAGGTTGAGTATGAATCGCTATTTGTTGGTTTACGATTAGCAAAAGAGATGGTGTCAGAAATGATCGACATCAATAGCGACTTCTAACTTGTCGTTAATCAAATATTGGGAGAGTATCAAGCCAAAGAAGAGAATATGATCAGTTACTTGAAGAAAGCTAAAGCCGGACTCGAGTCCTTCAAGCACTATACGATCAAGCAAATTCACAAACATAACAACTTAGTTGCGAATGCTTTGGCTAAGATAGCTTCATTGCTGGATTTTGATGTACTAAATAACATTTCGGTCAAATAAATTGAAGTTTCCAACAATAACTCACTTGACTAGACGGTGGTACTACAGAGTCAATGATCTGAATGACTTTTATTATTCAGTATCTCAACGAAGGAGTTCTTCCCAATAATAAAACTGAGGCAAGACTCCTACAAACTCGAGCTGCTAGTTACACCCTGATTGGAGACCAACTGTACAAATGAGGATTTAACACTCCTTTGCTCCGATGTGTGATAGATGAAGAAGCAATCTACATCATGAGAGAAATACATCAATGGATATGTGGTAATCACACTGTCACATGATCTATCACCAATAAAATTATCCGACATGGATATTATTGGCCCTTACTTCATGAATATACCTATAACTTTGTGAAGAAGTGTGACAAATGTCAGAGATTCGCGAACATACTACAAGCTCCTTCCCATCAATTAACAACGATGACCAACCCTTGACCATTCGCTATGTGGGGAATTGATCTCATTGGTCCCATGCCAACTGGCAAAAGTGACGTCAAGTATGCAGTGGTTGCAGTGGATTATTTCATAAAATGGATCGAAGTAGAACCCTTGGCCGCGATCACTACAAAAAGCTGAAAGACTTTATCTTCAAGAATATAATGTGTTGCTATGGGATTCCTCATACCCTTATCTAGTGATGGCAATGGGCTGGGCTGGGACCAGGTACCCCTTGGCCTAGGCCCAAGCCCGACCTCATAACAAAGGCTCGAGCCCGTCACGGGTATCACAAGTAAAGCCCAAGCCCGGCCCGACAAGGTTTTTGTAACCTTAGGCTCGGCCCAAGCCCACCCATTTTTATAATGTGATTTTTTAAATATTAATAAATTTCAAATTTTTTATATTTTTAATTTTGTAAACAATTTTTAAATATTAATTTATTTTTGAGTACTCATCAAATATATAAATAACTTTCCACAAAGTGCATCCATCCATCCATGTAGGGTTTGGGAAAAATGAGTATATATATGTAGGATAATCTTGAAATTAAATATATAGTATAAGGGTAATTTAGTATAATTAATACTAAAATTGTCGGGCCAAGTCGAGCCTGAAGACATACCTAGGCTCGACCCGTACCTGAGGTCGGCCCTTAAAATTAGGCCCAAGCCTAAACCCAAGCCCGCGAACATCGGGTTATGCTCGACCTTTTGGGACGGGCCGGGTACTTAGAAATATCGGGCCCATTGCCATCTCTACCCTTATCTCAGATAATGAGAAACAGTTTGACAATGAAGAGTTCAAATAGTTTTGCGACGATTTGGGGATTCATAAGAAATTCGCCTTAGTAGCAAGACCGCAAGCTAATGGGCAAGTCAAGGTTGTCAACAAGACCATTAAGCATACTTTGAAGGCCAAACTTGGCATAGATAAAGGCAATTGGGTCGACGATCTCCCAGAGGTTTTATTGGCATATAGAACCAGTCTAAGGACCTCTATTACGGAAACACCATTCTCGCTAGCATATGGTTGCGAGGCAATGATCCCAGTTAAGGTCGAGACAAGTTCTCTTCGGAGGGAATCCTACAACGAGAAAAACAATGAAGCTGTCATATGTGTCAGTCTGGATTTAGTCGAAGAATGTCGTAACAAAGCTCAATTACGAATAAATTCCTATCAACAATGAGCTAAGAGGTTCTTTGACTCTAAAGTTAGAAGAAGAGACTTCCAGATCAGAGATCTGGTCCTCAAACAAATCCTTCTTGGTACTTGAGAATCGAGCGCAAGAGTATTGGGACCTAACTAGGAAGGTCCCTATCGGGTCGCTAAGGTCATACGACCTGGAACGTATCATCTAAAGCGACTTAATAGTTCTGAAGTACCGCGAGCTCGGAATGCTGAATACCTGCGACCTTATTATCAGTAAATTCCAAGTTCTTTTCTATTTTTTTTCGATCTCATGTACTTGTGAATTTTATCAATAAAATTATTATTCTTCAAGAATTACTTGTGTTATCACATTAAGTCTTCATAATCTTGTTATTTACAATATTGTACAAATTATGCGATCAGAAGAGCTGTGTTCATTTAGTGAAGTGCTTAAATATAAAAGTACAATCACAAATGATAAAAAAAAAAAAAAAAAAAAACTTGTATATATTAATTCAAAAATATGTACAAAGAGGAAATGTAGAGAACTATAAAAATGAAAAAACTTCTCTAAAGTGAGCAGAAGGGAGGACAATCACTTTTCCTCGTCTTCAAGATCCTTGGCTTCAATTGCTCTAACCTCTGGATCGGTAGCTTTGCCTTAAGGATTCTTTTGTTCTTCGTGATCACCCTTCTCACAAGCATCCTGGTCATCCTTTTCCTCCTTGGAATGAATGAGCGGCAGCAATAAGATGGCCTCCTGATATTCTTCGGGAAGGGAAGAAAAGTCCATGTTAGAATTATCTTCATGCAATTTGTTGATAACCTACATCAACCACTCCTCAGCCTTCTTCTCTACTCAAGATTAGTTTGCTGTAACTGCTCATTTAGTGAGGAGATTTGCTTGTGAGCGATCTCAAGCTCTCAATCCTTCTCTCTAGTGGCTTTCTCTATGACAACCTACAACTTGGCTCGAGATGCCTCCATCTCCTTCTCGCGGTTTCTACTCTCTTGAAGCTCCGTTTCTTTTGAGCTTAGTTCTCTGGTGAGCCTTGCCATTGTCAGCTGAAGCTCCTTGGCCAGATCCTCTTTCTTTTGAAGCTCATTCTTCTGAAAATCTACCATTTTCAAAGCAATCTCTTTCTCCTCTAGGCGCTTGTCTGCTAAGAGTTGAACCTCCCTCGCAGTCACATTTGTCTTTGTAAGGGCGTTCCTCGACTTAACGACCTCCTCCTTCAGTTCCTAAGTTCTATCTTTGGAGGAAAGTTTTGTTTTTTTGTGGGCAATGTTCAAGGCAAGAGTAGCCTACAAAGGAGAAAAATATGAGTTAGTCATAAAAAAAAGGGATTTTCAATCAATCTTAATAAAGATTGCAGAAACAAAGATATTCTACCTGGTTCTATAACTGAAGTGCCATCACAAAAGGTCAGAGGGTTTGGCATTCTATTACCTGTCGAAGGTCATCTCCAATTGGCACTTAAGCATGGTGAAAAGTAGAGGCTGCAAGTGCTTGGGGAGCTTCCCAATGAGGTCTAAGATGAGTCATTATTACCCTTCACCTCAAAAGTCTCCTTGGCCTTTTCTTGAGTGGCCTCACCACCTTTCTCTTGAGTGGCCACTGGCATGTCCTTTGGTTGAAGCATCGACGAAGGGGCAGTTGTGGTAGCCACCATGGATCCACTATTGGGATCCATGGCTAGTCGCTGTTTGAGCTTGTCTAAAGAAGATTCAATCTTTTCTGTCACTATCTTCCTCCTCTTCTTTGAAGCCACAAACTTCTTCTTTGGGGGTTTAACCCTAGGTTGAGGAGCTTCGGTAAGCTGCTCCTTTTCCCGATGCTTCTCGACACTAGTTTGAGTCCCCGCTACAAGGGCGTTGCTCGGAGTCTTTTCAGCTGTGGGCTCCCTAAGCAATCTGGGGAATGTAATCTCCGATGTTCTCTTAACTCTTTTTGGTTGCATTGCTGTATCATAAAAAAAGCAATATGATCAGCGAACAACATAAAAAAGAAACAAAAACTAAGTATTTGGCAAAGAGGAAAACTTACCAGCTAAAGAGTCTAGATATGTGTCAGCAGAAAAGAACCTGTGCTTCCTGAGGTTCTCGATCGTAAAGAGCTTCTTCATGTTGCGAAAATCCTCAGGGAAGCGACCAAAAGCTTGAATGCAATTATGATCCTCTAATAGCCGCAACTTAGTTACTTTGTTCTCTGCATAACAAAGAGTTTGTTAGCCTACATTCAAATAAAGAGAAAGGAAAAGGAATGGACCTAAACAAAAAGGAAAACCTATTCGACTCCTAAAATTTACAGAACCCATCGTACTTGCAGAAAAAATATTTGGTTTCGTAATGTTCCACATTACTGGGATAACCAAATAATCCTTCTACGATCGTTGATCGCTTGCAGAGATAGTACGAGTCTTTATCCTTGCTCTTTTTTAGCATGTAGGCACATGCAAGCTCTAGCGCCTAGGCTCTCCCAGGTCGTGTTCACAGAACGAGATGTACATCGCCATTACCATGATGTACCCATTTGGCGTCAACTAGAATGGTACGATCCAGAAGTGGTCGAGTATCGACCTGATGAAGGGGTGGAAAGGAACTTGGACCTCGCATTTGAAAATTACTTCGAAGATCGTAGCCATTCCATCGGGAGGATCTTGAGCTGTAAAGCTTCTTTTTCAATACAAGTTTTTTGAGATCGCATACTGATATGCGATCTTTTGAAGCTCTTCTGCAGAGATCATGGACCTGGCGAACTTTGGGTTTTCGGGTCTTGCAGATGAGGTACCCGGTTGGAAGGTGTCTTCTTCACCAAACTTCCCCATTTCAGCTCTTGGTGTCCACTCACTTTGATAACCACCTAGATGCTCAATTGGTTCTATCATCTGTAAAGGGATGACAACCAGCGGGGATTCAAACCCTAAATAATCTACCTCAAAGGATGACTCAGAAGAAGACTCAAAGGATCCACCCATGGGCGATTTACTGCTAACACTAGAAACTCCTAAAAAGATCCATCATGATTCTTTACGCTAAGTTTTCTAAGCTTTCTGATGACTCCCTCGACCACAACCCCGAAAAATGCTTCTTATCTACCCTACCAAATACCCACAAATCACCATGAATGTTAAAATACCGAAAAAGTATAAAAAATGAGTAAAAGTTAAGAAAGCTTTTACCTTACAATTACCGGAGGGAGGTATTTTGCGTAACGTTAAGTTCGCATCAACGGGATAAAAAAGCTAAGTTTTTTTAGAGCAAGAAACGAAAGTTTTCTTTGAAAGAATTCGTAAGTTTTCAGAATTTAGGGCAAAGTTAGGGTTTTAAGGTGGAAAGGTGATGATTAATTTAGTTGCCTTATATAAGCAAAATTTGGGCGGGAATAAATTTCTTATCGTTGATCTCGACCACTTGTCATTGATCCACGAAAAGAGTGATTCCCACGTTTTGCCATAAACCAATCGACGATAGCCTCCATCAAGAATTGAAATCGCCAGCGTAATCATCTCAACCACATTAAATGCACCCCAAAAGAATGTCATTTCAGCATGCTAGCATTTAATGTTCGTGGTTAACTTTAATTGTGCATAGTGTCACTTTTTTCAGATAAAGAATACTTTATTGCTATACTAGCTGTCAATGCGACAAAAAAAATCTGAAGAGGTTGTTCAAAAGAGGCATTCCTTTGAATTGTCATAAGCGAACACCAACTCAGCTTGTTCAAAAGCTCTAAGCAATGGAAAAATCTAACTTTTTCAAATCGTGAATAATGACCAGAGTCCAAAGCATTTTCCGAGGTCCCGAGATACGATCAAGCTTAGATCGTCGGATCTCCATAAACGATCATCTTGAGGTCATGTGCACAACTCTCAGGTTACAATTCACGGTCGACCACCAGCTCGTGGATCAAGACAAAATCTCATGGATAGCGTGAAGCGATAGCTTTCGATTCTCAGCAACTAGCATTAGGTTGTCTCCAACAATGTGGTCGCCTCAACTCTCATATCGGATTCATGTCTCCAAGACCAGCCAAGTTAGGTCGTGGCATAATCATGAAGATCCCGAAATCTAACACTTTGAATCTTAAGAACTGGGGAGCTTCTGTTAGGCCTAAAATAAGGGCTGACCTATAGTGGTGTCATCAAGCACCAATCAGAATTCAAGAAAGTATTCTATTGTCCAGAACATGCCACGTCTACAAAGGCAAAATGAACATAGCTGTCAACAATTCAACTGGCTCAAGAATTTGTTTCTGAATGAATTTGGTTCGCACACCTGCCCAAGCCCCATTTAATTTAAGGATATTCTTTGAGTTCTCAAAAAATGGGAAGGCAGGAGAGATCTTCACGGCATCAGGCCACTTGCAAAAGTGTAATCATTACCTTGAGCAAAACGAATATAAATAGGCAGACCCCCCTCACAATTTCGGGATCAGCCACTCATGAATTCAACAAAGAAAATAGCAAAGACACACTACTAGAAAGAGACTGACTTGACATTCTATAAGAACACTTAGAACACCAAACACTTATAATAACATATCACAATTCGTGATCTCTTGTAAGCCTGTCTAACGACCATGAACAAATTAATACAAACGAATAGAGTGGATATAAGATTTGCTTTAAGCATCTAAACCACTATAAAAATTCTCTTGTCAACTTTACATTTACGTCTTTGCATTTTACTGTGCATATAGTACCTCACCCTCAAAATTTAATTAGCGCACGTGTGATTTCTTAGCACTTTACATGTGCAAAGTCGTTGGTGTCAAAATCAAGCATCAACACAAATCATCCACATATCTGACTATGAGCACTGTTGGGTACTTACTCGCTCTTTCATATGAGGACATGATACAATTATATTCAGAAAGAGGAGATAATATATATATATATATCTACAATTATATCTTTATTTAAAAATTGAAGACGGGGGTAAAGATTTAGCCAAAAATTGAAGGTTATGTAAGATTGTATATATTTATATAAAAATTGTGTCAAGTTGTGGAGTCGACCAGCTGCCATTTCTTCGACTCTTTTTCATGAAAATTATGAAGCTATACTTAACATTCAATGTTTCAAAAGTTTTTAAAATAATTTATTACGTAGCTATATGCTTGGAAAGATAAAGGAGAATAATGCATTTATTTTGGTTAGGTCTACTCATTTATTTAATGAAAAGATATGTTATGTTAAATGATTGTTTTGGTAGGGTTTACAAGAGTAATGCAAGCCTTACTCACTTCTCTTACTCATTTCTCTTACTCACTTATATGGCAGCTCAATTTTCTTCCTATCAATTCATCTTCACGGCTGGCAGATATGTAAGTGAGTAAGAGAAATGAGTAAGAGAAGTGAGTAAGGCTAGCATTACTCTTACAATAAAATAAAGATAATCTTCTCGGCTATCAAGAGTCCTTACAAGAACCAGAATATCTTCCATATCAAGGTTCAACCCACTGAATCTTTTTTAATAAATTAGGTGATACTTCACCTCGTTTAAGACTTTTGGGTTGAGACAAGATTTGGGTAAGAATAATTATATATTAATCGGGAATATTCAGACCAATACGTGCATCTTGACTAGTCCTCCGACCTTGAGCAAGGCTCCGAAATAGGACAAGCCCTGTGGTCTGTGGCCAAAGTAAGTGGGTTGATATTCTTATAAGTTACTATAACCATACTGCTTCAATCTAACATGTTTTTTTAATGGCCATATTAATTTGTTTCCATAATCATTAATATTTCATTGATTCCATTTTTTGCTAAAAAAAAAATGTTGAAGCTAGAGGAGACACTAGATATTTAAAGTCTAATTACACAATGATAATAATTAATTTCACAAGCAATAGAAAAGATTATTATGTTAACATAAACATCGCATTCCTTTTAACTCTGTTACGGCTTATTAGATAATTTTATTACACCGTCTAACATAAAATATTGACAAGTTGTCGCATGTAATTAGCCACTTACACTTTATCATCAATTTTTGGTGCCAAGTTAACTAATGGAAGGACAAAATAGAATTGAAAGTAACATACAAAATTATAAATTAAATATTTAAACTAATATAAACTATCTAGAAAAGTTTTTAATATATTTAAGATTTAATATTATTTAAAAAAAATTACTTTTGTTCAAAAGAGGTGGCGACAAACTCTTATCTTCGGAACACCATTTTAGATTGCGGAACCACGATCTCTTTCTTTTTTTGTAATTTTCTAAATACTATAGTTAACTGAGGCAAATACCTTTGATGATGCCCCATCTTTTGCAATTACATATATGCCCATAGATATTTTAAGATTTGGCCATTATATACATGTAACTTGATAAAAAAAATTTAATATGTTTCTTTAAAAAAAAAAAAAAAAAAAATGCAAAACAATTATTAAAAACACATTGATTTATTTTTAACATTTATTTGTGAACTAAAAAAAATCTAAATTTTTTTTAAAAATTAAAACATATTTTTAAATATATTTTCAAATTAATAAATATGTGATGAAAAATAAAAATATTTTACAAAGTAAAATATTTATATTTGTTTGTAAATGCATCAATAATAACAAAAAAAAGAAAAAAGAAAAAAAAAGAGATCGTCGGTTCAACAGTCTAAGAATGATGGTTCTGGCGATCTCTAACGTGGACACTTCTTGTAAAAAAAAAAAAAAAAGTTAATTTCTTTAAAAATAATAATAAATTTAAATATATTTTATATTTAAAATTTTTTAATATTTATGTAATTTACAATTCTGTGTTTTAACATAAAAGGTCTATTCACCCTTCCCTAGTAAACTTTAGCACAAAAAATTGACGATAATAGGTGTAAGTGGCTAATTGCAGGGGAGAATGTTAGTTTCATATATTGGAGGAGATGTATGGAAAATAGTCCTAACAAAGCATTAACAGAAACTTAAAAGACTAGGGTATTTTGTTGTTAGCCTAATAATTTTCATACTCCTATAAATATTGAAAGAGGCAACTTCCACGTAATTAACTCAATTATACGTTGCTTTTTTATATTCATTAACTTGAAGACTTTACTTAAACAAATTTGGTATTCCCCTCAAGGTGGTAAAATACATTAAATAATATTTAATTAATTCAATTAATATAAGAATAATATTTTGCTTACAATTCAAATTCCATCAACCTCTTATAATTTAATATGGTAGTTCGTAATTGTAAGTCTATAATGAGTTTTGTCTATAATTGTGAGGCGTTAGGGTTATGAGGAAAAATTTATAAGATTTGGTTGTGAGTGTACTTATTATAATATAAATTAGCACGGTTAATCTTCTCATATCAGGTTGGTAAAGTTCTTCATTCAGTACTCTGTAGCTACTGACAGGCCAGTCCAGCATATTCTCATGGCTGAAGCTCTGATCACAGCTGCGAAATGGTGTTCCTAAATCAAAGGAGGAAGAGAAGAAATCGAAAGAATCTACAACAGTTACAGAAACATAATCGCAACCCTTCCAAGAAACAGAGGTTGGGCGACTCAGCATCTCTGTCAATATCAAGGTTTTGGTTCAACCCATGGTTGGTCTTGAAGGAATCATGTGGATGCAACAACACTTCATCTCTCGACCCACTGACGTTTACTATCTCCTCTCCAAATCAGGTACTACTTGGCTTAAAGCTCTCCTTTTCTCTATAATGAATCGAACTCGATTTGATTTTTCAACTCACCCCTGCTTACCACTAGTGTCCATGAGTGTGTTCCCTTCATGGATTTTGACCTTTTCAAGACCACTCCGATGCTGATCCTGAAGTTCTTCCATCACCACCGATTTTTGCAACTCATATACCTTCACTTTGTTACCAGATTCCATACAAAAAATCATCTGTGATTGTTTACATTTGTAGAAATCCTAAAGATGTGCTCGTTTCTTTAGTCAATTCGTGATGAAGGTGAAACCCAAGGATCTGCCTCCACTGTCGCTAGAAGATGCATTTGAAATGGTTTGTGAAGGGATTTCTCCGTGTGGGTCCTATTGGGATCATGTTTAGGATATTGGAAAGCAAGTTTAGAGTTTCCAAGCAAGATCCTTTTCTTGAAATATGAAGATATGAAAGAGGAGCCTTTACTGAATATAAAGAGAGTGCGGGAGTTGTTGGTCGGCCATTTCTATAGAAGAAGAAGAAAATGGACTGTGCAAGAATTTTGAAACTATGTAGTTTTGAGAAATGAAAAACTTGGAGGTGAATAAGAATGGATTCACCGTGTTCGCAACACTAAAACGATGTCTTCTTTAGAGAAGGAAAGGTTGGAGATGGGAGAATCATCTAACAAATGAAATGGCAGAACGTCTTGATGAAATTGCAAAGCAAAAGTTCCATGGGCCGGGTTAATGTTTTAGTTATATACCAAGATTAGTGATATGTCTGTGTTTGTTCTGTTCTTTGATGGTTAAATTAATGTAGAGGTGATTACTTCATTTCCATAGGAGATGATTGTAACTTGTAGGATGTGGTTGAACGATTCAGATCAATTGCAAATATTTTCTTACATTCTATTATAATTAATATCAACCCTAAAGTATAAATAAATTATTGTAAAATCACCATCATCTACCACCTAATTCAAATTTATAATCAAAGTTGAGAACAGCAAACATCAAACCACAAAGGTTCATCTTCAATATCCGGTAGAGGGATCTTGGCCCAAAATACAAACTTATAGCCCAAATCAAATAAACATTCATTCAAACCCATCAATTGCATTCAAATAAAAGTTCATCTTCACTATCTGAGGTTTACAAATCTATAAGATGCTATGTATATAGTTAAATTGATTAAGGAAATGTATGATTGTGGGAAAATAATTGCATAATACAAATAATGCAAAGAAAGATTTTAGTTGTTTGTGAATGAGCCTGCTGTGTGGTGAATCATTGAATAGTTGTCGATTTGATAGTCTTTTTTGTTGTGTATTATTGCTGATTTTGCTCTTAATAGGTTCGTGAACTAGAAAACCATCCAAACTTTAATGCGGGTAGGGGATCTGTATTAACCACCAAAGGCACGGTTGCGATGGAAGCTTGCATAATGGATGGAAAAACAAAGAGATGTGGAGCTGTTTCTGGACTTACCACTGTTGTTAATCCTATATCTCTTGCACGACTTGTCATGCAGAAGACTCCTCATATTTATCTTGCTTTTGATGGAGCAGAGGATTTTGCTAGGGAGCAAGTTAGTTACAATCTTACTCTGCCTCCTCTATGTTGTTTATGTTAAGCTCATACCTGTATAGCTGAGGGCCTGTCTTTTTTCGCTCTGATTTAAATTTGAAGTTCTGTTTACATGCAAATTTGCATGCATGGAGCTCGTGTTGGTTCCCCTACGTTTCATTGACTATTTTCATATTGTGGTGATACTGCTCTGAACTTGTCTTATTATTATGAAAAGTAAAACAGCTGTAAGCAAATTTTCTCAAGAAGCTATGCAGTATAATGTTGTTTTATACCGTTCGATATTTGTTGGAAGGAAGATCTCCAGAGTGTTGTTTTCCTGATTTTGAACAATATCTAAAAGAAGCACGTATACACAGTACTTCTGATAGAACCTGACCTGCAAATCACCCAGCAATACCAAACAGTCTATCCAACAGTTCACAATCAATGGTCACAACCAGAGAAAGAAATAACTCTATATATTGATATCAAAACAGAACAGTACATCCTGAGATAATACATCCAAAGGCCATGTTCTATCGGCAACCCAATGAACCAATAACAACCGAAAATAATGCAAAGTACAATAAAGAAAACAATAAATGATGAGACAGAACTTCGAGGGTCAATCACCTCCCTTCCCAACCTTAACCTTCTTTTATGAATATCCTTTTCTTTTCTCCACCTCCTTTTTATATTCCCTGACACTTTTTTGCTCCTAACATAATTCCTCTTTCATCTAATCCTATCAGGCCACCTGTCCTCCCATAACAAATCCTAACCTCCTACATAGCAAATATTCCCCTACTTCTTACCACTACTCTTCCTACGGTAAACCAACCCCTTTAGTTGCTCATCATTACCCTCCCCAAGGAGAACCACCTTGTCCTTAAGGTAGAAAGAAGGGAATTCGTAGTGGATAGTGTCAAAATCCTCCCAAGTGTTTTCATAGGGAGGTAAGCCTTTCCATTGAATTAGCACCTCCCACTGTCCATTCAGGAGCTTCCTTTTCTTGAGTACTGCTTCAGGTTCAAGTTGCAAAATGAAATCTTCATTGAGGGTTGTCGGTAGAGGTTGGCTATTGGGGATTGGGAAAGTTGCCCTTTTCAATTGCGAAACATGGAAAACGTCATGAATACGAGCTGAAGAAGGTAATGCCAGCCTGTATGCAACTGCCCCAATTCTGTCGGTGATCACAAATGGACCGTAAAACCGCGGGCTAAGTTTCTCATTATATTGACGAGCTAGAGATCTTAATCTGTATGGCTGTAACTTTAAATACATAGATTCCCCTATTTCAAACGTAACTTCTCGTCGGCAGTGATCAGCATAAGTTTTCATTCGGTTTTGAGCCTTGAAGAGATTCTCATTTAATTCCTCGATGATATGGTTGCATTGCTGAAGTTGCTGGTCAACTTCTTCGACTGAAGAAGTGTGGTCTGCATAGCGCAACACCGTTGGAGGGTCACGACCATAAAGAGCCTTAAATGGACACATCCCTGTGGATCTATTATAAGTGGTGTTGAACTAAAACTCTGCCCACAAAACCCATCTTGGCCATTGTTGGGGTTGGCTATTGACAAAGCACCAGAGGTATGTCTCCAAGCAGTGGTTTACCACCTCTGTTTGACCATCCGTCTGTGGGTGGTAAGCTGAACTCATGTGCAATTAGGTACCTGACTGTTTAAACAATTCTCCCCAAAAGTTGCTCATGAAAACCCTATCCCGATCCGAAACAATGGTACGGGGAAACCCATGCAGTCGGACCACCTCTTTGATAAACAGGTCAGCTACCACTTTGGCTGTGTAAGGATGCTTAAGAGTTAAAAAATGGCTATATTTTGTAAGACGATCAATCACTACCAGAATTGTATCGACCCCAAGAGCTTTGGGAAGCCCCATGATAAATTCCATCGAGACATCTTCCCACACTTGGTTAGGAATAGGCAATGGCTGAAGCAAACCCGCTGGGCTCAAGGCGTCGTATTTATTTTGTTGGCAAATAGAGCAAGCGGCCACAAACTCCTTAATGTCATTCTTCATTTCCTCCCAAAACACCACATTTGTGATGCGCTTATATGTCCGAAAGAACCCCGAATGGCCCCCGATGGGTGAGGCATGAAACTCATGTAATATTTTCTGGATATGAGGTCCAGATTTAGGTACCACCAGCCTGTTATGGTACAGCAGATGGCGTCCCACCAATCTGAAATGAGAATGGCTATTCGAGTCGATAAAGAGCTGTTGCATGATCTCGTGTAACCTGTCATCTTGCTGAATGGCATCTTCTAAACTGGCTAGTCTCAAAAAATAGCCCATAGAAAGAGCATGATGCTCTACAACTTCAGGCATCCTAGAAAGAGTGTCTATTGCCTTGTTCTGTGGCCCAGGTTTATACTGAATTATAAAATCTAACCCCTAACAACTTGATAACCCATTTTTACTGATTCTCAATCAACAGTGTTTGATCAGTTAAGAAGTGAAGACTGCGCTGATCTGTCCGAATAACAAAGCATCTTCCCAAAAGATAATGGCGCCACTTTTGCACAGCCATAACTATAGCCATTAATTCACGTTCATAGACTGATTTCAGTTGGAATTTAGAGACAAACCTTTGTTGAGAAAGGCAATAGGTCGCCCCTGTTGCATCAGCACAGCTCCTAAACCACTCCCGGAAGCATCAGTCTCTGTGATAAATTCTTGAGTGAAATTAGGCATCCGAAGAACTGGGACACTTGTCATGAGCCTTTTTAACTCTTCAAAAGCACCTTGAGCTGCTGTATTCCACACAAATGAATCCTTCTTTAATAGGGCAGTGAGTGGAAGGGCTATCTTTCCATAATCGCGAACAAAGTGGCGATAATATCCTGTCAGCCCTAGAAAACCTCGGAGTGCCCTGATGTCTCTTGGTTCTGGCCATTTAGTAATACTCTTTATCTGTGAGGGGTCAACTGCCACGCCCTTAGCTGAGACCACATGCCCCAAATATTCTAACTGGGGTTGCCCAAAATGACATTTCTTCTAATTGACCACCAACTGATTTTCTAATAGTACCTGTAAAATAATGCTTAGATGCCTAGCATGTTCGCCCACCTCCCTACTATAAATCAGTATGTCGTCGAAGAAAACTAACAAGAACTTTCTTAAATAAGGCTTGAAGATGTCATTCATTACTGCTTGGAAGGTGACTGGTGCATTGGTAAGGCCGAAGGGCATTACCAGAAATTCATAGTGCCCTTCGTGTGTTCGGAAAGCTGTTTTGTGTGTGTCCTCTGGTTTAACTCTGATTTGATGATAGCCTGACTTCAAATCGAGCTTCGAAAACACTATTGCCCCTTCTAACTCATCAAATAACTTGTCGATAGTTGGAATCGAAAATTTGTCTGGAACTGTCACCTTGTTAACTACCCTATAATCCACACAAAATCTCCACCCTCCATCCTTCTTCTTCACCAATAAAACAGGACTTGAGAATGGGTTGATGCTTGACTTTATAATTCTCGAAGCCAGCATTTCCTTGACAATGCGCTCTATTTCATTTTTTTGATAGTAAGGGTACCTATATGGTCTAAGGTTTGGTGGTTGAGTTCCTGGAACTAATTTAATGGTGTGGTATCTTGACCTGGCAGGTGGTAACCCGGGAAGTGGATCGAAAACTTGACTAAATTTCTCCAACACCTCCAGCAATCGAGCTCGTGTTGGCTCCCCTACGTTTCATTGACTACTTTCATATTGTGGTGATACTGCTCTGAACTTGTCTTATTATTATGAAAAGTAAAACAACTGTAAGCAAATTTTCTCAAAAAGCTATGCAGTATAATGTTGTTTTATGCGGTTCGATATTTGTTGGAAGGAAGATCTCCACAATGTTGTTTTCCTGATTTTGAACAATATCTAAAAGAAGCATGTATACACAGTACTTCCTACATTATTTAATAGTTCTTTTCCTGATTTTGAACAATATCTAAAGAAGCATGTCCTTTATCAGAATTTCTGTCTCAGTGGAAATGTTTTTTCTAGTTCTGTGTGAACTAGACTTCTTGAAGCCTTTTTTTTCTTTTTTACATAAATAGTTTGTTCCTGAATTTCCATAAACTAGCTGTGCATTTTTCTCTATATTAGTTTGAGTTGAATTTTGATCATCTTTTGTTGTTCACTTTGTTAGATGCATCCCTACTAGCATTTATTAGATGAGTTTTTGATATTGATCAAATTGTCACATATGGTTGTGATTTTTAAATTGTCCAGGGTGTTGAAACTGTAGATTCAAGTCATTTTATTACACCAGAAAATGTTGAAAGGCTAAAGCAGGCAAAAGAAGCCAATAGAGTTTAGGTATCTCTTTTTCCTAGAAATGTAGATAAATGAGATTCAGAATTCTGATGCTTTTAACTTTTCAAATAAATTTTTACTTATTAGTTATCTCTTTTATCTGCTTCTTGAATTTTGCTACCATTAAGGTTGCCCATCTGCTTGACGTTTCTGTGGTTTTGATAGAAAGTAGAAACCTAGTATGAAAATATATTTACTTAGCATGGTTTGATAACTGAGGATAGTATCAGTGTGATGCACTGACTATATATAATTGCAACTTTTAATCATTTGACATATTGTAATGTATTTTTTGGTTATGTTTCTTTAACCAGGGTATTATTTTTGGTTGTTCATTGGCTTAACTTTAATGTCAGCGTGCCTGAAAATTGGTTTTTATGTTTGAATCACTTTGATTGGTTTTTTTATTTACATGCTTGTAAAATAGTTATGATTCTACAGTTAGATTATACACAGCCAATTCCGAAGGATGCCAAAATGAAACTCCACTTGTGGATGGTGATAGCCAAATTGGAACTGTTGGATGTGTAGCTGTTGATAATGAAGGAAATTTAGCTTCTGCAACTTCTACGGGTGGATTTGTTAACAAAATGCTGGGTAGGATTGGGGATACACCCATCATTGGTGCAGAAACATACACAAACAACCTCTGTGCAATTTCTGCTACTGGCAAGGGTGAAGCAATAATACAAGCTACTGCTGCGAGGGATGTTGCTGGTCTTATGGAATTTATAGGTCTCTCTCTGAAGGAAGCAGTAGCTCATGCTGTAGAGGAGTGGGTTCCAAGAGGCACTGTTGGGTTGATTGTTGTGTCTTCCACAAGGGAAATCACCATGCCTCTCAATACCACAAGCATGTTTCGAGCTTCTGTTACTGAAGATAGGTATTCAGAAATTGGAATATGAAATTCTGAGGAAATTTAAATGACTTGCTTGAGTTTTTAGTTGTTTTAGGCTCCCCATGCTTCAAAGCTATGTTGTTGCGAAATGAATTGCTTTCAGATAACTATAATTGTTGTGAATGTTGATGTTTCAATAACACTTTCATACCAATGATGTAATGGGTGAGCACGGGTAGCGGGTAGAACCGGAACCGGGGGTAAAAATCGGAACCAAAACCGGAACCTACCCAGAACCTGCACTGTGCGGGTAGGTTCCGGTTCCAACGGTTCCGGTTCTTGCATGTGGAGGAACCGGAATCGGAACCGAAACCTGTAAAAAAGGTACCTTGTTTGGAACCTGTAGGGGGTACCCGGTTTGGAACCTGTTTGGAACTTGTTTTGGAACCTATTTGGAACCTACTTTGGAACCTGTTTTGGAATCTGTTTGGAACCTGTTTTAGAAACTGTTTTTGGAACCTGTTTAGAACCTATTTTGGAACCTGGACTATAATGAAATATTTGTGAAATCAAAACCCAATGAATTTATTAACATTATATTTGTGAACTAAAATTTTTTAAAAAAATTGATACAAATTTTTTAAATATATTTTTTTCTAAATTATAAATATGTGACAAATTAAATAATTTTAAAGTAAAAATATAAAAACTGAAAAAAAAAACTTGTTTGTAAATTGAAAAATTTAATAATAAAAAAATAAGAAAAAAAAAAAGTTCAATTTCACCTCTAAGAATGGTGGTTTTGGGATCTCTAATCGTGTGACATCTTGTGATAAAAAAAAAGGTAATATTTTTAAAAGTACTATTAAATCTTAAATTATTTTATATTTATTTTTTTTTCTAAAAATTTATGTAATTTAAAATTCTGCTTTTTTTTAAACCAAAAGGTCTATTTCACCCTTCCCTTAATTAACTTTGACACAAAAAATTGACGATAAATGGAGAGTGGCTATTACCGGGACTTGGCGGGGATGTAAGGAAAATAATCCAAATATATTGGAGGGATGTAAGGAAATAATCCTAACAAAGCGTTAACGAAAACTTAAAACTAGGGTATTTGTGTTAACCAATAATTTTTTCTTATACTCTTATAAAATATGAAAGAGGCAAGTTCCATTTATACTTGGCAAACAGGTCCATACCTGTAGTGGACCCACCCCATAAAAATAATATATGTTACGAGTCCACCACTTTCGACCCCTTTTTTTTTTTATTTACTTGACCCCACCCCTTTTTGCGAGTCGGTCGGGTAACTTGCAGGTACCCGTGTAAATATAAAAATTAACGTAAATAGTAAATCCCTAATTCCTAAATCTAACTCTCTTGTCTCTTCCATTCAACAACACTCGAAGGGAAAAATTGTTTTCCTTGAATGAGTTTTCTCTGTAAGTCGCATAACGAGACATTTTATTAAAACACCATTTTAACTTAAATTTAATTAAAAGGCTATAGAGTTTGTAAATTTAACTAAATGACCTTGTTTTTATAAGCTTAATTTTAACATGATTAGTGGGTTTAATATGATTAATGAATAATTTGTAATCTTTAAAAATTATAATAAGTCTCCAAGAGTCAAAATCTTGCAAACAAACCCAAACACCTCTTCTTCTTCCTTCCGCCATTAACGCATCCTTCCCCTGGTTGTTGTTTCTTCTAGCTTCGTCTACATCTTCTTCTTCCTGACTCTTCTTCTTCCTCTACTATTAACACTTTCTCTCCTCACCATTAACCCTTTTTCTTCCTCCGCCATTAACATCTTCTTCGCAAAGATCTCTCTTCTACTTCCTAACATTTCGTCCAGGGATGTTATCTCCTCTTTGCATTTTATATTTCTATTTACAAAGATTTAATGGATGGATTGGGTTTGGGTTATATTTTGATTTAGTGGTTTAGGTTTTGGGTTTGTTTGATGTAAGCAAGTTGAAAGGAGTGAGATTTGTTGAGATTTTCTTGCATTGTGCGTAGCTGGGGGTGGTAGCACCGATTATAGGTGAAGATGACTGAAAGTATTCTGGGCTAATGGATCGTTTAAGCATTATATATGTATACGCACAATCGCTTAACGATACTAGTCGCTTAAGCATCTGGTATAAGTCTGCAGATACAGTAGATCGCTTAAGCGATCAGCTTATTTATACCAATCGCTTAAGCGATACAGTAAGATACACCAGATCGCTTAAGCGACTCTGCAAATGTTTTTTAAAATATATCTAACCCTTATATATCGGTTATAACTTATTAGCGATCGCTTAGCGAATCTTTTGATATTGTGAACTTTGAGTGAAAAATTATATTCCAATGTTTTTTTAATATTTAGTCATTTTTTATTAGTTATTTTTTCATTTCAATAGAATGTGAAAAGAACATTTGTCTTTGTCGATCAACACCGTACATAACTGAAAGATCTATTGTCATTCTATTATTGTTGTTAGTTCTTGGCAAGAAAGTACTATATAAAAATATATAATATTGATATAAATTGAACTCTGCAACCACTGCTTGCACTCTGTAGACCAGGCTAAATAGACGGGATCGCTTAAGTGATTAAGGTAATTTTCCTTCAATATTTCTTTCCATGTTTATGGACATATGTTTATATAGACGTAAAGAACTAATTTAATTAAAATTAATAACGGTCATGGTCCACTGAACGAATCGACACCGTCTATGTTTAATATAGACGTAAACATTCTACACTATATATGTTTAATATAGCCGTAAAAGAATTAATTTAATTAAAAAATAATACAGTCATGGTCCACTGAACGAATCGTACACCTGTATGTTTAATAAGACGTAACATTCTACACCATATATGTTTAATATACCTAAAAAGAACTAATTTTAATTAAAATATAATAACTTTATGGTCCACTGAATGAATCGTATACCTGATTAATTTAATATAGACGTAAACATTCTACACCATATATGTTTAATATAGCCATACAGACTAATTTAATTAAAATATAATAACGGTCATGATCCACTAAACGAATCGTACACCTGATATGTTTAATATAGACTACATTCTACACTATATATGTTTAATATAGCCATTAAAGAACCAATTTAATTAAAATATAATAACTCATGGTCTATTGAACGAATCGTACCCTGATATGTTTAATATGGACGTAAACATTCTACACCATATATGTTTATATAGCCATAAGAACTAATTAATTAAAATATAATAACGGTCAGGTCCACTGACAATCATACACCTGATATGTTTATATAGACGTAACATTCTCACCGTATATGTTTATATAGCCGTAAAAGAATTAATTTAATTAAAATATATTGGTTATGGTCCACTGAACGAATCATACACCTTATTTTTTAAGATAGCGTTAATCACTTAACCGATCTAGTGAAATACAATAAAAATAATCCGAACACACTGGATCGCTTAAGAGATTTCATTTCTCACTTAGCGCTCCTGCGTATTTAGACTTAGTCGCTTAAGAGATCTGGGTTGTATTATGTATCGCTTAAGCGATTCTACGCTTTAACACTTGGTCGCTTAAGCGATCACAAACAAGACGAATCAATATGCCCAGACGCACGATCGCTTAAGCGATTTATTCTATCGCTTAAGCAATCCTTTGCTTTTAACCTTTCGCTTAAGCGATCATAAAAAAAAAAAGTTATTACCTTATTTAAGGGTTAGATAGATTTAAAAAAAAACATTTGATGAGTCGCTTAAACGATTGGTGTATCGCTTACTAGATCGCTTAAGCGATCCAGTATATCGTTAAATGATCTAGTATAATAAGCCTGATCGCTTAACGATCTATGGCCATATACCCGATCGCTTAAGCGATATACCAGACTTATACCAGATCGCTTAAGCGATCCATTTGCTCCAGAATACATTTTCAGTCATCTTCACCTATAATCGGTGCTACACCCCCCAGCTACGCACATTCAAGAAAATCATCAACAAATCTCACTCCTTTCAACTTGTATTACCAAAACTACCCAAGAACCTAAACCACATAATCAAAATCATAACCCAAACCCATCTATCTTTAAATCTTTGTATAATATAAAATCAAAGAGGAGATACACATCCTGGACGAAAGTCAGGAGTAGGAAGAGGCGATCTTTGGCAGAGAAGATGTTTGAGGGAGGAAGAAGAGGTGTTAATGACGGAGGAATGGTTTTTTGTCTTTCAAATTTTAAACCAACTTCTTTTATTATACTTTAACCTACAAACATTTAAATCTTTTCACCCTAACCTTTTTGCTACTTTATTACGCTTAAGTGTGCCAGGTCAGATTTTTAAAATAAAAAAAAAATCAAAAACCTTTTCAAGGTTATATTCTCAATTCGAAACTTGGGAAGGCCTATCAGCTAAATTTCCTCGAACAGTCCGTGCTTTCTCTGAACAATTTTTGAATCCAACTCTTTTGTCTCTTCCATTCGACAACACTCTAAGGGAAAATGTTGCTTTCTTTGAACGAGTTTTCTCTGTAAACCCAAAATTCCTCTGCTTTCTCTGAAGAAGTTTTTGAATGATCTGATTGCTTTAAAGTTTATCCTTCCGATTTCTTTGCTTAAGTTTCTACACGTTTCTTGGTTGTGAACTTGTGTGTTGAATTGAATTGAATTTAGAAGATTTGATTGTGGGGTGTAACTGTAAAAAATGAACTATAGAAATTATGGGGGTATAATTGTAAAAATTGAAGATTGGATGAACTGATATATCCATACTCGCATAAGGCTGGATACGGGCCTAAAATATTGGACCCATTTAAATCAGTCCTTTTGGTCCATACCCACCCGACCCCCTGTTTTACCAAGTATAGTTCCATGTAATTAACTCAATATTATCGTACTTTTTTTTATATAATTGAACTTAGACTTTTCTTTAACCAATTTGGTACTCCACCATTATTTAATCATTCAATTAATATACTTACAACTCAATTATATAATTTTTTTTTATAACTCTAAACGTGGTAATCTACACATCTTAGTTATGAATGTTTTTTTTATAGATTTTGTGATTATTGCTGATATAAATTAGCACGGTTAATCTTTCTCGTATCAGGTTTTCCTAAAGTTCTTCATTCAGAACTCTGTAGCTACTGACAGGCCAGTACAGCACATTCCATGGCTGAAGCTCTGATCACAGCTGCGAAATGCTTTGTTCCTAAATCAAAGGAGAAGAAGAAGATATCGAAAGAATCTACAACAGTTCGAAACAATAATCGCAACCCTTCCAAGAAACAGAGGTTGGGCGACTCAGCATCTCTGTCAATATCAAGGTTTTTGGTTTCAACCCATGGTTGGTCTTGAGGAATCATGTGGATGCAACACACTTCATCCTCGACCCACTGACGTTTACCTTATCTCCTCTCCAAAATCAGGTACTACTGGCTTAAAGCTCTCCTTTCTCTATAATAATCGAGCTCGATTTGATTTTTCATCTCACCCCTTGCTGACACTAGTTGTCCATGAGTGTGTTCCCTTCATGGATTTTGACCTTTTCAAGACCACTCCGATTGCGATCCTGAGTTCTTCCATCACCACGTATTTTGCAACTCATATACCTTTCACTTGTTACCAGATTCCATACAAAATCATCTTGTCCGATTGTTTACATTTGTAGAAATCCTAAAGACGTGCTCGTTTCTTTATGTCAATTCGTGATGAAGGTGAAACCCAAGGATCTGCCTCCCTGTCGCTAGAAGATGCATTTGAAATGTTTTGTGAAGGGATTTCTCCGTGTGGTCCTATGGGATCATGTTTTAGGATATTGGAAAGCAAGTTTAGAGTTTCCAAGCAAGATCCTTTTCTTGAAATATGAAGATATGAAAGAGGAGCCTTTACTGAATAAAGAGAGTGGCGAGTTTTGGTCGGCCATTTCTTTAGAAGAAGAAGCAAATGGGACTGTGCAAGAAATTTTGAACTATGTAGTTTTGAGAAAATGAAAAACTTGGAGGTGAATAAGATGGATTCTACCGTGTTCGCAACACTAAAAACGATGTCTTCTTTAGAGAAGGAAAGGTTGGGATTGGGAGAATCATCTAACAAATGAAATGGCAGAACGTCTTGATGAAATTGCAAAGCAAAGTTCCATGGTCCCGGGTTAATGTTTTAGTTTTATACCCAAGATTAGTGATAGTTCGTTCTGTTCTTGTCTTTGATGGTTAAATTAATGTAGAGTTTGTACTTACTCATTTCCATAGGAGATGATTGTAACTTGTAGGATGTGGTTGAACGATTCAGATCATTGCAAATATTTTCTTTACATTCTATTATTAATTAATATCAACCCTAAAGTATAATAATATTTATTGTAAAATCACCATCATCTACCACCTAATTCAAATTTTATAATCAAGTTGAGAACAGCAAACATCAAACCACAAGGTCATCTTCAATATCCGTGTAGTGGGTTTCTTGGCCCAAAATCAAACTTATGCCCAATCAAATAAAATTCATTCAAACCCATCAATTGCTTCAAATAAATTCATCTTCACTATCTGAGTTTACAAATCTATAATCAGTATGTAATATTTAAATTGATTAAGGAAATGTATGATTGTGGAAAATATTGCATAATCAAATAAGCAAAGAGTTTTTAGTTTTTGTGAATGCCTGCTGTGTGGTGATCATTGAATTGTCGATTTGTAGTCTTTTTTGTTGTGTATTATTGCTGATTTTGCTCATATAGGTTCGTGAACTAGAAAACCATCCAACTTATGCGGGTAGGGGATCTGTATAACCACAAGGCACGGTTGCGATGGAAGCTTGCATAGGGATGGAAAACAAGAGATGTGGAGCTTTTTTCTGGACTACCACTGTTGTTAATCCTATATCTCTTGCGACGACTTGTCATGCAAAGACTCCTCATATTTATCTTCATTTGAGGAGCAGAGGTTTTTGCAGGGAGCAAGTTAGTTACAATCTTACTCTGCCTCCTCTATGTTGTTTATGTTAAGCTCATACCTGTATAGCTGAGGGCCTTTCTTTTTTCGCTCTGATTTAATTTGAAGTTCTGTTGGTTCCCCTACGTTTCGTTGATTATTTTCATATTGTGGTGACACTGCTCTGAACTTGTCTTATTATTATTAAAAGTAAACAGCTGTAAGCAACTTTCTCAAGAAGTTATGCATATAATGTTGTTGTATACAGTTCGATATTTTTTGGAAGGAAATCCCACATTGTTGTTTCCTGGTTTTGAACAATATCTAAAATGCATGCGTATCCTTAGTACTTCCTACATTATTTTGGGTTGTTCATTGGCTTGACTTTATGTCCGCGTGTCTTAAAACTGATTTTTATGTTTGAATCACTTTGATTGTTTTTTCTATTTACATGCTTGTACATATGTATGATTCTACAGTTAGATTACTCGGCAATTCCGAAGGATGCCAAAATGAAACTCCACTTGCGGATGGGGATAGCCAAATTGGAACTGTTGGATGTGTAGCTGTTGATAATGAAGGAAATTTAATTAGCTTCTGCAACTTCTACGGGTGGATTTGTTAACAAAATGGTGGGAGGATTGGGGATACACCCATCATTGGTGCAGAAACATACGCAAACAACCTCTGTGCAATTTCTGCTACTGCAAGGGTGAAGCAATAATACGAGCTACTGCTGCGAGGATGTTGCTGCTCTTATGGAATTTATAGGTCTCCTCTGAAGGAAGCAGCAACTCATATTGTAGAGGAGTGCGTTCCAAGAGGCACTGTTGGGTTGTTTGCTGTGTCTTCCACAGGGGAAATCACCATGCCTCCAATACCACATATGTTTCGAGCTTGTGCTACTGAAGATGGGTATTCAGAAATTGGATATGGAATTCTGGGAAAAAAATTAGTGATTTGCTTGAGTTTTCAGTTGTTTGGTTCCCCATGCTTCAAAGCTATGTTGTTGCGAAGGAATTGCTTTCGATAACTATAATTGTTGTGAATGTTGATGTTTCAATAACACTTTCATACCAGAATGAAAAAATTAATCATTCTTGTTTTGCTTGCATTAAACAATAAAATCTTGTAATTGTCGAATTGTACAATTGTAAGACCAAAAAATGTTCTTTTTCTTTGGGAGGAATTATCAACACCCAAGTAGAAGAAGCATTTGATCTGTTTTGTTAAGAGGTTTTGATCATGTTTTTTTTTTGGTAAGTACCTTACTGCCACTCGTACACGAATCTCCTGGGTATAAATGACACCAATAGCTAAAAACTTTATCATCCGCAACAAGCAGAGAGCTTTCTTCATTGAGTTTTGATCATATTTACTAGTGTGTGAAAAGAACTAGTTTCTCGACATCCTCTTAATCCCTCCTTTTATTATAGGAATACAATATATATTGTTCATACAATGTTGCATTTGATGAAAGAAACATAATTTAAGAAACAAAAAAATGGAACTCCAATTTATGCTAGTACAATGACAAACAGTAAATCTTAGGATACAAACTCCAATTTAAACAAGCACAATGGCAAACTGGTCGATCTCGGATCAAACTAAACATCTACCAGAAGCATGGAACTTTTGCTCTGTGATTTGGTCGAGACTCTCCATCATTTCAGTTGTTAAATGGTCTTGCAATCTCCAACCTTACCTTCCCTGAAAAAGATATTGTTCTTAGAACCTTAACACCATAGATACCATTCTGTTCACCTCCAAATTTTCATGTTCTCAAAGCTACAAAGTCTACAATTTCATGCACAATCCTATTTTCTTCTTTCTTCAAGGAAAATGGCTGCCCCAAGAACTCCGCCAATCTCTTTATATTGAGTAGGGCTCCTTTTTCATTTCTTCACATTTCAAAAAAGGACCTTGTTGGGAACTCTAAACTTGCTTTCCAATATTCTAAAACATGATCCCAAAGGTTCCTTTATGCATGAAAAGGTAGGGCTGACGTGGAGCCTTGTCAGCATGTGATGGTCAGAACTTGGGAAGGATTTGTGACCATCTAGACACAATCACGTCGCGTAATGGCGCATGGCACGCCCCCGTCAGTGCAGTGGTGGTGCCAGGCTAGTAGGTGGTTGGAAATCGTCCACGTGTCCAAACCCTGCATAAGTCAAGAAAATCCCTCGGGCATGTGAAATGGCGCAAAAAGGATTTGCATAGTACCCACCCACTTGCGATTTAGTAATCATTACCTTGGTTTCCCCACTATAATAGAGGCATTCCCCTCATTTGCGGGATTGGTTAATTTTGCTCTAAATAGCTTACTTTCTCTCTAAACGGTAGCTCAGCTCGTTGAACGTGACCTGACCTTTATCCTCTTGTTAATACATAGCAGTGGACGTAGGATTCGCTTTTGAGCATCCGAACCACTTTAAACTTTGCCTCTGCCCCTTATTTCACTTAGTATCCATATCATGTATGACTTCTACCTCTTGCATTTCACATGTGCGAGTAGTTGGTGTCTAAAATCGAGCATCAACAGGTTCGAATGGGGAAATCCCTTCACAGAACATGTCCATGCATCTCGAATGAAGCAAATGATAGATCTCTGGAACTCAAGTTCTTCGGGAATTGCCAAAAGGAAAAAATACGTCTTTCGGGTTTCTACATATGTGACAATCGGACAGGAAGAGTTTTTTTTTTATATATATTTTTTTATGGTATCTGGCAACAAAGTGAAAGGTATATGAGTAATAGAAGACGAGGAGAGGGAAGGACTTCAGGGTCAACAATAGAAGGGTTCCTGAAACGGTCAAGTTCCATAAAGGAACACAATCATGGATGCAGTTGTAAGCAAGTGATGAGCTGAAAACTCATAGTTTAGTCCCATAGATTACGAGAAAACTAGAGCTTTAAGCCAAGTAGTACCAAATTTTGATATGAAGCCAAGTAAACATCAGAGGGTAGAACATTGAAATGTTCTACACCACATGATTTCGGGAGTATGCTTGAAAAAGAACCAAAAACCTCGATATCGAAAGACATTGTCACCATCCCTCGATCTGTCTTTATATTTATTGTATTGTTTCAATTTCTTCGTCTTCCTTCTTTGTCCTAGGAACAAACAGTTGTCACTGTGATAAAAGCTTCAGCCATGAGAGATATACCTTGATCGACAATGAGCTGAATGAGAATAAATTTCTTCAAAAAATTTTGAAAGATGAAGAACATTGTGGCTCTTGAAAGCACGAGATAAATATAAATAAAGTAACTATTTTGTAACTTCCAACTACATTTTTTGTATGCAAAACTCCTAACTTCTAACAATGGATATCCGATATCTGAATTTTCATTTGAGAATTAAGATACCGATTTTTTCTTAAGATTTACTTAAAATAATAATAAGTGAATAATTACATTTTGATCTCAAATGCAGTGAAATTAATAAACAAATTGTTATGCCTAAAATAAGGGCTACCTTATAGTGGTGTCATCAAGCACCAATCAGAATTCAAGAAAGTATTATATTGTCCAGAACATGCCATGTCTACAAAGGCAAAAGGAATATAGCTGCAACAATCCAACCGACTCAAGAATTTGTCCCAAATGAATTTGGTTTGCACATCTACCTAAGCCCCATTTAATTTAAGGACATTCTTTGAGTTCTCAACGAATGGGAAGGTAGGAGAATCTTCATGACATTAGGCCATTTGCAAAAGTGTAATCATTACCTTGAGCAAAACGGATATAATAGGCAGCCCTCCCCCCCAATTTCGGGATCAGACACTCACGAATTCAACAAAGAATTAGCAAAGACACACTACTAGAAAGAGACTAGCTGTACATTCTATAAGAATACTTAGAACACCAAACACTTGTAGTACCAGATCACAATTCGTGACCTCTTGTAGCCTGTCTAACGACTAGGAACAAATTAATACAAACGAATAGAATGGATGTAGGATTCGCTTTAAGCATCAATCATTAAAAATTCTCTTGTCAACTTTACATTTCGTATTTGCATGCTATTGTGCATATAGTACCTCACCCACAAATTTAATTAGCTCACGTGTGATTTCTTAGCACCTTACATGTGCAAAGTCCTTTGTGTCAAAATCAAGCATCAACAGTTTGCGCTAGAGGAGGGCTGAGATTCACATCAGCTCTCTATCCAGTAAACTCAACTAACCCGTCATTTCTCTTTCGAAGATCAACCAAAAATTCTCATGGGTCATGACTTCGAAACTGAGCAACTAGCAACGTTAACAACAAGAGATTCCCCACAACTAGGATCCCACTCCTCCTGGAGGAGCTCTAACTCCCTAAAACATTGGGGAGCATGCCCTCGACCTCCCAAGCGGATCCTGCCTCAATTCGTTACTTGGAACAGTTTGACAACACTCTCAAAACGATGAACCAATGGCTGGATCGTTTGGACAAAGTAGTACCACCTAATTCAGACAGGTAGTACCACCCCTAAAGACGTCTGCAGGTCGCGTAAAGCGTGGAAACGAGCACATCCTTATACCACGCACACTGCAACACAAAGGGTAAACATATAGCCGATCAAGGGTAGAAAAGCTCAAAAGGGCTTTCGAATACTGCCCACGACCAGAGAAACAAAACTCTTGTTCAATAGCTTGGCAATACTTCACATCAAGAGCAGTCCTATGGCACATTGCACAGCACGCTATGAAGTGCCAGGTGGGGGGTTACACCATTATCGGCACGATGGTTCCGACCATCACTGAGAGGGAAAACCCACCATTAGTGCGTTGGTTTTGACCATTGCAGAGATAAGGAAATCTCCCCTAGCCACTACACTTTTACAGGCTCCAACCCTCAAGTGTCAAGGCATGCTGAAGGCTCCGGCCAAGCATAGAAAGCACACTTGCGGTCTTTCATCAACTGCAATCATAGGGAACATACCCACATTGCGGAAAGTGATCCCCCAATGGCTCCACTTCCTTAAATTAAGTTTGTAGCAAACTCTAAATTACTTGAGCTCAACAAAAGGAGCAGGAGTAATCATTGAGGCATCTCCTTTTTTTCTCCAGAAGTCTTGACAGCACCTTTCCCGCCAAGATTCAAAATGCCAGACATGAAGGCATTTGACTAGAATCTTGATCCTCATGATCACCTTTTGAGTTTAATGACCTCATGGAGCTACACCAAGTCTCAAACTTGCCAAAGTGTCGCGCTGCTTGTAGTGACCCTGACTGCCCATGCAAAGCGTTAGTTTAGATCGCTTCCACCTGGATCTATCACAACGTGGCAGCAGATGAGCTCATTATTCTGGAGATACTATTAAGCAAATCAGAAGTACTCAATGCTGCTAACTATTTAGCAAATTACGGTAAAGAGAATAAGTCTCTCAAGTCTTACATTGACATGTTCCATAGGGAACTGAATAAGGTGGCTAACACACTTAAGTTCAGTTCAACTCTGATTATAGTTGGAGTTCTTCTACAAACCGACTTGTGAAATAAGCTGCAATTGGAAGACAACATTTCCTTTACTTGCTTGTACAATCTCATAGAAAAATATCTGCGAACTGAAAACTCTGTGGTAGCTCTAAATCGCCATGACCTTGGTCTTCGCCAACGCTTCCAGTTGAAAGGATGAATTCCAGGGAGAAAGTAGAAGGAATGATCGTATGGGCAAATGACGATTAGAGAAGGGAATAAACAACGTTTTGAGCCCAAAAGGCTTATGTCCCACTACCTCTTCTGTACAACTTTACTCCATCGAACATATCGATCTTGAACATCTTGGCTGTTTCAAAGAAGCCAACCTGCTCGTAGATCCAAAGCCCATGAAGGCACCCTAGTCAAAGAGGAGTAACAAGAAATATTGTCACTTCTATAGGGATATTAGACATCATACCGATGAGTGTCGAGCTCTGAAGGAAGCAACTGAAGACTTCATCCAGAAAGGTCATTCCAGAGTAGTTGACGGTCCAATTCCCTTGAGGGAAAAAAAACTGTGACAATGGGGAAAGACGCAAAGGTCTCCACTTAGTTGGGACCACATATGGGATCATATTGCAGGGACCTCTGACATGCACAAGATCAATGCCCGAGAAAGTCGATTGAGCCTTACAATGTTCTAAATCTGGAAAAACGACCTTACAAATAGCGTAGAGAAGAAGAAAAACCTTATTGAAAGAGCTATGAGACGAGTGCATCATCCTTATACTAACGCATTGGTTATCGCAGCTGAGATAGAAGTGTGTAAGTTACAAAATATTGGTAGATAATGGGAGCATCGTGAATATCCTATTTCAGAAGCCTTTGAGAAGATAAACCTGGAAGATAAGACCTGAAGCCTGTAAACCACTCCTCTCTATGGTTTTACCGAGACCACCTAACTCCCCGAGGAATGATAACTCTTCCGGTCACTTTGGGCGATCCCCACGAGTGACCAGATGACAGAATCTTGGTAGTACTGTCCCTCCGCATTCAATGGCATCATTAGACGACCACTTTGCAGAACTTTAAAGCCGTCACCTCTATCTACCTTCAGAATGAAGTTCCCCACTCCGTCAGGGTATGGAGAAGTGAGAGGATCATAGGTGAAACTCGCGCCCACTACAATCAAGCAGTCCAGATTACATGCAAGGGAAAGGAAAGCCCGAGGGCAAGCCTAAGCAGTCAAGACGATAGCAAGATCAAGCCATAGCCTGACCTAGTGGAGGATAACATTGATCCTTGTATTCAGGAGGAGAATTCCCATAGTGGCCAGTAGAGACGCTGTCTAATCGACGAGCATGAGCCAACTCATATGTTAGAATCGGAGTAATCTCAACCCCCACTCACAACTAATTTAACGAGCTTCCTTAGAAACGTCGATGTTTTTGCATGACACATGCTGATATGATCTGATCAACCACGAAGTCATATGCCTGCACTCAATGTAGATCGTGAGATTAGGTCATTTGCCAAAAAAGAAAAGCAATGCCTAGAGCGCTATGCACTCTCAAAGTTAGGTGGATAAGCTCTTCTCAATTGGATTCATCCGAGAAGCTCATTACCTTAGTTGGGTTCCAATCCTATTTTGGTGAAAATACCCAATGGTAATGACGAACTTGAGTTGATTTTACGGATCTCAACAAGGCTTGCCCCAAAGACAGTTTCCCCTTGCCTAGAATCGACCAACTCGTCGATGCCACTTTATGGCACAGCTTTTAAGCTTCATGGATGCATATTCGAGATACAATCAGATCTTGACAGTCACGCCTGACGAGGAGCATACCTCATTCATCACAAATTGAGAGCTTACTGCTACAAGGTCATGTCCTTCAGCTTGAAAATGTTTGGAGCAACTAACTAGCGCTGGTTAACCGAACATTTTTCGAAAAAAATTGGGAAAACAATGGAGGTTTATATTGATGACATGCTAGTCAAGTCGTTTGTCGCTTTAGATCACATAGTTTACCTTTTAGAAATGTTTAACATACTGGAAAATACACAATGAAACTTAATCCACTGAAGTGTTCATTAGGGTAGCCTCGGGTAAATTCTTGGGGTACATGGTTAACCATCAGGGAATTGAGTCAACCTCGAAAAAGTTCAAGCTCTCTTAATATGAGTAGTCCTACAAAACCCAAGCAAGTTAAAAGCTTAAATGAAAGATAACGACTCTTAGTAGTTTCAATACAAAAGCTACATATCGCTATTTGCCATTCTTCAATGTACTTAGAGCCAATAAAATTTGAATGAACTTCAAATGTGAGTGAGTTTCCTAAAGCATAAAAGAGGATCTTGGAAAGCCCCTCTCTGTCCAAGCCACTTCCAAAGGAAAATCTTGTTTCTCTACCTGTCCGTTTCTCAGCATGCGATCTACACTCTTATTCGAAGAAAATAAATTCAATGGCTTGTGTATTAACACCAACAATGGCTATTGAACAACAAACAAGGTAATCCAGAAATGGAGCGTTAGCCTTTGCCTGGTAATCGTCTCCAAAAAGCTGCAGCCTTACTTCTATGCCCACACCATCCATGTCTTAACTAATTACTTGCTAGACACGTTTTCAGAAATCAAAGACTTCAGGTAAATTGCTTAGGACAATGGAGTTAAGTCAATTCTATATGCATTTTAAGCTTAAAGCAGCTATCAAGAGCAAGTTGTCTCTGATTTCATATCGAAATTATCAATCAGATCGAGAACCCGATTAGCCAGCTAATGACACGATCCAAGGACTGTCCATAATCTGTCAACATGGAGTCTCTATGTTGATAGATCCTTCAATAGAAAAGAGTTGAGTTGGTCTTTTGCACGTAAGCCCTGAGGGTGTTCGCATAATAGCCCTCAAGTTTGGATTAAAGCTACCAACAACAAGGTTGAGTATGAATCGCTATTTGTTGGTTACGATTAGCAAAAGAGATGGTGTCGAAATGATCGCAATCAATAGCGACTTCTAACTTGCGTTAATCAATATTGGGAGAGTATCAAGCCAAAGAAGAGAATATGATCAGTTACTTGAAGAAAGCTAAAGCCGGACTCGAGTCCTTCAAGCACTATACGATCAAGCAAATTCACACATAACAACTTAGTTGCGAATGCTTTGGCTAAGATAGCTTCATTGCTGGATTTTGATGTACTAAATAACATTTCGGTCAAATAAATTGAAGTTTCCAACAATAACTCACTTGACTAGACGTGGTACTACAGAGTCAATGATCTGAATGACTTTTATTATTCAGTATCTCAACGAAGGAGTTCTTCCCAAATAAACTGAGGCAAGACTCCTACAAACTCGAGCTGCTAGTTACACCCTGATTGGAGACCAACTGTACATGAGGATTTAACCCTCCTTTGCTCCGATGTGTGATAGATGAAGAAGCATCTACATCTGAAGAAATACATCAATGGATATGTAATCACACTGTCCATGATCTATCACACATAAAATTATCCGACATGGATATTATTGGCCCTTACTTCATGAATATACCTATAACTTTGTGAAGAAGTGTGACAAATGTCAGAGATTCGCGAACATACTACAAGCTCCTTCCCATCAATTACAACGATGACCAACCCTTGACCATTCGCTATGTGGGGAATTGATCTCATTGGTCCCATGCCAACTGGCAAAAGTGACGTCAAGTTGCGTGGTTGCAGGGATTATTTTCATAAATGGATCGAAGTGCCGGCGATCACTACAAAAAGCTGAAAGACTTTATCTTCAAGAATATATGTGTTGCTATGGGATTCCTCATACCCTTATCTAGTGATGGCAATGGGCTGGGCTGGGACCAGGTACCCCTTGGCCTAGGCCCAAGCCCGACCTCTAACAAGGCTCGAGCCCGTCACGGTATCACAAGTAAAGCCCAGCCCGGCCCGACAAGGTTTTTGTAACCTTAGGCTCGGCCCAGCCCACCCATTTTTATAATGTGATTTTTTAAATATTATAAATTTCAAATTTTTTATATTTTTAATTTGTAACACATTTTTAAATATTAATTTATTTTTGAGTACTCATCAAATATATAAATAACTTTCCACAAAGTGCATCCATCCATCCATGTAGGGTTTGGGAAAAATGAGTATATATATGTAGGATAATCTGTAAATATATATATAATAGGGTAATTTAGTATAATTAATACTAAATTGTCGGGCCAGTCGAGCCTGAAGACATACCTAGGCTCGACCCGTACCTGGGTCGGCCCTTAAAATTAGGCCCAAGCCTAAACCCAAGCCCGCAACATCGGTTATGCTCGACCTTTTGGGACGGGCCGGGTATTAGAATATCGGGCCCATTGCCATCTCTACCCTTATCTCAGATAATGAGAAACAGTTTGACAATGAAGAGTTCAAATAGTTTTGCGACGATTTGGGGATTCATAAGAAATTCGCCTTAGTAGCAAGACCGCAAGCTAATGGGCAAGTCAAGGTTGTCAACAAGACCATTAAGCATACTTTGAAGGCCAAACTTGGCATAGATAAAGGCAATTGGGTCGACGATCTCCCAGAGGTTTTATGGGCATATAGAACCAGTCTAAGGACCCTATTACGGAAACACCATTCTCGCTAGCATATGGTTGCGAGGCAATGATCCCAGTTAAGGTCGAGACAAGTTCTCTCGAGGGAATCCTACAACGAGAAAAACAATGAAGCTGTCATATGTGTCAGTCTGGATTTAGTCGAAGAATGTCGTACAAAAGCTCAAACAATACGATAATTCCTATCAACAATGAGCTAAGAGGTTCTTTGCTCTAAAGTTAGAAGAAGAGACTTCCAATCAAGATCTGGTCCTCAACAAATCCTTCTTGGTACTTGAGAATCGAGCGCAAGAGTATTGGACCTAACTAGGAAGGTCCCTATCGGGTCGCTAAGGTCATACGACCTGGAACGTATCTCTAAAGCGACTTAATATTTCTGAAGTACCGCGGCTCGGAATGCTGAATACCTGCGACCTTATTATCAGTAAATTCCAAGTTCTTTTCTTTTTTTTTCGTCTCATGTACTTGTGATTTTATCAATAAATTATTATTCTTCAAGAATTACTTGTGTTATCACATTAGTCTTCATAATCTTGTTATTACAATATTGTACAAATTATGCGATCAGAGAGCTGTGTTATTTAGTGAAGTGCTTAAATATAAAAGTACAATCACAAATGATAAAAAAAAAAAAAAAAAAAAACTTGTATATATTAATTCAAAAATATGTACAAAGAGGAAATGTAGAGAACTATAAAAATGAAAAAACTTCTCTAAAGTGAGCAAAGGGAGGACAATCACTTTTCCTCGTCTTCAATCCTTGGCTTCAATTGCTCTAACCTCTGGATCGGTAGCTTTGCCTTAAGGATTCTTTTGTTCTTCGTGATCACCCTTCTCACAGCATCCTGGTCATCCTTTTCCTCCTTGGAATGAATGAGCGGCGCAATAAGATGGCCTCCTGTATTCTTCGGAAGGGAAGAAAAGTCCATGTTAGAATATCTTCATGCAATTTGTTGATAACCTACATCAACCACTCCTCAGCCTTCTTCTCTACTCAAGATTAGTTTGCTGTAACTGCTCATTTAGTGAGGAGATTTGCTTGTGAGCGATCTCAAGCTCTCAATCCTTCTCTCTAGTGGCTTTCTCTATGACAACCTACACTTGGCTCGAGATGCCTCCATCTCCTTCTCGCGGTTTCTACTCTCTTGAAGCTCCGTTTCTTTTGAGCTTAGTTCTCTGGTGAGCCTTGCCATTGTCAGCTGAAGCTCCTTGGCCAGATCCTCTTTCTTTTGAAGCTCATTCTTCTGAAAATCTACCATTTTCAAAGCAATCTCTTCTCCTCTAGGCGCTTGTCTGCTAAAGTTGAACCTCCCTCGCAGTCACATTTGTCTTTGTAAGGGCGTTCCTCGACTTAACGACCTCCTCCTTCAGTTCCTAAGTTCTATCTTTGGAGGAAAGTTTTGTTTTTTTGTGGGCAATGTTCAAGGCAAGAGTGCCTACAAAGGAGAAAAATATGAGTTAGTCATAAAAAAAAGGGATTTTCAATCAATCTTAATAAAGATTGCAGAAACAAAGTATTCTACCTGGTTCTATAACTGAAGTGCCATCCAAAAGGTCAGAGGGTTTGGCATTCTATTACCTGTCGAGGTCATCTCCATATTGGCACTTAAGCATGGTGAAAAGTAGAGGCTGCAAGTGCTTGGGGAGCTTCCCAATGAGGTCTAAGATGAGTCATTATTACCCTTCACCTCAAAAGTCTCCTTGGCCTTTTCTTGAGTGGCCTCACCCACCTTTCTCTTGAGTGGCCACTGGCATGTCCTTTGGTTGAAGCATCGACGAAGGGGCAGTTGTGGTAGCCACCATGGATCCACTCTATTGGGATCCATGGCTAGTCGCTGTTTGAGCTTGTCTAAAGAAGATTCAATCTTTTCTGTCACTATCTTCCTCCTCTTCTTTGAAGCCACAAACTTCTTCTTTGGGGGTTTAACCCTGGTTAGGAGCTTCGTTAAGCTGCTCCTTTTCCCGATGCTTCTCGACACTAGTTTGAGTCCCCGCTACAGGGCGTTGCTCGGAGTCTTTTCAGCTGTGGGCTCCCTAAACATCTGGGAATGTAATCCCGATGTTCTCTTAACTCTTTTTGGTTGCATTGCTGTATCATAAAAAAAGCAATAGATCAGCGACAACATAAAAAAGAAACAAAAACTAAGTATTTGGCAAAGAGGAAAACTTACCAGCTAAAGAGTCTAGTATGTGTCAGCAGAAAAGAACCTGTGCTTCCTGGGCTCTATCGTAAAGAGCTTCTCATTGCGAAAATCCTCAGGGAAGCGACCAAAAGCTTGAATGCAATTATGACCTCTAATAGCCGCAACTTAGTTACTTTGTTCTCTGCATACAAAAGGTTTGTTAGCCTACTTCAAATAAAGAGAAAGGAAAAGGAATGGACCTAAACAAAAAGGAAACCTATTCGACTCCTAAAATTTACAGAACCCATCGTACTTGCAGAAAAATATTTGGTTTCGTATATTTCCACATTACTGGGATACCAAATAATCCTTCTACGATCGTTGATCGCTTGCAGAGATAGTACGAGTCTTTATCCTTGCTCTTTTTTAGCATGTAGGCACATGCAAGCTCTAGCGCCTAGGCTCTCCCAGGTCTGTTCACAGAACGAGATGTACATCGCCATTACCATGATGTACCCATTTGGCGTCAACTAAATGGTAGATCCAGAAGTGGTCGGTATCGACCTGATGAAGGGGTGGAAAGGAACTGGACCTCGCATTTGAAAATTACTTCGAAGATCGTAGCCATTCCATCGGAGGATCTTGAGCTGTAAAGCTTCTTTTTCAATACAAGTTTTTTGAGATCGCATACTGATATGCGATCTTTTGAAGCTCTTCTGCAGAGATCATGGACCTGGCGAACTTTGGGTTTTCGGGTCTTGCAGATGAGGTACCCGTTGGAGGTGTCTTCTTCACCAAACTTCCCCATTTCACTCTTGTGTCCACTCACTTGATAACCACCTAGATGCTCAATTGGTTCTATCATCTGTAAAGGATGACAACAGCGGGGATTCAAACCCTAAATAATCTACCTCAAAGAGTGACTCAGAAGAAGACTCAAAGGATCCCATGGCATTTACTGCTACACTAGAAACTCCTAAAAGATCCATCATGATTCTTTACGCTAAGTTTTCTAAGCTTTCTGATGACTCCCTCGACCACAACCCCGAAAAATGCTTCTTATCTACACCCTACCAAATACCCACAATCACCATGAATGTTAAAATACACGAAAAGTATAAAAAAGAGTAAAAGTTAAGAAAGCTTTTACCTTACAATTACCGGAGGGAGTATTTTGCGTAACGTAAGTTCGCATCAACGGATAAAAAAGCTAGTTTTTTAGAGCAAGAAACGAAAGTTTTTCTTGAAAGAATTCGTAAGTTTTCAGAATTTAGGGCAAAGTTAGGGTTTTAAGGTGAAAGGTGATGATTAATTAGTTGCCTTATATACAAATTTGGGCGGGAATAAATTTCTTATCGTTATCTCGACCACTTGTCATTGATCCACGAAAAGAGTGATCCCACGTTTTGCCATAACCATCGACGATAGCCTCCATCAAGAATTGAAATCGCCAGCGTAATCATCTCAACCACTTAAATGCACCCCAAAAGAATGTCATTTCAGCATGCTAGCATTTTTTCGTGGTTAACTTTAATTGTGCATAGTGTCACTTTTTTCAGATAAAGAATACTTTATTGCTATACTAGCTGTCAATGCGACAAAAAAATCTGAAGAGGTTGTTCAAAAGAGGCATTCCTTTGAATTGTCATAAGCGAACACCAACTCAGCTTGTTCAAAGCTCTAAGCAATGGAAAAATCTAACTTTTTCAAATCGTGAATAATGACCAAGTCCAAAGCATTTTCCGAGGTCCCGAGATACGATCAAGCTTAGATCGTCGATCTCCATAAACGATCATCTTGAGGTCATGTGCACAACTCTCAGTTACAATTCACGGTCGACCACCAGCTCGTGGATCAAGACAAAATCTCATGGATAGCGTGAAGCGATGCTTTCGTTCTCAGCAACTAGCATTAGGTGTCTCCAACAATGGTCGCCTCAACTCTCATATCGGATTCATGTCTCCAAGACACCCTTAGGTCGTGGCATAATCATGAAGATCCCGAAATCTAACACTTTGAATCTTAAGAACTGGGAGCTTCTGTTACCTAAAATAGGGCTGACCTTAGTGTGTCATCAAGCCACCAATCAGAATTCAAGAATATTCTATTGTCCAAACATGCCACGTCTACAAAGGCAAATGAACATAGCTGTCAAAATTCAACTGGCTCAAGAATTTGTTTCTGAATGAATTTGGTTCGCACACCTGCCCAAGCCCCATTTAATTTAAGGATATCTTTGAGTTCTCAAAAAATGGGAAGCAGAGAGGATCTTCACGGCACAGGCCACTTGCAAAAGTGTAATCATTACCTTGAGCAAAACGAATAAATAGGCAGACCCCCCCTCACAATTTCGGGATCAGCCACTCATGAATTCAACAAAGAAAATAGCAAAGACACACTACTAGAAAGAGACTGACTTGACATTCTATAAAACACTTAGAACACACAACACTTATAATAACATATCACAATTCGTGATCTCTTGTAAGCCTGTCTAACCCATGAACAAATTATACAAACGAATAGAGTGGATAAAGATTTGCTTTAAGCATCTAAACCACTAAAAAATTCTCTTGTCAACTTTACATTTACTTCTTTGCATTTTACTGTGCATATAGTACCTCACCCTCAAAATTTAATTAGCGCACGTGTGATTTCTTACACTTTACATTGGCTCGTTGGTGTCAAAATAAGCATCAACACAAATCATCCACATATCTGACTATGAGCACTGTTGGGTACTTACTCGCTCTTCATATGAGGACAGATACAATTATTTCAGAAAGAGAGATAATATATATATATATATATATAATTATATAATATATATATATATATATATATATATAATATATTATATTTATATATATATATTTTCTACAATTATATCTTTATTTAAAATTGAAGACGGGGGTAAAGATTTAGCCAAAAATTGAAGATTATGTAAGATTGTATATATTTATATAAAAATTGTGCCAATGTTGGAGTCGACCAGCTGCCATTTCTTCGACTCTTTTTCATGAAAATTATGAAGCTATACTTAACATTCAATGTTTCAAAAGTTTTTAAATAATTTATTACGTAGCTATATGCTTGGAAAGATAAAGGAAATAATGCATTTATTGGTTAGGTCTACTCATTTATTTAATGAAAAGATATGTTATGTTAAATGATAGTTTTGTAGGGTTACAATAAGAGTAATGTTAGCCTTACTCAATCTCTTCACTCATTTTTCTTACTCACTTATATGACAGCTCATTTTCTTCCTATCAATTTATCTTCACGCTGGCAGATATGTATGTGAGTAGAGAATGAGTAAGAGAAGTGAGTAAGGCTAGCATTACTCTTCAATAAAATAGATAATCTTCTCGGCATCAGAGTCCTTACAAAACCAGAATATCTTCCAATATCAAGTTCAACCCACTGAATCTTTTTTAAAATAAATTAGGTGATACTTTCACCTCGTTTAAGACTTTTTGGTTGAGACAAGATTTTGGGTAAGAATATATATATTTTAATCGGGAATATTCAGACCAATTTACGTGCATCTTGACTAGTCCTCCGACCTTGACAAGGCTCCGAAATAGGACAAGCCCGTGGTCTTTGGCCAAAGTAAGTGGGTTGATATTCTTATAAGTTACTATAACCATACTGCTTCAATCTAACATGTTTTTTTATGGCCATATTAATTTGTTCATCCATAATCATTTAATATTTCATTGATTCCATTTTTTGCTAAAAAAAAAATGTTGAAGCTAGAGGAGACACTAGATATTTAAAGTCTAATTACACAATGACATAATATATTAATTTCACAACACATAGAAAAGATTATTATGTTACATAAACATCGCATTCCTTTAACTTCTGTTACGCTCTTTAGAATAATTTTTATTACACCCGTCTAACATAAATATTGACAATTGTTCGCATGTAATTAGCCACTTACACCCTTTATCATCAATTTTTGGTGCCCAAGTTAACTAATGGAAGGACAAAATAGAACTTTGAAAGTAACATACAAAATTATAAATTAAATATTTCACTAATATAAACATATCTAGAAAAGTTTTTAATATATTTAAGATTTAATATATTTAAAAAAATTACTTTTGTTCAAAAGAGGTGTTCGACAAACTCTTATCTTCGGAACCACCATTTTTAGTGCCGGAACCACGATCTCTTTCTTTTTTTGTAATTTTCTAATACTATAGTTAACTGAGGCAAATACCTTTGATGATGCCTCCATCTTTTGCATTACTATATGCCCATAGATATTTTAAGATTTGGCCATTATATACTGTAACTTGATAAAAAAAATTTATATGTTTCTTTAAAAAAAAAAAAAAAAAAAACTCAAAACAATTTATAAAACACATTGATTTATTTTAACATTTTATTTGTGAACTAAAAAAAATCTAAATTTTTTTAAAATTAAAACATAATTTTTAAATATTATTTTTCTAAATTAATAAATATGTGTGAAAAATTAAAAATATTTTACAAAGTAAAATATTATATATTTGTTGTAATGTCAAATTCATAATAACAAAAAAGAAAAAAGAAAAAAAAGAGATCGTCGGTTCTAACAGTCTAAGAATGATGGTTCTGGCGATCTCTAACAGTTGGACACTTCTTGTAAAAAAAAAAAAAAAAAAGTTAATTTCTTTTAAAAATAATAATAAATCTTAAATATATTTTATATTTAAATTTTTCTAAATTTTATGTAATTTCAATTCTGTGTTTTAACATAAAAGGTCTATTTCACCCTTCCCGTAAACTTTAGCACAAAAAATTGACGATAATAGGTGTAAGTGGCTAATTGCGGGGAGAATGTTAGTTTCATATATTGGAGGAGATGTATGGAAATAGTCCTAACAAGCATTAACAGAAACTTAAAAGACTAGGGTATTGTTGTTGTTAGCCTAATAATTTTTTCTATACTCCTATAAAATATTGAAAGAGCAACTTCCACGTAATTAACTCAATATATAATCGTTGCTTTTTTATATTCATTAACTTGAAGACTTTACTTAAACAAATTTGGTATTCCACCATCAAGGTGGTAAAATACTATTAAATAATATTTAATTAATTCAATAATAATAGAATAATATTTTGCTTACAATTCAAATTCCATCAACTCTCTTTTATAATTTTATATGGTAGTTCGTAATTGTAAGTCTATAATGAGTTTTGTCTATATATTGTGAGCGTTAGGGTTATGAGAAATTTATAAGATTTGGTTGTGAGTGTATCTTAATTTATAATATAAATTAGCACGGTTAATCTTTCTCATATCAGGTTTTGGTAAAGTTCTTCATTCAGTACTCTGTAGCTACTGACAGCCAGTCCAGCATATTCTCATGGCTGAAGCTCTGATCACAGCTGCGAAAGGCTTTGTTCCTAAATCAAGGAGGAAGAAGAGAAATCGAAAGAATCTACAACAGTCAGAACATAATCGCAACCCTTCCAAGAAACAGAGGTTGGGCGACTCAGCATCTCTGTCAATATCAAGGTTTTTGGTTTCAACCCATGGTTGGTCTTGAGGAATCATGTGGATGCAACAACACTTCATCTCTCGACCCACTGACGTTTACCTTATTCCTCTCCAAATCAGGTACTACTTGGCTTAAGCTCTCCTTTTTCTCTATAATGAATCGAACTCGATTTGATTTTTCAACTCACCCCTTGCTTACCACTAGTGTCCATGAGTGTGTTCCCTTCATGGTTTTTGACCTTTTCAAGACCACTCCGATTGCTGATCCTGAAGTTCTTCCATCACCACGTATTTTGCAACTCATATACCTTTCACTTTTGTTACCAATTCCATACAAAAATCATCTTGTCCGATTGTTTACATTTGTAGAAATCCTAAAGATGTGCTCGTTTCTTTATGTCAATTCGTGATGAAGGTGTGAAACCCAAGGTCTGCCTCCACTGTCGCTAGAAGATGCATTTGAAATTTTTTGTGAAGGGATTTCTCCGTGTGGATCCTATTGGGATCATGTTTTAGATATTGGAAAGCAAGTTTAGAGTTTCCAAGCAAGATCCTTTTCTTGAATATGAAGATATGAAAGGAGCCTTTACTGAATATAAAGAGGTGGCGGATTTTTTGGTCGGCCATTTTCTATAGAAGAAGAAGAAAATGGGACTGTGCAAGAAATTTTGAAACTATGTAGTTTTGAGAAAATGAAAAACTTGGAGGTGAATAAGAATGGATTCTACCGTGTTCGCAACACTAAAAACGATGTCTTCTTTAGAGAAGGAAGGGTGAGATTGGGAGAATCATCTAACAAATGAAATGGCAGAACGTCTTGATGAAATTGCAAAGCAAAGTTCCATGGTCCCGGGTTAATGTTTTATTTTATACCCAGATTAGTGATATGTTCTGTTCTGTTCTGTTCTTAGTGGTTAAATTAATGTAGAGTTTGTATTACTTCCATTTCCTAGAGATGATTGTAACTTGTAGGATTGGTTGAACGATCAGATCAATTGCAAATATTTCTTTACATTCTATTATTAATTAATATCAACCCTAAAGTATAAATAATATTGTAAATCACCATCATCTACCACTAATTCAAATTTTATAATCAAAGTTGAGAACAGCAAACATCAAACCACAAGGTTCATCTTCAATATCCGTGTAGAGGGATTCTTGGCCCAAAATACAAACTTATAGCCCAAATCAAATAAACATTCATTCAAACCCATCAATTGCATTCAAATAAAAGTTCATCTTCACTATCTGGTTTACAAATCATAGATGCTATGTATATAGTTAAATTGATTAAGGAAATGTATGATTGTGGAAAATATTGCATAATACAAATAATGCAAAGAAAGATTTTAGTTGTTTGTGAATGAGCCTGCTGTGTGGTGAATCATTGAATAGTTGTCGATTTGATAGTCTTTTTGTTGTGTATTATTGCTGATTTTGCTCTTAATAGGTTCGTGACTAGAACCATCCAAACTTTAATGCGGGTAGGATCGTATTAACCACCAAAGGCACGGTTGCGATGGAAGCTGCATAATGGATGGAAAAAACAAGAATGTGGAGCTGTTTCTGGACTTACCACTGTTGTTAATCCTATATCTCTTGCACGACTTGTCATGCAGAAGACTCCTCATATTTATCTTGCTTTTGATGGAGCGAGGATTTTGCTAGGGAGCAAGTTAGTACAATCTTACTCTGCCTCCTCTATGTTGTTTATGTTAAGCTCATACCTGTATAGCTGAGGGCCTGTCTTTTTTCGCTCTGATTTAATTTGAAGTTCTGTTTACATGCAAATTTGCATGCATGGAGCTCGTGTTGGTTCCCCTACGTTTCATTGACTATTTTCATATTGTGGTGATACTGCTCTGAACTTGTCTTATTATATGAAAAGTAAAAACGCTGTAAGCAAATTTTCTCAAAGCTATGCAGTATATATGTTGTTTTATACCGTTCGATATTTGTTGGAAGGAAGATCTCCAAGTGTTGTTTTCCTGATTTTGAACAAATACTAAAAAAGCACGTATACACAGTACTTCTGATAGAACCTGACCTGCAAATCACCCAGCAATACCAAACAGTCTATCCAACAGTTCACAATCAATGGTCACAACCAGAGAAAGAATAACTCTATATATTGATATCAAAACAGAACAGTACATCCTGAGATAATACATCCAAAGGCCATTTCTATCGGCAACCCATGAACCAATAACAACCGAAAATAGCAAAGTACAATAAAGAAAACAATAAATGATGAGACAGAACTTCGAGGTCAATCACCTCCCTTCCCACCTTAACCTTCTTTATGAATATCCTTTTCTTTTCTCCACCTCCTTTTTATATTCCCTGACACTTTTTTGCTCCTAACATAATTCCTCTTTCATCTAATCCTATCAGGCCACCTGTCCTCCCATAACAAATCCTAACCTCCTACATAGCAAATATTCCCTACTTCTTACCACTACTCTTCCTACGCGTAAACCAACCCTTTAGTTGCTCATCATTACCCTCCCCAAGGAGAACCACCTTGTCCTTAAGGTAGAAAGAAGGGAATTCGTAGTGGATAGTGTCAAAATCCTCCCAAGTGTTTTCATAGGGAGGTAAGCCTTTCCATTGAATTAGCACCTCCCACTGTCCATTCAGGAGCTTCCTTTTCTTGAGTACTGCTTCAGGTTCAAGTTGCAAAATGAAATCTTCATTGAGGGTTGTCGGTAGAGTTGGCTATTGGGATTGGGAAAGTTGCCCTTTTCAATTGCGAAACATGGAAAACGTCATGAATACGAGCTGAAGAAGGTAATGCCACCTGTATGCAACTGCCCCAATTCTGTCGGTGATCACAAATGGACCGTAAAACCGCGGGCTAAGTTTCTCATTATATTGACGAGCTAGAGATCTTAATCGTATGGCTGTAACTTTAAATACATAGATCCCCTATTTCAAACGTAACTTCTCGTCGGCAGTGATCAGCATAAGTTTTCATTCGGTTTTGAGCCTTGAAGAGATTCTCATTTAATTCCTCGATATAGGTTGCATGCTGAAGTTGCTGGTCAACTTCTTCGACTGAAGAAGTGTGGTCTGCATAGCGCAACACCGTTGGAGGGTCACGACCATAAAGAGCCTTAAATGGACACATCCCTGGGATTCATTATAAGTGTGTTGAACTAAAACTCTGCCCACAAAACCCTTGGCCATTGTGGGGTTGGCTATTGACAAAGCACCAGAGGTATGTCTCCAAGCAGGGGTTTACCACCTCTGTTTGACCATCCGTCTGTGGGTGGTAAGCTGAACTCAGTGCAATTAGGTACTGTCTGTTTAAACAATTCTCCCCAAAGTTGCTCATGAAAACCCTATCCCGATCCGAAACAATGGTACGGGGAAACCCATGCATCGGACCACCTCTTTGATAAACAGGTCAGCTACCACTTTGGCTGTGTAAGGATGCTTAAAAGTTAAAAAATGCTATTTTTGTAAGACGATCAATCACTACCAGAATTGTATCGACCCCAAGAGCTTGGGAAGCCCCATGATAAATTCCATCGGACATCTTCCCACACTGGTTAGGAATAGGCAATGGCGAAGCAAACCCTGGGCTCAAGGCGTCGTATTTATTTTGTTGGCAAATAGAGCAGCGGCCACAAACTCCTTAATGTCATTCTTCATTTCCTCCCACAACCACATTTGTGATGCGCTTATATGTCCGAAAGAACCCCGAATGGCCCCCGATGGGTGAGGCTGAAACCATGTAATATTTTCTGGATATGAGGTCCAGATTAGTACCACCAGCCTGTTATGGTTACAGCAGATGGCGTCCCACCAATCTGAAATGAGAATGGCATTCGAGTCGATAAAGAGCGTTGCATGATCTCGTTAACCTGTCATCTTGCTGAATGGCATCTTCTAAACTGGCTAGTCTCAAAAATAGCCAATAGAAGAGCATGATGCTCTACAACTTCAGGCATCCTAGAAAGAGTGTCTATTGCCTTGTTCTGTGGCCCAGGTTTATACTGAATTTAAAATCTAACCCCAACAACTTGATAATCCATTTTGCTGATTTTCACTCAACAGATTTTGATCAGTTAGAAGTGAAGACTGCGCTGATCTTCGATAAAAAAGCATCTCCCCAAAAGATAATGGCGCCATTTTGCACGCCATAACTATAGCCATTATTCACGTTCATAGACTGATTTCGTTGAATTTAGAGACAAACCTTTGTTGAGAAAGGCAATAGGTCGCCCCTGTTGCATCAGCACAGCTCCTAAACCACTCCCGGAAGCTCAGTCTCTGTGTAAATTCTTGAGTGAAATTAGGCTCCGAAGAACTGGGACACTTGTCATGAGCCTTTTTAACTCTTCAAAAGCACCTTGAGCTGCTGTATTCCACACAAATGAATCCTTCTTTAATAGGGCAGTGAGTGGAAGGGCTATCTTTCCATAATCGCGAACAAAGTGGCGATATATCCTGTCAGCCCTAGAAAACCTCGGAGTGCCCTGATGTCCTCTTGGTCTGGCCATTTAGTAAATCTCTTATCTGTGAGGGGTCAACTGCCACGCCCTTAGCTGAGACCACATGCCCCAAATATTCTAACTGGTTCCCAAAATGACATTTCTTCTAATTGACCACCAACTGATTTTCTAATAGTACCTGTAAAATAATGCTTAGATGCCTAGCATGTTCGCCCACCTCCCTACTATAAATCGTATGTCGTCGAAGAAAACTAACAAGAACTTTCTTAAAATAGGCTTGAAGATGTCATTCATTACTGCTTGGAAGGTGACTGGTGCATTGTAAGGCCGAAGGGCATTACCAGAAATTCATAGTGCCTTCGTGGTGTTCGAAAGCTGTTTTGTGGTGTCCTCTGGTTTAAGTTTAAGGTTCCCCATGCTTCAAAGCTATGTTGCTGTTTTGTGAATGTTGATGTTTCAATAACACTTTCATACCAGTGATCATGTTTACTAGTGTGTGAAAAAGAACTTAGTTTCTCGACATCCTTTTGATCCCTCCTTTTATTATAGAAATTAACAATATTACAATGTTGCATTTTGATGAAAGAAACATAATCTAAGAAAAACAAAATTCGAACTCCAATTTATGCTACTACAATGACAAACTGGTAAATCTTAGGATACAAACTCCAATTTAAACAATCACAATGGCAAGCTGGCCGATCTCGGAACAAACTAAAACATCCAAGCCAGAAGCATGGAACTTTTGCTCTATGATTTGATCGAGACTCTCCATTATTTCGGTTGTTAAATGGTTAACCTTACCTTCCCTGAAGAAGATATCGTTCTCAGAACCTTGAACACGATCGATACCAGTCTTGTTCTCAAAGCTACAAAGTTTAAAGATTTCATTCACAATCCTATTTTCTTCTTCTTCCGAGGAAAATGGCTAGCCCAAGAACTCTGCCAATCTCTTTATATTTAGTAAGAGCTCCTTTTTCATGTCTTACATATTTCAAGAAAAGGACTTTGATGGGGAACTCTAAACTTGCTTTCCAATATTCTAAAACATGATCCCAAACCAAAAGGGTCCGAACAGGTAAATCCCTTTACAAAACATGTCAAATGCATCTTCGAATGAAGCGGATGACAGATCTCTGGAGCTCAACTTCTCAGAGAATTGCCAAAAGGAAACATATACGTTTTTCGGGTTTCTACATATGTAGACAATCGGACAGGAAGAGTTTCTTTTTTTTTTTTGTTTTGTTTTAATGGAACCTGGCAACAAAGTGAAAGGTATATGAGTAGTAAGAAGACAAGGAGAGGGAAGGACTTTAGGGTCTGGAATAGGAGGCTTCCTGAAAAGGTCAAGTTCCATGAAGGGCACACAATCATGGACACTAGTTGTAAGCAAGGGATGAGCTGAAAACTCATATTTAGTCCGGTAGATTACAGAGAGAACTAGAGCTTTAAGCCAAGTAAACATCAGAGGGTCGAACCTTGAAATGTTGCTGCACCCACATTATTCTGGGAGTATGCTTGAAACGGGACCAAAAACCTTATATTGAAAGACATTGTCACCATCCCACTACCTGGTTTCCGGAAGAGTTGCGATCATGTCTTTATATTTGTTGTAGATTGTTTCAATTTCTTCTCCTTCCTCCTTTGTCCTAGGAACAAAACAGTTCTCAGCTGTGATAAGAGCTTCAGCCATGAGTAGATATTACCTTGATCGACAATGAGACTGAAGGAAGAATAAATCTCTTCAGAAAATTTGTAAAGATGAAGACCTTTGTGGCTCTTGGAAAGCACGAGATAAATATAACTATAGTAACTCTTTCCCAACTTCAAACTACAGTTTCTGTACAGCAAAACTCCCAACTTCTAACAACAGTATCCATATATCTGATTTTTCATTTGAGAATTAAGATACCGATTTTTTTGTTATAAATTTAATTAAAATCCCAAATGTAGTGAAATTAATAAACAAATCATCCACATATCTGACTATGAGCACTGTTGGGGAAACTCAACCGAACAGCTAATCTTCTCGGCATCACAATCCTTACAAGAACCAGAGTGGTCTATTGCGAGTATCTTCCAATATCAAGGCTTTTGGTTCCCATCCATGGTTGGTCTTGAAGGAGTAATGTGGGTGCAGGTGCAGCAACATTTCAAGGTTCGACCCAGTGATTCTTTTGTAAAATAAATTAGGTGATACTTACACCTCGTTTAAGACTTTTTGGGTTGAGACAAGTTCTCCTTTTCCTTTGGGAATAATATAACATTCTTATAAGTTGCTATAAGTATAACCATACCCCTCCTTCAATCTAACATATTGCTTTAATGGCCATATTAATTTGTTCATCTATCATCATTTAATATTTCTGTTACACCCCTCTAACATAAAATATTGACAATTTGTTCCTTGTAATTAGCCACTTACACTTTTTATCGTCAATTTTTGGTGTCAAATTTAACTAACAAAGGACAAAATAGAAATTTCATAGTAACACACAAAATTATAAATTAAATATTTCAAAATAATAAAAACTATTTAGAAAAAATTCTTGAAAATAAAATATATTTTAAGATTTAATATTATTTTTAAATAGTTTTACTTATTTTTCAAAAGAGGTGTTCGACAATCTCTTATCCTTGGAACCTCCATTTTTCGATTTTCGGAACCACGATCTCCTTTTCTTTTTCTTAAATTTCTAAAGACCATAGTTAACTGAGGCAAATACCTTTAATGATGCTTCCATCTTTTGCAATTACAAATATGCCCATAGATATTTTAAGATTTGACCATTATATCCATGTAACTTGATAAAAAAAATTAATATGTTTCTTAAAAAAAAAAAAACTGCAAAAAAAATAAATAAATAATAATGAATAAAAAAAATCTATTAAAAACACATGAATTTATTTAACATTATATTTGTGAACTAAATTTTTTTTAAAAAATTGATAAAAAATTTTTAAATATTATTTTTCTAAATTAATAAATATGTGATGACAAATTAAAATAATTTTATAAAGTAAAAATATAAAATCTGAAAAAAAAAACTTGTTTGTAAATTGAAAAATTTAATAATAAAAAAATAAGAAAAAAAAGAAGTTGCCAGTTTTAGCACTCTAAGAATGGTGGTTTTGGCGATCTCTAATGGTGGACAAATCTTGTGATAAAAAAAAAAGGTAATATTTTTAAAAGTACTATTAAATCTTAAATATATTTTATATTTATTTTTTTTTCTAAAAATTTATGTAATTTATAATTCTGCTTTTTTTTTAACAATAAAAGGTCTATTTCACCCTTCCCTTAATTAACTTTGACACAAAAAATTGACGATAATAGGTGTGAGTGGCTAATTACCGGGGAATTTGGCGGGGATGCAAGGAAAATAATCCTAAATATATTGGAGGGGATGTAAGGAAAATAATCCTAACAAAGCGTTAACGAAAACTTAAAAAACTAGGGTATTTGTGTTAACCTAATAATTTTTTCTATACTCTTATAAAAATATTGAAAGAGGCAAGTTCCATTTATACTTGGCAAACAGGTCCATACCTGTAGGTGGACCCATACCCATAAAAATAATATATGGTACGAGTCCACCACTTTTGACCCCCTTTTTTTTTTATTTGTACTCGGCCCAACCCAATTTTTGCTAGTCGGTCGGGTACACCTGCAGGTACCCGTGTAAAATTAAAAAATTAACGTAAATCGTAAATCCCTAATTCCTAAATCTAACTCTCTTGTCTCTTCCATTCAACAACACTCGAAAGGGAAAAAAATTGTTTTCTTTGAATGAGTTTTCTCAGTAACAATCGGGTAACGGGGCATTTTATTAAAACATCATTTTAGCTTAAATTTAATTAAAAGGTTATAGAGTTTGTAAATTTTAACTAAATGACCTTGTTTTTTATTAAGCTTAATTAAACATGATTAGTGGGTTAATTAGGATTAATGAATAATTGTGTAATCTTTTAAAAATTATAATAAGTCTCCAAAGAGTCGAAAATCTTGCAAACAAACCCAAACACCTTCTTCTTCTTCCTCCCGCCATTAACGCATCCTTCCCCTGGTTGTTGTTTCTTCTAAGCTTCGTCTACATCTTCTTCTTCTTCTTCGTCTATATCTTCTTCTTCCTGTACATCTTCTTCTTCCTCCAACATTAACACCTTCTTCTTCCTCCGCCATTAACATCTTCTCCGCCAAAGATTTGCCTCTTTTTATTCTTAACATTTCGTCCAGGGATGTATATCTCCTCTTTGCATTTTATATTTCTATTTACAAAGATTTAAGGATGGATTGGGTTTGGGTTATGATTTGATTTAGTGGTTTAGGTTCTTGGGTTGTGTTTGATGTAATGCAAGTTGAAAGGAGTGAGATTTGTTGATGATTTTCTTGCATTGTGCGTAGCTAGGGGTGGTAGCACTGATTATAGGTGAAGATGACTGAAAATGTATTCTGGAGCTAATGGATCGTTTAAGCAATCTAGTATATCGCTTAAGCGATCTGGTATAAGTCTGGCATATGGCAGTAGATCGCTTAAGCGATCAGACTTATTTATACCAGATCGCTTAAGCGATACAGTAAGCGATACACTAGATCACTTAAGCGACTCTGCAAATGTTTTTTAAAATCTATGTAACCCTTAATATATCGGTTAATAACTTATTAGCGATCGCTTAGCGAATCTTTTGATATTGTGAACGTTTGAGTGAGAAATTATATTCCGTAATGTTTATTTAATATTTAGTCATTTTTTATTAATTATTAATTATCTTTTTCATTTCAATAGAATGTGAAAAGAACATTTCGGTCTTTGTCGATCAACACCGTACATAAAACTGAAAGATCTATTATTATTCTATTATTGTTGTTAGTTCTTGGCAAGAAAGTAATATATAAAAAATATAATATTGATATAGTAATATATAAAAAATATAATATTGATATAAAATTGAACTCTGCAACCATCTGCTATGCACTCTGTAGACCAAGGCTAAATAGACGGGATCGCTTAAGCGATTAAGAGTAATTTTCTTCAATATTTCTTTTCTATGTTTATGGACATATGTTTAATATAGACGTAAAAGAACTAATTTAATTAAAATATAATAACGGTCATGATCCACTAAACGAATCGTACACCTGATATGTTTAATATAGATGTAAACATTCTACACCATATATGTTTAATATAATCATAAAAGGACCAATTTAATTAAAATATAATAACGGTCATGGTCTATTGAACGAATCGTACACCTGATATGTTTAATATAGACGTAAACATTCTATACCATATATGTTTAATATAGCCATAAAAGAACTAATTTAATTAAAATATAATAACGGTCATGGTCCACTGAATGAATCATACACCTGATATGTTTAATATAGAAGTAAACATTCTACACCGTATATGTTTAATATAGCCGTAAAAGAATTAATTTAATTAAAATATAATAATGGTCATGGTCCACTGAACGAATCATACACCTTATATGTTTAAGATAACGTTAATCGCTTAATCGATCTAGTGAAATACAATAAAAATAATCCGAATACATTGGATCGCTTAAGAGATTTCATTTCCCGCTTAAGCGATCTTGCGTATTTCTCGCTTAAGCGATCCTGCGTATTTCTCGCTTAAGCGATCCTGCGTATTTAGACTTAGTCGCTTAAGAGATCTAGTTGTATTTATGTTATCGCTTAAGCGATTCTACGCTTTTACACTTGGTCGCTTAAGCGATCACAAACAAGACAGAATCAATAAGTGCCCAGACGCACGATCGCTTAAGCGATTTATTCTATCGCTTAAGCAATCGTTTGCTTTTAACCTTGGTCGCTTAAGCGATCATAAAAAAAAAAAAGAAGTTATTAACCGATATATTAAGGGTTAGATAGATTTTAAAAAACATTTGATGAGTCGCTTAAGCGATTTGGTGTATCGCTTACTAGATCGCTTAAGCGATCCAGTATATCGCTTAAATGATCTGGTATAAATAAGCCTGGTCACTTAAGCGATCTGCTGCCATATACCCGATCGCTTAAGCGATATACCAGATTGCTTAAGCTATTTGCTGCTATATCCCAGACTTATACCAGATCGCTTAAGCGATCCATTAGCTCCAGAATACATTTTCAGTCATCTTCACCTATAATCGGTGCTACCACCCCCAGCTACGCACAATGTAAGAAAATCATCAACAAATCTCACTCCTTTCAACTTGCATTACATCAAACACTACCCAAGAACCTAAACCACATAATCAAAATCATAACCCAAACCCAATCCATCATTAAATCTTTGTAAATAAAAATATAAAATGCAAAGAGGAGATACACATCCCTGTACGAAATGTCAGGAGTAGGAAGAGGCAGATCTTTGCAGAGAAGATGTTAATGACGGAGGAAGAAGAAGGTGTTAATGACGGAGGAAGAAGAAGGTGTTAATGGCGGAGGATTGTGTTTTATCTTTCAAATTATAAACCAACTTCTTTTTATTATACTTTAACCCACAAACATTTAAATCTTTTCACCCTAACCTTTTTTACTGCTTTAATTATGCTTAATTGTGCCAGGTCAGATTTAAAAAAAAAAAAAAAAAAAAAATCAAAAACCTTTTCAAGGTTATATTCTCAATTCGAAACTTGGGAAGGCCTATCAGCTAAATTTCCTCGTAACAGTGCTTTCTCTGAACAAATTTTTGAATCCAACTCTTTTGTCTCTTCCATTCGACAACACTTGAAGGGAAAATGTTGCTTTCTTTGAACGAGTTTTCTCTGTAACACACAAAAGTCCTCTGCTTTCTTTGAACAAGTTTTTGAATCAGATCTGATTGCTTTGAAGTTTATCCTTCCGATTTCTTTGCTATAAGTTTCTACACGTTCTTGGTTGTGAACTTGTGTGTTGAATTGAATTGAATTTAGAAGATTTGATTGTAGGGGTGTAACTGTAAAAAATGAAAATTATAGAAATTATGGGGGTGTAATTGTAAAAATTGAAGATTGGACTGAACTGGATATACCCATACTCGCATAGACTAGATACGGCCCTAAAATATTGGACCCATTTAAAATCAGTCCTTTTGGGTCCATACCCACCCGACCCGCCTGTTTTACCAAGTATAGTTCCATGTAATTAACTCAATATATAATCGTGACTAGAGGTGGGCAAGGGACTGGTCCCTTGCGGGCTCAGGCCCAGGCCTGGGCCCAGTCCCAGTCACTCATGGGCCTGGGACCGGTCCCAGGCCCATGAGAAAAACCAAGACCCGGACCAAGCCCTAGGCTTGGTCGGGACTTGTCCCATGGGCCTTGGATAATTTTTTTCCCCCCTCAATTTTTTTATATTTTAGGGGGAAAACAAAATTTTATAGGGGGTTTTTAGTATTTTTTAGGGGTAAAATTTATAAATTTTTTAGACCTGAAAGATTTTTTTTTTTAATAAATTTTGTAAAATTTCATTTTAATCCTCGTAATTTATATTTATTTTAAAATTAACAGGGGATTTTATGTGATTTGGCAAGGGACTACATTGAAAAAATACAAAATTTTTTGGGCCCAGGCCTGGGCCTTGGAGGAGGGCCCGCACCCTCCTCTTTAGGCCTGGTCCCAAAACGGGACCAGGCCTCCTAGGTCCAGTCCTCTCAAGGACCGGATTTTAGAGCTGGGCTTTTGGGCCCGGTCCTAAATGCCTAGCTCTAAATTCGTGACTTTTTTATATTCATTGAACTTAGGACTTTTCTTTAAACAAATTTGGTACTCCACCATTATTTAATCAATTCAATTAATATTCTTACAACTCAATTATATAATTTTTTTTTATAACTCTAACGTGGTAATCTACACATCTTAGTTATGAATGTTTTTTTATAGATTTTGTGATTATTGCTGATATAAATTAGCACGGTTAATCTTTCTCGTATCAGGTTTTCCTAAAGTTCTTCATTCAGAACTCTGTAGCTACTGACAGGCCAGTACAGCACATTCTCATGGCTGAAGCTCTGATCACAGCTGCGAAATGCTTTGTTCCTAAATCAAAGGAGGAAGAAGAAGATATCGAAAGAATCTACAACAGTTACAGAAACATAATCGCAACCCTTCCAAGAAACAGAGGTTGGGCGACTCAGCATCTCTGTCAATATCAAGGTTTTTGGTTTCAACCCATGGTTGGTCTTGAAGGAATCATGTGGATGCAACAACACTTCATCTCTCGACCCACTGACGTTTACCTTATCTCCTCTCCAAAATCAGGTACTACTTGGCTTAAAGCTCTCCTTTTCTCTATAATGAATCGAACTCGATTTGATTTTTCAACTCACCCCTTGCTTACCACTAGTGTCCATGAGTGTGTTCCCTTCATGGATTTTGACCTTTTCAAGACCACTCCGATTGCTGATCCTGAAGTTCTTCCATCACCACGTATTTTTGCAACTCATATACCTTTCACTTTGTTACCAGATTCCATACAAAAATCATCTTGTCCGATTGTTTACATTTGTAGAAATCCTAAAGATGTGCTCGTTTCTTTATGTCAATTCGTGATGAAGGTGAAACCCAAGGATCTGCCTCCACTGTCGCTAGAAGATGCATTTGAAATGTTTTGTGAAGGGATTTCTCCGTGTGGATCCTATTGGGATCATGTTTTAGGATATTGGAAAGCAAGTTTAGAGTTTCCAAGCAAGATCCTTTTCTTGAAATATGAAGATATGAAAGAGGAGCCTTTACTGAATATAAAGAGAGTGGCGGAGTTTGTTGGTCGGCCATTTTCTTTAGAAGAAGAAGAAAATGGGACTGTGCAAGAAATTTTGAAACTATGTAGTTTTGAGAAAATGAAAAACTTGGAGGTGAATAAGAATGGATTCTACCGTGTTCGCAACACTAAAAACGATGTATTCTTTAGAGAAGGAAAGGTTGGAGATTGGGAGAATCATCTAACAAATGAAATGGCAGAACGTCTTGATGAAATTGCAAAGCAAAAGTTCCATGGTTCCGGGTTAATGTTTTAGTTTTATACCCAAGATTAGTGATATGTTCTGTTCTGTTCTTTGATGGTTAAATTAATTTAGAGTTCGTATTACTTCCATTTCCGTAGGAGATGATTGTAACTTGTAGGATGTGGTTGAACGATTCAGATCAATTGCAAATATTTTCTTTACATTCTATTATTAATTAATATCAACCCTAAAGTATAAATAAATTATTGTAAACTCACCATCATCTACCACCTAATTCAAATTTTATAATCGAAGTTGAGAACAGCTAACATCAAACCACAAGGTTCATCTTCAATATCCGTGTAGTGGGTTTCTTGGCCCAAAATACAAACTTATAGCCCAAATCAAATAAAAATTCATTCAAACCCATCAATTGCATTCAAATAAAAGTTCATCTTCACTATCTGAGGTTTACAAATCTATAAGATGCTATGTATATAGTTAAATTGATTAAGGAAATGTATGATTGTGGGAAAATAATTGCATAATACAAATAATGCAAAGAGATGTGGAGCTGTTTATGGACTTACCACTGTTGTTAATCCTATATCTGTGGCACGACTTGTCATGCAGAAGACTCCTCATATTTATCTTGCATTTGATGGAGCAGAGGATTTTGCTAGGAAGCAAGTTAGTTACAATCTTACTCTGCCTCCTCTACGTTGTTTATGTTAAGCTCATAACTGTATAGCTGAGGGCCTGTCTTTTTTCGCTCTCATTTTAAATGTGAAGTTCTGTATACATGCAAACTTGCTCGTGTTGGTTCCCCTAGGTTTTCGTTGATTATTTTCATATTGTGGTGACACTGCTCTGAACTTGTCTTATTATTATTAAAAGTAAAACAGCTGTAAGCAGCTTTTCTCAAGAAGTTATGCAATATAATGTTGTTGTATACAGTTCGATATTTGTTGGAAGGAAGATCTCCACATTGTTGTTTTCCTGGTTTTGACAATATCTAAAAGATGCATGCATGTATACTCAGTACTTCCTACATTATTTTTGGTTGTTCATTGGCTTGACTTTAATGTCCGTGTGCCTGAAAACTGATTTTTATATTTGAATCACTTTGATTGGTTTTTCTATTTACATGCTTGTAATATAGTTATGATTCTACAGTTAGATTATACACAGCCAGTTCCGAAGGATGCCAAAATGAAACTCCACTTGCGGATGGTGATAGCCAAATTGGAACTGTTGGATGTGTAGCTGTTGATAATGAAGGAAATTTAATTGGCTTCTGGAACTTCTACGGGTGGATTTGTTAACAAAATGGTGGGTAGGATTGGGGATACACCCATCATTGGTGCAGAAACATACGCAAACAACGTCTGTGCAATTTCTGCTACTGGCAAGGGTGAAGCAATAATACGAGCTACTGCTGCGAGGGATGTTGCTGCTCTTATGGAATTTATAGGTCTCTTTCTGAAGGAAGCAGCAACTCATATTGTAGAGGAGTGCGTTCCAAGAGGCACTGTTGGGTTGGTTGCTGTGTCTTCCACAGGGGAAATCACCATGCCTCTCAATACCACATGTATGTTTCGAGCTTGTGCTACTGAAGATGGGTATTCAGAAATTGGAATATGGAATTCTGAGGAAAAAAATTAAGTGATTTGCTTGAGTTTTCAGTTGTTTTAGGTTCCCCATGCTTCAAAGCTATGTTGTTGCGAAAGGAATTGCTTTCAGATAACTATAATTGTTGTGAATGTTGATGTTTCAATAACACTTTCATACCAGTAATGTAAAAAATTAATCATTCTTGTTTTGCTTGCATTAAACAATAAAATCTTGTAATTGTCGAATTTGTACAATTGTAAGACCAAAAAAATGTTCTTGTTTCTTTGGGAAGGAATTATCAAACACCCAAGTAGAAGAAGCATTTGATCTGTTTTGTTAAGAGGTTTTGATCATGTTTTTTTTTTTGGTAAGTACCTTACTGCCACTCGTACACGAATCTCCTGGGTATAAATGCTAAAAACTTTACCATCCGGCCACAAGCAGAGAGGTTTCTTCATTGAGTTTTGATCATATTTACTAGTGTGTGAAAAAAGAACTTAGTTTCTCGACATCCTCTTAATCCCTCCTTTTTTTATAGGAATAAACAATATTATATTGTTCATACAATGTTGCATTTGATGAAAGAAACATAATTTAAGAAACAAAAAAAATCGAACTCCAATTTATGCGAGTACAATGACAAACTAGTAAATCTTAGGATACAAACTCCAATTTAAACAAGCACAATGGCAAACTGGTCGATCTCGGATCAAACTAAAACATCTAGCCAGAAGCATGGAACTTTTGCTCTGTGATTTGGTCTAGACTCTCCATCATTTCAGTTGTTAAATGGTTCTCGCAATCTCCAACCTTACCTTCCCTGAAGAAGATATTGTTCTTAGAACCTTGAACACGATAGAGACCAGTCTTGTTCACCTCCAAAATTTTCATGTTCTCAAAGCTACAAAGTCTAACAATTTCATGCACAATCCTATTTTCTTCTTCTTCCAAGGAAAATGGCTGCCCCAAGAACTCTGCCAATCTCTTTAGATCGAGTAAGGGCTCCTTTTTCATTTCTTCACATTTCAAGAAAAGGACCTTGTTGGGGAACTCTAAACTTGCTTTCCAATATTCTAAAACATGATCCCAAAAGGGTCCTGTTATGCCTGAAAAGGTAGGGCTAACGTGGAGCCTTGTCAGAATGGGATGGTAAGAACTTGGGAAGGATCTGTGACCGTCTAGACGCAGCCACGTCGTGTAATGGCGCAAGTGGCACGCCCCCGTCAGTGCAGTGAGTGAGTGCCAGGCTAGCAGGTGGTTGGAAATCATCCACGTGTCCAAACCCTGCATAAGTCAAGAAAATCCCTCGGGCATGTGAACAATGGGACGCAGAAAAGGATTTGCACAGTACTCACCCACTTGCAGATTTAGTAATCATTACCTTGGTTTCTCCCACTATAAATACCCTCTCATTTACGGGATTGGTTAATTTTGCTCTAAATAGCTTACTTGCTCTCTAAACAGTAGCTCAGCTCGCTGAACACGACCTGACCTTGATCCTCTTGTTAATACAATAGCAGTGGACGTAGGATTCGCTTTTGAGCATCCGAACCACTTTAAACATTGCCTCTCGCCACTTATTTAACTAAGTATTTCCATATCATGTATGACTTCTAAGTCCGCTTAGCATTTTACACGTGCGAGTAGTTTGTGTCTAAAATCGAGCATCAACAGGTTCGAATGGGGAAATCCCTTCACAGAACATGTCAAATGAATCTTCGAATGAAGCAAATGATAGATCTCTGGAATTCAAGTTCTTCGGAGTTGCCAAAAGGAAACAAATACATCTTTCAGGTTTCTACATATGTAGACAATCAGACAGGAAGAGTTTTTTTTTTTTTATATATTTTTTTTATGGTATCTGGCAACAAAGTGAAAGGTATATGAGTAATAAGAAGATGAGGAGAGGGAAGGACTTTAGGGTCAACAATAGAAGGGTTCCTGAAATGGTCAAGTTCCATAAAGGGAACACAATCATGGACGTTATTTGTAAGCAAGTGATAAGCTGAAAACTCATATTTAGTCCCGTAGATTACAAAGAAAACTAGAGCTTTAAGCCAAGTAGTACCAAATTTTGATATGAAGCCAAGTAAACATCAGAGGGTCGAACCTTGAAATGTTGCTACACCCACATTATTTCGGGAGTATGCTTGAAAATGAACCAAAAACCTCGATATCGAAAGACATTGTCACCATCCCTCGATCATGTCTTTATATTTATTGTAGATTGTTTCAATTTCTTCGTCTTCCTTCTTTGTCCTAGGAACAAAACAGTTCTCAGCTGTGATAAAAGCTTCAGCCATGAGTAGATATTACCTTGATCGACAATGAGACTGAATGAAGAATAAATTTCTTCAAAAAATTTTGAAAGATGAAGAACATTGTGGCTCTTGGAAAGCACAAGATAAATATAACTAAAGTAACTCTTTTCTAACTTCCAACTACAGTTTTTGCATAGCAAAACTCCCAACTTCTAACAATGGTATCCGTATATCTGAATTTTCATTTGAGAATTAAGATACCGATTTTTTCTTATTGATTTACTTAAAATAATAAATAAGTGAATAAATTACATTTTGATCCCAAATGCAGTAAAATTAATAAACAAATTGTTATGCCTAAAATAAGGGCTACCTTATAGTGGTGTCATCAAGCACCAATCAGAATTCAAGAAAGTATTATATTGTCCAGAACATGCCATGTCTACAAAGGCAAAAAGAGTATAGCTGTCAATAATCCAATCGACTTAAGAATTTGTCTCTAAATGAATTTGGTTTGCACACCTACCTAAGCCCCATTTAATTTAAGGACATTCTTTGAGTTCTCAACGAATGGGAAGGTAGGAGAGATCTTCACGACATTAGGCCACTTGCAAAAGTGTAATCATTACCTTGAGCAAAACGGATATAAATGGGCAGCTCCTCCCCCCATAATTTCGGGATCAGACACTCACGAATTCAACAAAGAAATTAGCAAAGACACAATAATAGAAAGAGTCTGGCTTGACATTCTATAAGAACACTTAGAACACCAAACACTTGTAGTACCAGATCACAATTCGTGACCTCTTGTAAGCCTGTCTAATGACTAGTAACAAATTAATATAAACGAATGGAATGGATGTAGGATTCGCTTTAAGCATCTAAATCATTATAAAAATTCTCTTGTCAACTTTACATTTACGTCTTTGCATGCTATTGTGCATATAGTACCTCACCACAAAATTTAATTAGCTCACGTGTGATTTCTTAGCACTTTACATGTGCAAAGTCTTTGGTGTCAAAATCAAGCATAAACAGTTTAGCGCTAGAAGGAGGGCCGAGATTCACAACAGCTCTCTATCCAGTAAACTCAACTAACCCATCAATTTCTCTTTCGAAGATCAACCAAAAATTCTCATGGCTCATGGCTTTGAAACTGAGCATACTAGCACTGGTAACAACAAGGAGATTCCCCGCAACTAGGATACCACTCCTCCTGGAGGAGCTCCAACTCCCCAAAACATTGCGAGGAGTATGCCCTCGACCTCCCAAGCTGATCCTGCCTCAATTCGTTACCTGGAGAAGTTTGACAACACTCTCAAAACGATGAACCAATGGCTGGATCGTTTGGACAAAGTAGTACCACCTAATTCAGACAAGGTAGTACCACCCCCAAAGACGTCTGCAAGTCGCGTAAAAGCGTGAAAACGAGCACATCCTCATACCACGCACACTGCAATGCAAAAAGGTAAACATATAGTCGATCAAGGGTAGAAAAGCTCAAAAGGGCTTTCGAATACTGCCCACGAATAAAGAAACAAAACTCTTGTTCAACAGCTTGGCAATACTCCACGTCAAGAGCAGTCCCATGGCACATTGCACAGGCACGCCCATGAAAGTGCCAGGTGGGGAGGTTACCACCATTATCGGCACGATGGTTCCGACCATCACTGAGAGGGAAATACCCACCATTAGCGCATTGGTTTTGACCATTGCAGAGATAAGGAAATCTCCCCTAGCCATTTAGCACTTTTACAGGGCTCCAACGCTCAAGCGTCAAGGCATGTTGAAGGCTCCGGCCAAAGCATAGAAAGCACCAACTTGCGGTCTTTCATCAATCGCAATCATAGGGAACATACCCATATTGCGGAAAGTGATCCCCCAATGGCTCCACTTCCTTAAATTGAGGATTTGTAGCGAGCTCTAAATTAGCTTCGAGCTCAACAAAATGAGCAGGGAGTAATCATTAAGGCATCTCCCTTTTCTCCAGAAGTCTTGAAACACCTTTCCCGCCAAGATTCAAAATGCCAGACATGAAGGATTTTGACTAGAATCTTGATCCTCATGATCACCTTTATGAGTTTAATGACCTCATGGAGCTACACCAAGTCTCAAACTTGCCAAATTGTCGCTGCTTAGTAGTGACCCTGACTGCCCATGCAAAGAGTTAGTTTAGATCGCTTCCACCTAGATCTATTAACACGTGGCAACAGATGAGCTCATTATTCTTGAGATACTACTAAGCAAATCAAAAGTTCTCAATGCTGCTCAGCTATTTGAGCAATATACGGTAAGAGAAGAATAAGTCTCTCAAGTCTTACATTGACATGTTCCATAGGGAACTGAATAAGGTGGCTAACGCACTTGAAGATTCAATTCGAACTCTGATTATAGCTGGAGTTCTTTTGCAAACCGACTTGTGAAATAAGCTGCAATCGGAAGACAACATTTCCTTTACTTGCTCCTATAATCTCATAGAAAAATTTTTGCAAACTGAAAACTCTGTGGCAGCTCTAAATCGTCATGACCTTGGGTCTTTGACCAGCGCTTCCAGTTGAAAGGATGAATTCCAGGGAGAAAGTAGAAGGAATGATCGTTAATGGGCAAATGATGATTAGAGGAAGGGAAATAAACAATGTTTTGAGCCTAAGAAGGCTTATGTCCTACTACCTTATTGTGACAACTTTACTCCATTGAACACATCGATCTTGAACATCTTCGCTGTTTCAAAAGAAGCCAACCTGCTCATAGATCTAGAGCCCATGGAGGCACCCTAGTCAAAGAGGAGTAACAAGAAATATTGTCACTTCTATAGGGATATTATACATCATACCGATGAGTGTCGAGCTCTGAAGGAAGCAATTGAAGACTTCATCCAGAAAGGTCATTTCTAAGAGTATGTTGACAGTCCAATTCCTTTGAGGGAAAAAAAACTGTGACAATGGGGAAAGACGCAAAGGTGTCCACTTAGTTGGGACCATCATTAGGGGATCATATTGCAGGGACCTCTTGACATGCACAAGATCAGTATGCCCGAGAAGGCCGATATGAGCCTTACAATGTTCTAAATCTGGAAAAGCGACCTTAAAATAGTGTAGAGAAGAAGAAATAACATTATCTGAAAGAGATATGGGACGAGTGCATCATCCTCATGCTAATGCATTGGTTATTGCAGCTGAGATAGGAAGGTGTGAAGTTCACAAAATGTTGGTAGATAATGGGAGCATCGTGAATATCCTATTTCAGAAAGCCTTTGAGAAGATAAACCTGGAAGATATAGACCTGAAACCTGTAACCACTCCTCTTTATGGTTTTACCGGGGACCACCTAACTCTTCGAGGAATGATAACTCTTCCGGTCACTTTGGGCGATCCTTACGAAGTGACCAAGATGAAAAAATTCTTGGTAGTGGACTGTCCCTTCACATTCAATGGCATCATTAGACGACCACTATTGCAGAACTTTAAAGTCGTCACCTCTATCTACCATCAGAAGATGAAGTTTCCCACTCCGTCAGGGTGTGGGGAAGTGAGGGGATCACAGGGTGAATCTCGTGACCACTACAATCAAGCAGTCCAGATTACATGCAAGGGGAAAGAAAAGCCCGAGTGTAAGCCTAAACAATCAATGACGATAAGCAAGATCAAGCCATAGCCTGGCCTAGTGGAGGATAACATTGATCCTCGTATTCAGGAGGAGAATTCCCATAGTGGGCTAGTAGAGACGCTGTCTAAGATCGACGAGCATGAGCCAACTCATATGTTGAGAATCAGGCGTAATTTCAACCCCCAGCTCACAACTAATTTAACGAGCTTCCTTAGACAAAACATCGATGTTTTTGCATGGACATATGCTGATATGATTGGGATCAACCACGAAGTCATATGCCATGCACTCAATGTAGATCGTGAGATTAGGTCAATTTGCCAAAAAAGAAAAGCAATGGACCTAAGCGCTATGCAGCTCTCAAAAGTTAGGTGGATAAGCTCTTCTCAATTGGATTCATCCGAGAAGCTCATTACCTCAGTTGGGTTGCCAATCCTATTTTGGTGAAAAAACCCAATGGTAAATGACAAACTTGAGTTGATTTTACGGATCTCAGCAAGGCTTGCCCCAAAGACAGTTTCTCCTTGCCTAGAATCAACCAACTCGTCGATGCCACTTTTGGGCACGAGCTTTTAAGCTTCATGGATGCATATTCAAGATACAATCAGATCTTGATATTCACGCCTGACATCATCACAAATCGAGAGCTATATTGCTATAAGGTCATGTCCTTCAGATTGAAAAATATTGGAGCAACTTACTAGCGCCTGGTTAACCAAACATTTTTCAAAAAAATTGGGAAAACAATGGAGGTTTATGTTGATGGCATGCTAGTCAAGTCGTTTGTCGCTTCAGATCACATAGTTTACCTTTCAGAAATGTTTAACATACTCTGAAAATACACAATGAAACTTAATCCACTGAAGTGTTCATCAGGGGTAGCCTCGGGTAAATTCTTGGGGTACATGGTTAACCATCAGGGAATTGAAGTCAACCTCGAAAAAGTTCAAGCTCTCTTAGATATGAGCAGTCCTACAAAACCCAAGTAAGTTAAAAGCTTAAATGGAAGGATAACGGCTCTTAGTCGTTTCATATCAAAAGCTACATATCGCTGTTTGCCATTCTTCAATGTACTTAGAGCCAATAAGAAATTTGAATGAACTTCAAAATGTGAGTGAGTTTCCTAAAGCATAAAAAAAGATCTTGGAAAGCCACATCTTCTGTCCAAGTCACTTCCCAAGGAAAATCTTGTTTCTCTACCTGTCAGTTTCTCAGCATGCGATCAATGCAGCTCTTATTCGAGAAGAAAATAAAATTCAATGGCTTGTGTATTACACCAACAAATGGCTATTGAACACCAAAACAAGGTAATCCAGAAATGGAGCGATTAGCCTTTGCCTTGGTAATCGTCTCCAAAAAGCTGCAACCTTACTTCCATGCCCACACCATCCATGTCTTAACTAATTACCTGTTTAGACAGGTTTTCAGAAATCAAAGACTTCAGGTAAATTGCTTAAGTAGACAATGGAGTTAAGTCAATTCTATCTGCATTTTAAGCTTAAAGCAGCTATCAAAGGGCAAGCTGTCTCTGATTTCATATCGAAGTTATCAATCAGATCGAGAACCCGATTAGCCAGCTAATGACATGATCCAAGAGACTGTCCATAATCTGTCAACATGGAGTCTCTATGTTGACAGATCCTTCAACAAAAAAAGAGTTGGAGTTGGTCTCTTGCACGTAAGCCCTGAGGGTATTTGCATATATGGAGCCCTCAAGTTTGGATTTAAAGCCACCAACAATGAGGTTGAGTATGAATCACTATTTGTTGATTTACGATTAACAAAAGAGATGGGGTTAGAAGCGATCGACATCAATAGCGACTTCTAACTTGTCGTTAATCAAATATTGGGAAAGTATCAAGCCAAAGAAGAGAATATGATCAGTTACTTGAAGAAAGCTAAAACAGTACTCGAGTCCTTCAAGCACTATACGATCAAGCAAATTCACAAAGATAGCAACTTAGTTGCGAATGCTTTGGCTAAGATAGCTTCATTGATGGATTTTGATGTACTGAATAACATTTCGGTCAAATAAATTGAAGTTTCCAACAATAACTCACCTGACTAGACAGTGGTACTACAGAGTCAATGATCTGGATGACTTTTATTATTCAGTATCTCAACGAAGGAGTTCTTCCCAATAATAAAACTGAGGCAAGACTCCTACAAACTCGAGCTTCTAGTTACACCCTGATTGGAGACCAACTGTACAAATGAGGATTTAACACTCCTTTGCTCTGACATGAGAGAAATACATCAATGGATATATGGTAATCACACTGTCGCATGATCTCTCGCCAATAAAATTATCCGACAAGGATATTATTTGCCCTTACTTCATGAAGATACCCATAACTTTGTGAAGAAGTGTGACAAATGTCAGAGATTCGCGAACATACTACAAGCTCCTTCCCATCAATTAACAACGATCACCAACCCTTGACCATTCGCTATGTGGGGAATTGATCTCATTGGTCCCGTGCCAACTGGCAAGGGTGACGTCAAGTATGCAGTGGTTGCAGTGGATTATTTCATAAAATGGATCGAAGTAGAACCCTTGGCCGCGATCACTACAAAAAGCTGAAAGACTTTATCTTCAAGAATATAACGTGTTGCTACGAGATTTCTCATACCCTTATCTAGTGATGGCAATGGGCTGGGCCAGGACCAGGTACCCCTTGGCCCAGGCCCAAGCCCGACCTCATAATAGAGGCTTGAGCCCGTTATGGGTATCACAAGTAAAGCCTAAGCCCGGCCCGACGAGCTTTTTGTAACCTTAGGCCCAGCCCTAGCCCACCCATTTTTATAATGTGATTTTTTAAATATTAATTAATTTCAATTTTTTTTATATTTTTAATTCTATAAACAAATTTTAAATATTAATTTATTTTTTTGTACTCACCAAATATATAAATAACTTTCCATAAAGTGCATCCATCCATCCATCCATCCATGTAGGGTTTGGGAAAAATGAGTATATATATGTAGGATAATCTTGTAATTAAATATATAGTATAAGGGTAATTTAGTATAATTAATACTAAAATTGTTGGGCCAGGTCGAGCCTGAAGACATACCTACGACCGACCCGTACCCGAGGTCGGCCCTTAAAATTAGGCCAAAGCCCAAGCCCAAGCCCGCAAACATCGGGTAATGCTTGACCTTTTTGGGATGGGCTGGGCCTGGTACTTAGAAATATCAGGCCCATTGCCATCTCTACCCTTGTCTCAGATAATGAGAAACAGTTCGACAATGAAGAGTTCAAATAGTTTTGCGACGATCTGGGGATTCATAAGAAATTTACCTCAGTAGCAAGATCACAAGCTAATGGACAAGTCAAGGTTGTCAACAAGACCATTAAGCATACTTTGAAGGCCAAACTTGGCACAGATAAAGGCAATTGGATCGACGATCTCCCAGAGGTTTTATGGGCATATAGAACCACTCTAAGGACCTCTATTACGGAAACACCATTCTCGCTAGCATATGGTTGCGAGGCAATGATTCCAGTTGAGGTTGAGATAAGTTCTCTTCGAAGGGAATCCTACAACGAGAAAAACAATGAAGCAGTCATATGTGCCAGTCTGGATTTAGTCGAAGAATGTCGCAACAAAGCTCAATTACGAATAACTTCCTATCAACAATGAGCTAAGAGGTTCTTTGACTCTAAAGTTAGAAGAAGAGACTTCCAGATCAGAGATCAATCCTCAAACAAATCCTTCTTGGTACTCGAGAATCGAGTGCAAGAGCATTGGGACTTAACTGGGAAGGTCCTTATTGGGTCGCTAAGGTCATACGACCTGGAACGTATCATCTAAAGCGACTTAATAGTTCAGAAGTATCGCGAGCTCGGAATGCTGAATACCTGCAACCTTATTATCAGTAAATTCCAATTTCTTTTCTATTTTTTTCGATCTCATGTACTTGTGAATTTTATCAATAAGATTATTATTCTTCAAGAATTACTTGTGTTATCACATTAAGTCTTCATAATCTTGTTATTTACAATATTGTACAAATTATGCGATCAGAAGAGTTGTGTTCATTTAGTGAAGTGCTTAAATATAAAAGTACGATCACAAATGATAAAAAAAAAAAAAAAAACTTGTATATATTAATTCAAAAATATGTACAAAGAGGAAATGTAGAGAACTACAAAAATGAAAAAACTTCTCTAAAGCGAGCAGAAGGGAGGACGATCACTTTTCCTCGTCTTCAAGATCCTTGGCTTCAATTACTCTAACCTCTGGATTGGTAGCTTTGCCTTAAGGATTCTTTTGTTCTTCTTGACCACCCTTCTCACAAGCATCCTGATCATCCTTTTCCTCCTTGGAATGAATGAGCAACAACAACAAGATGGCCTCCTGATATTCTTCGGGAAGGGAAGAAAAGTCCATGTCAGAATTATCTTCACGCAATTTGTTAATAACCTACATCAACCACTCCTCAGCCTTCTTCTCTACTCAAGATTAGTTCGCTGTAGCTGCTCATTCAGTGAGGAAATTTGCTTGTGAGCGATCTCAAGCTCTCAATCCTTCTCTTTAGTGGCTATCTCTGTGACAACCTACAACTTGGCTCGAGATGCCTCCATCTCCTTCTCGCGGTTTCTACTCTCTTGAAGCTCCGTTTCTTTTGAGCTTAGTTCTTTGGTGAGCCTCGCCACTGTCAGCTGAAGCTCCTTGGCTAGATCCTCTTTCTTTTGAAGCTCATTCTTCTGAAAATCTACCATTTTCAAAGCAGTCTCTTTCTCCTCCAGGCGCTTGTCTGCCAAGAGTTGAACCTCCATCGCAGTCACATTTGTCTTTGTAAGGGCGTTCCTCGACTTAACGACCTCCTCCTTCAGTTCCTGAGTTCTATCTTCGGAGGAAAGTTTTGTTTTTTTGTGGGCAATGTTCAAGGCAAGATTAGCCTACAAAGGAGAAAAATATGAGTCAGTCATAAAAAAAGGGGTTTTCGATCAATCTTAATAAAGATCGCAGAAAGAAAGATATTCTACCTGGTTCTATAACTGAAGTGCCATCACGAAAGGTCAGAGGGTTTGGTATTCTAATACCTGTCGAAGGTCATCTCCAATTGGCACTTAAGCATGGTGAAAAGTAGAGGCTGCAAGTGCTTGGGGAGCTTCCCGATGAGGTCTAAGATGAGTCATTATTACCTTTCACCTCAAAAGTCTCCTTGGCCTTTTCTTGAGTGGCCTCACCACCTTTCTCTTGAGTAGCCATTGGCATGTCCTTTGGTTGAAGCATTGACGAAAGGGCAGTTGTGGCAGCCACCATGGATCCACTCTTGGGATCCATGGTTGGTCGCTGTTCGAGCTTGTCTAAAGAAGTTTCAATCTTTTCTGTCACTAACTTCTTTCTCTTCTTTGAAGCCACAAACTTCTTCTTTGGGGGTTTAACCCTAGGTTGAGGAGCTTCGGTAAGCTGCTCCTTTTCCCGATGCTTCTCGGCACTAGTTTGAGTCCCCGCTACAATGGCGTTGCTCGGAGTCTTTTTAGCTATGGACTCCCTAAATAGTCTGGGGAATGTAATCTCCGATGTTCTCTTAACTCTCTTTGGTTGCATTGCTGTATCATAAAAAAAGCAATATGATTAGCGAACAACATAAAAAAGAAACAAAAACTAAGTATTTGGCAAAGAGGAAAACTTACGAGCTAAAGAGTCTAGATATGTGTCAGCAGAAAAGAACCTGTGCTTCCTGAGGTTCTCGATCGTAAAGAGCTTCTTCATGTTGCGAAAATCCTCAGGGAAGCGACCAAAAGCTTGAATGCAATTATGATCCTCTAATAGCTGCAACTTAGTTACTTTGTTCTCTGCACAACAAAGAGTTAGTTAGCCTACATTCAAATAAAGAGAAAGGAAAAGGAATGGACCTAAACAAAAAGGAAAACCTATTCGACTCCTGAAATTTACAGAACCCGTCGTACTTAAAGAAAAAATATTTGGTTTTGTAATGTTCCACATTACTGGGATACCAAATAATCCTTCTACGATCGTTGATCACTTGCAGAGATAGTACGAGTCTTTATCCTTGCTCTTTTTCAGCATGTAGGCACATGCAAGCTCTAGCGCCTAGGCTCTCCCAGGTCGTGTTCACAGAACAAGATGTACATCGCCATTGCCATGATGTACCCATTCACCGTCAACTAGAATGGTACGATCCAGAAGTGGTCGAGTATCGACTTGATGAAGGGGTGGAAAGGAACTTGGACCTCGCATTTGAAAATTACTTCAAAGATCGTAGCCATTCCATCGGGAGAATCTTGAGCTATAAAGCTTCTTTTTCAATACAAGTTCTTTGAGATCGCATACTGATATGCGATCTTCTGAAGCTCTTCTGTAGAGATCGTGGACTTGGCGAACTTCGGGTTTTCGGGTCTTGCAGATGAGGTACCTGGTTGGAAGGTGTCTTCTTCACCAAACTTCCCCATTTCAGCTCTTGGTGTCCACTCACTTTGATAACCACCTAGATGCTCCACTGGTTCTATCGTCTGTAAAGGGATGACAACCAACGGGGATTCAAACCCTAAATAATCTACCTCAAAGGATGACTCAGAAGAAGACTCAAAGGATCCACCCATGGGCGATTTACTGCTAACACTAGAAACTCCTAAAAAGATCCATCATGATTCTTTACGCTAAGTTTTCTAAGCTTTCTGATGACTCCCTCGACCATAACCCCGAAAAATGCTTCTTATCTACCCTACCAAATACCCACAAATCACCATGACTGTTAAAATACTGAAAAAGTATAAAAAATGAGTAAAAGATAAGAAAGCTTTTACCTTACAGTTACCGGAGGTAGGTATTCTGCGTAACGTTGAGTTCGCATCAACGGGATAAAAAAGCTAAGTTTTTTAGAGCAAGAAACGAAAGTTTTCTCTAAAAAAATTCATAAGTTTTTAGAATTTAGTGCAAAGTTAGGGTTTTAAGGTGGAAAGGCGACGATTTAGTTGCCTTATATAAGCAAAATTTGGGCAGGAATAAATTTCTTATTGTTGATCTCGACCACTTGTCATTGATCCACGGAAAGAGTGATTCCCATGTTTTGCCATAAACCAATCGACGATAGCCTCCATCAAGAATTGAAATCGCTAGCGTAATCATCTTAACCACATTAAATGCACCCCAAAAGAATGTCATTTCAGCATGCTAGCATTTAATGTTCGTGGTTAACTTTAATTGTGCATAGTGTCACTTTTTTCAGATAAAGAATACTTTATTGCTATACTAGCTGCCAATGCGACAAAAAAATCTGAAGAGGTTGTTCAAAAGAGGCATTCCTTTGAATTGTCATAAGCGAACACCAACTCAGATTGTTCAAAAGCTCTAAGCAATGGAAAAATCTAACTTTTTCAAATCGTGAATAATGACTAGAGTCCAAAGCATTTTCTGAGGTCTCGAGATACTATCAAGCTTAGATCGTCGGATCTCCATAAACGATCATCTTGAGGTCGTGTGCACAACTCTCAGGTTGCAATTCACGGTCGACCACCAGCTAGTGGATCAAGACAAAATCTCATGGATAGCATGAAGCGGTAGCTTTCGATTCTCAGCAACTAGCATCAGGTCGTCTCCAACAATGTGGTCGCCCCAACTCTCAGATCGGATGCATGTCTCCAAGACCAACCAAGTTAGGTCGTGGCATAATCATAAAGTTCCCGAAATCCAACACTTTGAACCTCAAGAACTGGGGAACTTCTGTTATGCCTAAAATAAGGGTTGATCTATAGTGGTGTCATCAAGCACCAATCAGAATTCAAGAAAGTATTCTATTGTCCAGAACATGCCACGTTTACAAAGGCAAAATGAATATAGCTGTCAACAATCCATCTGGCTCAAGAATTTGTCTCTGAATGAATTTGGTTCGCACACCTGCCCAAGCCCCATTTAATTTAAGGATATTCTTTGAGTTCTCAAAAAATGGGAAGGCAGGAGAGATCTTCACGGCATCAGGCCACTTGAAAAAGTGTAATCATTACCTTGAGCAAAACGGATATAAATAGGCAGGCCCCCCTCACAATTTCGGGATCAAATACTCACGAATTCAACAAAGAAAATAGCAAAGACACACTACTAGAAAGAGACTGACTTGACATTCTATAAGAACACTTAGAACACCAAACACTTATAATAACAGATCACAATTCGTGATCTCTTGTAAGCCTATCAAACGACCATGAACAAATTAATACAAATGAATAGAGTGGATATAAGATTTGTTTTAAGCATCTAAACCACTGTAAAAATTCTCTTGTCAACTTTACATTTACGTCTTTGCATGTTACTGTGCATAAAATTCCTCACCCTCAAAATTTAATTAGCTCACGTGTGATTTCTTAGCACTTTACATATGCAAAGTCGTTGGTGTCAAAATCAAGCATCAACACAAATCATCCACATATCTGACTATGAGCACTGTTGGTTACTTACTCGCTCTTTCATATGAGGACATGATACAATTATATTCAGAAAGAGGAGATAATATATATATATATTTCTACAATTATATCTTTATTTAAAAATTGAAGACGGGGGTAAAGATTTAGCCAAAAATTGAAGGTTATGTAAGATTGTATATATTTATATAAAAATTGTGTCAAGTTGTGGAGTCGACCAGCTGCCATTTCTTCGACTCTTTTTCATGAAAATTATGAAGCTATACTTAACATTCAATGTTTCAAAAGTTTTTAAAATAATTTATTACGTAGCTATATGCTTGGAAAGATAAAGGAGAATAATGCATTTATTTTGGTTAGGTCTACTCATTTATTTAATGAAAAGATATGTTATGTTAAATGATAGTTTTGGTAGGGTTTACAATAAGAGTAATGTTAGCCTTACTCAATTCTCTTACTCATTTTTCTTACTCACTTATATGACAGCTCAATTTTCTTCCTATCAATTTATCTTCACGGCTGGCAGATATGTATGTGAGTAAGAGAAATGAGTAAGAGAAGTGAGTAAGGCTAGCATTACTCTTACAATAAAATAAAGATAATCTTCTCGGCATCAGAGTCCTTACAAGAACCAGAATATCTTCCAATATCAAGGTTCGACCCACTGATTCTTTTTTAAAATAAATTAGGTGATACTTTCACCTCGTTTAAGACTTTTTGGCTTGAGACAAGATTTTGGGTAAGAATATATATATATTTTATCGGGGATGTTCAGACCAATTTACGTGCACTTTGACTAGTCCCCCGACCTTGAGCAAGGCTCCGAAATAAGACAAGTCCTATGGTCTGTGGCCAAAGTAAGTGGGTTGATATTCTTATAAGTTACTATAACCATACTCCTTCAATCTAACATGTTTCTTTAATGGCCATATTAATTTGTTCATCCATCATCATTTAATATTTCATTGATTCCATTTTTTGCTAAAAATAAAAATGTTGAAGCTAGAGGAGACACTAGATATTTAAAGTCTAATTACACAATGACATATTATATTAATTTCACAAGCACATAGAAAAGATTATTATGTTAACATAAACATCCCATTCCTTTTAACTTCTGTTACGGCTCTATTAGAATAATTTTTATTACACCCTTCTAACATAACATATTGACAAGTTGTCTCTTGTAATTAGCCACTTACACCCTTTATCATCAATTTTTGGTGCCCAAGTTAACTAATGGAAGGACAAAATAGAACTTTGATAGTAACATACAAAATTATAAATTAAATATTTCAAACTAATATAAAACTATCTAGAAAAGTTTTTAATATATTTAAGATTTAATATTATTTAAAAAAAATTACTTTTGTTCAAAAGAGGTGTTCGACAAACTCTTATCTTCGGAACCACCATTTTTAGATTGCCGGAACCACGATCTCTTTCTTTTTTTGTAATTTTCTAAATACTATAGTTAACTGAGGCAAATACCTTTGATGATGCCTCCATCTTTTGCAATTACATATATGCCCATAGATATTTTAAGATTTGGCCATTATATACATGTAACTTGATAAAAAAAATTTAATATGTTTCTTTAAAAAAAAAACAAATGCCAAAACAATCAAAACAATTTATTAAAAACACATGATTTATTTTAACATTATTTGTGAACTAAAAAAATATCTAAATTTTTTAAAAATTAAAACATAATTTTTCTAAATTAATAAATATGTGATGAAAAATTAAAAATATTTTACAAAGTAAAAATATTATATATTTGTTTGTAAATTGCAAATTCAATATAACAAAAAAAAAAAAAAAAAAAAAGAGATCGTCGGTTAACAATCTAAGAATGATGGTTCTGGCGATTTCTAACCGTGTTGCACCTCTTGTAAAAAAAAAAAAAAAAGAAGTATTTCTTTTAAAATACTATAAATCTTAAAATATTTTATATTTAATTTTTTTTAAATATTTTTGTAATTTACAATTCTGTGTTTTAACATAAAAGGCTATTTCACCCACCCTAGTTAACTTTGACACAAAAAATTGACGTAAATAGGTGTAAGGGCTAATTGCGGGGGAAAATGTTAGTTTCACATATTGGAGGACAGTAAGGAAAATAGTCCTAACAAAGCATTAACAGAAACTTAAAGAACTAGGGTATTTGTGTTGTTAACCTAATAATTTTTCTTATAACCTATAAAATATTAAAGAGGCAATTCCACGTAATAACTCAAATATAATCGTTGCTTTATATTTCATTAACTGAAGACTTTACTTAAACAAATTTGGTATTCCACCATCGAGATGGTAAAATACTATTAATATATTTAATTAATTCAATTAATATGAGAGCAAACTATGCTTACAACTCAAATCCCATCAACCCTCTTTTACAATCTTAATATGGTAGTGTAATTAGTCAGTTTGTAATAAATTTGTCTATTCAATTGCGAGGTGAGGCTTATGAAAAAGATTTATAAAATTTGATTGTGAGTGTAATAATATAAATTAGCACGGTTAATCTTTCTGTATCAGGTTTTCCAAAAGTCCATTCAGTACTCTGTAGCACTGACATGCCTGTTGGAAATAACATAGAATACCATATATCCTAACATAATCCCAAGATCATAGTCACCATTGCAATCACATTTGTATATAAATGAACTACAATGAATTAACACAGCATAAATACCTCTTTTCCTATCTCTGAAGCAACAAATTAATCTGGAGAAAAACCACGAAGTGTATTTCTGTTTTCCAAATCTAGAGAGAGAGAGCGTATTTTTCTTTTTGAAAATTAGTGTGTGTTGTGTCTTACTAAAAGAAAGATTTTTTTTTTCTTTATATATGTAGCGGTTAGAGAGAAACTGCATTGGCAGTTTCATTCCACACACGTCGCTTGGGGTAACCCATCATGGGTGTACCTTTTCCAATATCTCCCACTCACACATGATGGGAATATCTCTCTCTGTGCTTCTTTAAGGTTCATACCATAGTAAATATGCCGCGTGACCATGTATACTTCGAGAGCACGTTAGTCATATATCTGTTAGGAGTATATAACTTCTCGAATTGTGAAACTCAGGTTGTATGTTGTTATGCAATACACTAGATTACTTATCACATTTTTCTAACAATCTCATTTACAAAAAATATCCGTTGTATTCATAATTATGTTCTATCTTTACATAAAAGTAAAACAATTGGTCGACCAATGATACACGTGATTATAAGTGATAATTCAAAATCGTAATCTCCTTTTTTTCTCGATTCTTGCAACTTTTATTTAACTTGCTTTTCTAGAAATGTCCCAGCAGAGAATTTATCTTAATCATTTGGTAACACTCTAAGATAGCAATCATTAAATGAAGTTTTCAAGAAACAGAATAGAGTAATAAGGGTATTCTTTGAGATTTTATTCTTAAAAAAACCCAAGGTCTCACACAATGTTAAAGTTGAGATTTTGACTTTCATTACCCCTTTGGTCAATGTTTTGCACATGTGGTATGAATCACATGCTACAGCATTTCCTCCTTTCCCATGGAGTGCATGTCTCTTTTCTTGAAATGCTGTACAGATTTTAGTTCAGACATACCTAATGTCTAACTTGAGTTCACTTTACATACTTTAATTCATCAGAACTCTAATCTGGCAATTAGACAGATAAAGTGATCATTTATCACTTGTGGTCACATTTCATTATGACATTTTTAATTCTATTTTCTAGGTGACGTTAAACATTTTATGTGGCTCTCTATTATCACCTAGATAATAAGCTTAAAATCGTCTCATCTCCATTACGAAGTAATGGAGGCGATTGCCTGTGTGAGAAGGCCAATCTTTTAGCTGTCCGACATGCTTTTAAAATACACACATATTATAATATGTACATAACTAATATGTATATACATATATACTTCTTCAGTGTTCATAATAATCTAAATTGAGCATTGAAATATTGTTATTTAATATTGATAAGACAAATGTGAACAATTTTGGGAAATCTCAAAGTATAAGTACCTTCAACACCTACGTAAGCCTAGAGATCTAACATGTCTATTGAAAGTATCTCTTGGTATAGGCTTTGTGAATGGATCCGTAGCCATGTATGCGTAGATATGTACTCATTTTCACCTCCTTTTGTGCCACCAAGTCTCGCACAAAATTATATTTGATATCTATGCGTTTCGTTTTACACAGATATTGGGATCCTTAGTGTATGCTATTGCTGCTTGACTATCACAGTTTATTCTCACTGGTTCAATAGCAACATTAATATTCCCAGATGATTCATGAACCATCTCAACCAACGGTCTTGCACTGCAGCTGAAAATGCTACAAACTCAGCCTCCATTGTAGATAAGGCTATGCATGATTGTTTCTTACTGCTCCAAGATATGGCCCTGCCATTTAGTAAGAAAACATATCCGGAAGTAGATTCTTCTCATCTAAATTCCTCCCCAATCGCATCGGTGTAGCCTCTCAAGTGTAAATCATTTCCTTGATAACATAATGAGAAATCAGCTGTCCCTTTTAGATATCTTAAGATTCTCTTATTGCTTTCCAATGTGCTTGTCCTGGGTCAGACTGGTATCTACTTACCAACCCAACGGCAAACAGATGTCGGCTCTAGTGCACATCATGGCGTACATGAGACTTCCAACAACACTTGTATAAGGAACATTCTTCATTTGTTCCTTTTCTTGTGGAGTCTTCGGACACATTTTACGACTTAAAGTCTCCACCTTTCGCGATAGGGTTGTCTATGGGTTTACAATCTTGCATATGAAATCGTTCAGAATTTTCTTAATGTAGGTTCTTGTGAAAGAGATACTAATTTTCTTGAGCGATCTCTTGAAATCTGACTCCAAGAATATATGCAGACTTCACCCATATCTTCTCTCAAAATGAGATGATAACCATCCTTTGATTCATTGACAAATCCCTTATCATTTCCAGTATAAGTATATCATCAACATATAATGATAATATAACAAATTTGTTATTGGATCTCTTTGTATATACACAATGATCTTCATTATCATTTTGAAATCATTCGACATTATCACATTATGAAATCGAATATACCACTGTCTTGAGGACTGCTTGAGGCCATAAATTGACTTTAAAAGTCTACCACACTTTGTGTTCTTGACCTTCTCTAAAAAACCTATTGGTTGACCATATAGATTTCTTCTTGTAATTCTCCATTGAGAAAAGCAGTTTTACATCCATTTGATGCAATTCAAGATCCATGCTAGCAACTATAGCTAAAATAAGTCGAATTGAGGTAAACCGTACAACAGGTGAAAAAGTTTCTTCATAATCTATTCCTTCTTGTTGTGTATACCCCTTCGCGACTAAGCGAGCTTTGTATCTTTCAATACTGCCATCAGCTTTACGCTTGATTTTGAGAACCCACTTGTTCCCAATAGCTTTGCGTCCTTTCGGTAAATCAACCAATTCCCATACTTGGTTTGATTTCATAGACTCCAATTCTTCTTCCATTGCTTTCATCCTCATTTACATTCCTTGGCTCTTCGTCATCTGTGGAGTAACTAGAAAAATTTCCCCCTTAATCTCAAATCGTCGACGTGGACTTGTTTCCTGTTTGATCGACGTATTGGAGATTGATTGGTGTTACTCCCACTGGACCAGCTATCATAGTTGGATCGCCAGTAGGATGATGGAGGATCTGAAACTGATTCATCAACTTCCATATTGCTCCCACTGGGATGAAGTATAAAAACTGATTGTCGGCAACAAAATTGCCTTGGTCTTGTGTTTCATATAGAAACAGTCTTTACCTATTTCGCCCTTCTTAGGAAAATCAGTTTCTAAGAATGTGACAATCTCGTGATTCAACTCAGTAATGCTACCACTTTCTTGTTCTCCTATGAGACGTATCCCTTTGAATGTTCTGAATATCTTATGAAGATACATTTCTTCCCCCTTGGACCTAATTTTCTATATTTATGGGAAGGATCATGAACATAGGCAGACACATCCCCATGGCTTTAGGAGACTCAAATCGGGTTTCCGATTTATCCATAACTCATATGGTGTAGTAGTAATAGATTTGGATGGTACTCGATTGAGGATATATGTGGCAGTCAATAAGGCTCACCCAAAAGGTGATGGGCAAGTTTGCTTGTGCCACATAGACCTCACAATCTCAAGTAGGGTTTTGTTTTCTTCGTTCTGCAACATCGTTTGTTGCGGAGTACTGGGAATGGTTAATTGACGTTCTATTCCCATTTCATCACAAAAATTTCTAAACTGATCAGATAAATATTCACGTCCTCAATCGGTTTCGTAGAATTTTATGTTTTATCTAATTGATTTCAACTAAGTTTTTTAAACTTTTGAAAGCATTCTAAAGCTTCGATTTTGAGAAATCAAGAAAACATAACCATATCGAGTGAAATATCTAAATGTGATGAAATAAACAGCCCCATGTCTAGCCCTCACATTCATTTGACCACATATGTAGAATGAATTAGTTGCAATGGAACTTCAGCTCTTATCGCTTTTCCAAATGGTTTTCTTGCTGTTTTTCCAGCTAGGCAATGTTCACAAGTAATCAAGTCTACTTTTGTTAAGGATCCTAACAAGCCTTCTCTTGCTAGTATATTCATTCGTTGTTGGCCATATGGCCAAGCCTTGCATGCCATACATTACCATCATATTAGAAGATGTAATAAAGGAAAAACAAACATTACTATTATTATAAGTAACATCAAATACTATAAAACCATCGAAAAATAACCACAACCATAGTATGTTGTGTCCAAAAATAAATGGACACCAGTACTGAAAAAATTTAAATTAAAACCAAGTTTAACAGTTCTAACACGGAAATCAAATTTCGACGAATATCGGGTGCATATAACACGTCATGTAGGTATAGGATTCAACCTCCACGCATGATCAATTTACATGTGCCGATACCTTTAACTTCCACTTTTGAATTGTTACCTACATATATCCATTTTGTTTCCCGTGGTATTCGTCGAAACTCTATGAAAGCACTCCTGTCTTTCGCTATGTGGTCTGTTGCTGCTGAATCTACAGTCACAAAGGATGAGACTCAGTTAGAAAAACAGAACTGGAAACATTTATATAACTTACTTGTGCAAACAAGTAATTTACCTTCTTCGGCTCGCTACAATCGCGAGCAAAATGTCCCTTGTTACCACAATTATAGCATTTCACCTTTGCCATATTCCTCTTCCTAGCAGGATGCTTTCCTTTTCCATGTTTGAAGAACTTTCTCTTCTTCCCTTGAGCCTTTTCAGTATTGCCTTTTCTTTGGGATCCACCTTGGAATTTACGTTTAAATCCCTTCCCACCATGTGAACTGGAACCAGCCATATACACATCAGTATTTTCCTTACTCGCATTAAGGCGATCTTCTTCCAGTTCCAAATGGCGTATGACATCTTCTAATTTCTGATGCCCTCATTGTGGGTAAGGTGTATTTTCATATGTTCCCAATTTTGAGGCAATGACTTATGACAGCTTGAACCTGTTGTTCATCAGTTAAGACATGACCTGCATCTCTCAACTCACTTATCATGTTTGACAAATGCCGTAAATGTACTCTCATAGTATGTTCAGGCTTTTTCTTTATGTGTCAAACTTGATAGTGAGTGACCGGAGTTTGGTAATGGACGTACCGCCAAACTTTGTAGCAAGTGCGGACCACATGTCCTTTGCTAATTCAAAATCCCGGCACTTCTTCATGAGATCATTGTCCATGCTGCTCAACAAAGTGATGCGAGCAGTGGAATTCTTCTTCTTCCATATGTCATAAGCGGCACGGTCTCGTCTATGTTGAGCCGTGACTCCCTCTTCAGGCTCTTCCATGGTTGTAGTAAGAGCTTCAAAAACCTCTTGTTCTTCAAAAATATTGGATTTTCATGCTCCATATCTCATAATTGTCGCCGTTAAATTTTTCTCCTTTGTTAAGTTCGGCGACAATGTTCTTAGATGCAGATGCCATTTCTAAACAAAATTACATGTTGGATAATGCATGTTATTCAATGCTCGGAACATACATATTCCTTTAATTAATTATACCAATAATAATTGTATATTAGATTTGGAATCAAAAGTTAACAATGTCACAACATCATCCAAAATTCCAATTTCCAATTATCATAGATATAATTAATTGCAATTCTAAAAATATATTTAGACACAATTATATAAAATAAATCACATCAATTCACATAAAATTTTAAATTTGAAATAAATAAATTAATTCCATTATGTAAATAGAATTCAACATGTAATGAAATTAAAACAAACAATTTCAAAAAAAATTAAGTGTACAGCCACATTCCTAAAACTGGTAAGGATCGATAATCCTTATCCTAAGGTCTTTATCTAACTTGTAATTAACCCTAGGCAGGGAACTCCCAGTTTCTTATGATGTCCTTTACGAGTGGAGACTCCTATTGATGCACCAGCTGTCTTTTTCGCACCCCAATCTATGTACTCCTTGATATAGTTGTTGACCAACGTCTATAATTTTATTGTCATTTTTAAAGTTATGAACTTTCAGCTTGGTCCAAACCATATCAAGGAGACCACGAAATTAGGGTAACCAAGAGTCTCTCTTTAGAACTTGATATTTCGACTCATCTTCCTTTAAATCCCCCTATCCAGACAATTTCCTGAATCTTTTCATTCACATGAATGAAATGATTTACGAGTTGCACCAACTCATCCTCTGTGTCTCTTAAAATCAATGTGTAAGTTTGTAGAGTTCTAATCATGTTCATAACCCTTTCCCTTTGAGCTGTTGTTTTTTCAACCATTGCACTTCTATAACTTAACATTTTTCTGTAACAAATACAAAAAAAACTATTTATTTATCAAATAAAGGTTGACTATATTTGATAAACAATATATATACGTGTTTATGGTTCAATAACAAAATTAGACTCATAACAATATACCAAGTATTCATTTTTATTCCTTACAGCAAAAGGAAAAAAAATTTAGAATACTTCATGCGCCTCCACGCGCCGCCTAGGAGAGTTCACGCAGCACCACGCGCCGGCGGAAGCTTCCACGCGCCTCCACACGCGGCGGGGTACTCCACGCACGTGACACGCGTTCACACAAATTCAGGTCGGGTCGACCCGTTTCACATTCAAACAGGTCGATCCTAACTCGAGTTTGACCCGTTGACCTTGTTGACTTTACAGTTTGGGTGTTGACCAGGTTTGACTGACCCGTTTGGTCTTGCGGGTCATGCGTTGACTGGGTTCGACCGACCCGTTTGACTTTACAGGTCGAGTTTGACTCATTACCAGGTTTGACTAACCTGTTTGGTCATATGGGTCGGGTCCACGGGTCAACTTGACCCAATTTTTTATTTTGGTTATGGGTTGGGCCGGATAGGAATATATTGGCTTTGTAAATATAGTTAACACAAAAACAAAATTAGCCCAGTGGTTAGGGTATTGGTTTTCAACCATGGAGACTTAGATTCAAATATCGCCACCCACGCCTATTTGAATTTTTTTAAAAAAAGAAGTCAAACAGGAAAAATGACATGTCATTCATCAGTTTGGATCGAAAACGACATGTCGGTTNACCTCTTGTAAAAAAAAAAAAAAAAAGAAGGTAATTTCTTTTAAAAATACTAATAAATCTTAAATATATTTTATATTTAATTTTTTTTCTAAATATTTTTGTAATTTACAATTCTGTGTTTTAACATAAAAGGTCTATTTCACCCATCCCTAGTTAACTTTGACACAAAAAATTGACGATAATAGGTGTAAGTGGCTAATTGCGGGGGAAAATGTTAGTTTCACATATTGGAGGACATGTAAGGAAAATAGTCCTAACAAAGCATTAACAGAAACTTAAAAGACTAGGGTATTTGTGTTGTTAACCTAATAATTTTTTCTATACTCTTATAAAATATTGAAAGAGGCAACTTCCACGTAATTAACTCAATATATAATCGTTGCTTTTTTATATTCATTAACCTGAAGACTTTACTTAAACAAATTTGGTATTCCACCATCGAGATGGTAAAATACTATTAAATAATATTTAATTAATTCAATTAATATGAGAGCACAACTATGCTTACAACTCAAATCCCATCAACCCTCTTTTACAATCTTAATATGGTAGTTTGTAATTAGTCAGTTTGTAATAAATTTTGTCTATTCAATTGCGAGGTGTCAGGCTTATGAAAAAAGATTTATAAAATTTGATTGTGAGTGTAATAATATAAATTAGCACGGTTAATCTTTCTCGTATCAGGTTTTCCAAAAGTCCTTCATTCAGTACTCTGTAGCTACTGACATGCCTGTTGGAAATAACATAGAATACCATATATCCTAACATAATCCCAAGATCATAGTCACCATTGCAATCACATTTGTATATAAATGAACTACAATGAATTAACACAGCATAAATACCTCTTTTCCTTATCTCTGAAGCAACAAAATTAATCTGGAAGAAAACCACGAAGTGTATTTCTGTTTTCCAAATTCTAGAGAGAGAGAGCGTATTTTTCTTTTTGAAAATTAGTGTGTGTTGTGTCTTACTAAAAGAAAGATTTTTTTTTTCTTTTATATGTAGCGGTTAGAGAGAAACTGCATTTGGCAGTTTCATTCCACACACGTCGCTTGGGGTAACCCATCATGGGTGTACCTTTATCCAATATCTCCCACTCACACATGATGGGACTATCTCTCTCTGTGCTTCTTTAAGGTTCATACCATAGTAAATATGCCGCGTGACCATGTATACTTCGAGAGCACGTTAGTCATATATCTGTTAGGAGTATATAACTTCTCGAATTGTGAAACTCAGGTTGTATGTTGTTGGCAATACACTAGATTACTTACACATTTTCTAACAATCTCATTTACAAAAAATATCCGTTGTATTCATAATTATGTTCTATCTTTACATAAAGTAAAACATATTGGTCGACCAATGAATACACGTGATTATAATGTGTAATTCAAAATCGTAATCTTCCTTTTTTCTCGATTCTTGCAACTTTTATTTAACTTGCTTTTCTAGAAATGTCCCAGCAGATTGAATTTATCTTAATCATTTGGTAACACTCTAAGATAGCAATCATTAATAAGTTTCAAGAAACAGAATAGAGTAATAAGGGTATTCTTTGAGATTTTATTCTTAAAAAAAACCCAAGGTCTCACACAATGTTTAAAGTTGAGATTTTGACTTTCATTCCCCCTTTGGTCAATTGTTTTGCACATGTGGTATGAATCACATGCTACAGCATTTCCTCCTTTCCCATGGATGCATGTCTCTTTTCTTGTATGCTGTACAGATTTTAGTTCAGACATACCTAATGTCTAACTTGATGTTCACTTTACATACTTTTAATTCATCAGAACTCTAATCTGGCAATTAGACAGATAAAGTGATCATTTATCACTTGTGTCACATTCATTATGACATTATTTAAATTCTATTTTCTAGTGACGTTAAACATTTTAGTTTTGGCTCTCTATTATCACCTAGATAATAAGCTTAAAATCGTCTCATCTCCATTCCTACGAAGTAATGAGGCGATTGCCTGTGTGAGAAGGCCAATCTTTTAGCTGTCCGACATGCTTTTCAAAATCACACATATTATTAATATGTACATAACTATATGTATATACATATTACTTCTTCATGTATGTTCCATAATAATCTAAATTGAGCATTGACAATATTGTTATTTAATATTGATAAGACAAATGTGAACAATTTTGGGAAATCTCAAAGTATAAGTACCTTCAACACCTACGTAAGCCTAGAGATCTAACATTGTCTATTGAAAGTATCTCTTGGTATAGGCTTTGTGAATGGATCCGTAGCCATGCTTGCGTAGATATGTACTTCTTTTTCACCTCCTTTTGTGCCACCAAGTCTCGCACAAATTATATTTGATATCTATGCGTTTCGTTTTACCATTATATGGGATCCTTAGTGTATGCTATTGCTGCTTGACTATCACAGTTTATTCTCACTGGTTCAATAGCACATATTAATCCCAGATTGATTCATGAACCATCTCAACCAAACGGCTTCTTGCACTGCGCTGAAATGCTACAAACTCAGCCTCCATTGTAGAAAGGCTATGCATGATTGTTTCTTACTGCTCCAAGATATGGCCCTGCCATTTAGTAAGAAAACATATCCGGAAGTAGATTTCTTCTCACTAAATCTCCTCCCCAATCAGCATCGGTGTACCTCTCAAGTGTAAATCATTTCCTTGATAACATAATGAGAAATCAGCTGTCCCTTTTAGATACTTAAGATTCTCTCTCATTGCTTTCCAATGTGCTTGTCCTGGGTCAGACTGGTATCTACTTACCAACCCAACCATAACAGATGTCGGCTCTAGTGCACATCATGGCGTACATGAAGATTCCAACACACTTGTATAAGGAACATTCTTCATTTGTTCCTTTCTTGTGGAGTTTCGGACACATTTTACGACTTAAAGTCTCACCTTTCGCGATAGGGTTGTCTATGGGTTTACAATCTTGCATATGAAATCGTTCAAAATTTTTCTTAATGTATGGTTTCTTGTGAGAGATACTAATTTTCTTGAGCGATCTCTTGAAATCTTGACTCCAAGAATATATGCAGCTTCACCCATATCTTTCATCTCAAAATGAGATGATAACCTCCTTTGATTTCATTGACAAATCCCTTATCATTTCCAGCTATAAGTATATCATCAACATATAATGATAATTAACAAATTTGTTATTGGATCTCTTTGTATATACACAATGACTTCATTTATCATTTTGAAATCATTCGACATTATCCATTAGGAAATCGAATATACCACTGTCTTGAGGACTGCTTGAGGCCATAATTGACTTTAAAAGTCTACACACTTTGTTTTCTTGACCTTCTCTAATAAAACCTATTGGTTGATCCATATAGATTTCTTCTTGTAATTCTCCATTGAGAAAAGCAGTCTTTACATCCATTTGATGCAATTCAAGATCCATGCTAGCAACTATAGCTAAATAATTCAATTGAGGTAACCGTACAACAGTGAAAAAGTTTTCTTCATAACTCTTCCTTCTTGTTGTGTATACCCCTTCGCGACTAAGCGAGCTTTGTATCTTTCAATACTGCCATCAGCTTTACGCTTGATTTTGAGAACCCACTTGTTCCCAATAGCTTTGCGTCCTTTCGTAAATCAACCATCCCATACTTGGTTTGATTTCATAGACTCCAATTCTTCTCCATTGCTTTCATCCTCATTTACATTCCTTGGCTCTTCGTCATCTGTGGAGTAACTAGAAAAATTTCCCCCTTAATCTCAAATCTCGACGTGGAACTTGTTTCCTGTTTGATCGACGTATTGGAGATTGATTGGTGTTACTCCCACTTGGACCACTATCATAGTTGGATCGCCATAGGGAATGATGGAGGATCTGAAACTGATTCATCAACTTCCATATTGCTCCCACTGGGATGAATATAACCAACTGATTGTCGGCAACAAAATTGCCTTGGTCTTGTGTTTCATATAGAAACAAGTCTTTACCTATTTCGCCCTTCTTAGGAAAATCAGTTTCTAAGAATGTGACATCTCGTGATTCAAACTCAGTAATGCTACCACTTTCTTGTTCTCCTATGAAGACGTATCCCTTTGAATGTTCTGAATATCTTATAAGATACATTCTTTCCCCCTTGGACCTAATTTTCTATATTTATGGAAGGATCATGAACATAGGCAGCACATCCCCATGGCTTTAGGAGACCAAATCGGGTTTCCGTTTTATCCATAACTCATATGGTGTAGTATTAATAGATTTGGATGGTACTCGATTGAGGATATGTGTGCAGTCAATAAGGCATCACCCCAAAAGGTGATGGGCAAGTTTGCTTGTGCCATCATAGACCTCACAATCTCAAGTAGGGTTTGTTTTCTTCGTTGCTGCAACACGTTTGTTGCGGAGTACTGGGAATGGTTAATTGACGTTCTATTCCCATTTCATCACAAAAATTTCTAAACTGATCAGATAAATATTCACGTCCTCAATCGGTTCGTAGAACTTTTATGTTTTTATCTAATTGATCTCAACTAAGTTTTTAAACTTTTGAAAGCATTCTAAAGCTTCTGATTTTTGAGAAATCAAGAAAACATAACCATATCGAGTGAAATCATCTATAAATGTGATGAAATAAACAGCCCCATGTCTAGCCCTCACATTCATTTGACCACAATTCGAATGAATTAGTTGCAATGGAACTTCAGCTCTTATCGCTTTTCCAAATGGTTTCTTGCTGTTTTTCCAGCTAGCAATGTTCACAAGTAATCAAGTCTACTTTTGTTAAGGATCCTAACAAGCCTTCTCTTGCAGTATATTCATTCGTTGTTGGCCAATATGGCCAAGCCTTGCATGCCATACATTCACATCATCATTATTAGAAGATGTAATAAGGAAAAACAAACATTACTATTATTATAGTAACATCAAATACTATAAACCATCGGAAAAATACCCACACCATAGTATGTTGTGTCCAAAATAATGGACACCAGTACTGAAAAAATTTATTAAACCAGTTTAACAAGTTCAAACGGAAATCAAATTTCGACGAATATCGGGTGCATATAACACGTCATGTAGGTATAGGATTCAACCTCCACGCATGATCAATTTACATGTGCCGATACCTTTAACTTCCACTTTTGAATTGTTACCTACATATATCCTTTTGTTTCCCGTGGTATTCGTCGAAACTCTATGAAAGCACTCCTGTCTTTCGCTATGTGGTCTGTTGCTGCTGAATCTACATCCACAAAGGATGAGACTCAGTTAGAAAAACAGAACTGGAAACATTTAATAACTTACTTGTGCAAACAAGTTTTACCTTCTTCGGCTCGCTACAATCGCGAGCAAAATGTCCCTTGTTACCACAATTATAGCATTTCACCTTTGCCATATTCCTCTTCCTAGCAGATGCTTCTTCTTTTCCATGTTTGAAGAACTTTCTCTCTTTCCCTTGAGCCTTTTCAGTATTGCCTTTTCTTTGGGATCCACCTTGGAATTTACGTTTAAATCCCTTCCCACCATGTGAACTGGAACCAGCCATATACACATCAGTATTTTCCTTACTCGCATTAAGGCGATCTTCTCCGTTCCAAATGGCGTATGACATCTTCTAAATTTCTGATGCCCTCATTGTGGGTAAGGTGTATTTTCATATGTTCCCATTTTGAGGCAATGACCTTATGACAGCTTGAACCTGTTGTTCATCAGTTAAGAACATGACCTGCATCTCTCAACTCACTTATCATGTTTGACAAATGCCGTAAATGTACTCTCATAGTTATGTTCAGGCTTTTTCTTATATGTGTCAAACTTGATAGTGATGACCGGAGTTTGTAATGGACGTACCGCCAAACTTTGTAGCAAGTGCGGACCACATGTCCTTTGCTAATTCAACATCCCGCACTTCTTCATGAGATCATTGTCCATGCTGCTCAACAAAGTGATGCGAGCAGTGGAATTCTTCTTCTTCCATATGTCATAAGCGGCACGGTCTCGTCTATGTTGAGCCGTGACTCCCTCTTCAGGCTCTTCCATGGTTGTAGTAAGAGCTTCAAAAACCTCTTGTCTTTCCAAAACATATTGATTTTCATGCTCCATATCTCATAATTGTCGCCGTTAAATTTTTCTCCTTTGTTAAGTTCGGCGACAATGTTCTTAGATGCAGATGCCATTTCTAAACAAAATTACATGTTGGATAATGCATGTTATTCAATGCTCGAAATACATATTATTTAATTAATTATACCAATAATATGTATATTAGATTTGGAATCAAAGTTAACAATGTCAACAATCATCATCCAAATTCCAATTTCCAATTATCATAGATATAATTAATTGCAATTCTAAAAATATATTAGACACAATTATAAAATAAAATCAACATCAATTCACATAAAATTTTAAATTTGAATAAATAAAATTAATTCCATTATGTAAATAGAATTCAACATGTAATGAAATTAAAACAAACAATTCTCAAAAAAAATTAAGTGTACAGCCACATTCCTAAAACTGGTAAGGATCTGATAATCCTTATCCTAAGGTCTTTATCTAACTTGTAATTACCCTAGGCAGGGGAACTCCCAGTTTCTTATGATGTCCTTTCGAGGGGGACTCCTATTGATGCACCAGCTGTCTTTTTCGCACCCCAATCTATGTACTCCTTGATATAGTTTTTGACCAAACGTCTATAATTTTTATTGTCATTTTTAAAGTTATGAACTTTCAGCTTGGTCCAAACCATATCAAGGAGACCACAAATTAGGGTAACCAAGAGTCTCTCTTAGAACTTGTATTTCGACTCATCTTCCTTTAATCCCCCTATCCAGACAATTTCCTGAATCTTTTCATTCACATGATGAAATGATTTACGAGTTGCACCAACTCATCCTCTGTGTCTCTTAAAATCAATGTGTAAGTTTGTAGAGTTCTAATCATGTTCATAACCCTTTCCCTTTGAGCGGGTGTTCTAGCAACCATTGCACGTCTATAACATAACATTTTTCTGTAACAAATACAAAAAAACTATTTATTTATCAAATAAAGGTTGACTATATTTGATAAACAATATATATACTTGTTTATGGTTCAATAACAAAATTAGACTCATAACAATATACCAATTATTTTTTTATTCCTTACAGCAAAGGAAAAAAAATTTAGAATACTTCATGCGCCTCCACGCGCCCCTAGAGAGTTCACGCAGCACCACGCGCCGCGGAAGCTTCCACGCGCCTCCACCGGCGGGTACTCCACACGTGACACGCGTTCACACAAATTCAGGTCGGTGTCGACCCGTTCTCCATTCAAACAGGTCGATCCTAACTCGAGTTTGACCCGTTGACCTTGTTGACTTTACAGTTTGGGTGTTGACCAGTTTGACTGACCTTTTTTGGTCTTGCGGGTCATGCGTTGACTGGGTTCGACCGACCCGTTTGACTTTACAGGTCGAGTTTGACTCTTACCAGGTTTGACTAACCTGTTTGGTCATATGGGTCGGTCCACGGGTCAACTTGACCCAATTTTTTTATTTTGGTTATGGGTTGGGCCGATAGGATATATTGGCTTTGTAAAATAGTTAACACAAAAACAAAATTAGCCCAGTGGTTAGGGTATTGGTTTTCAACCATGGAGACTTAGATTCAAATATCGCCACCCACGCCTATTTGAATTTTTTTAAAAAAAGAAGTCAAACAGGAAAAATGACATGTCATTCATCAGTTTGGATCGAAAACGACATGTCGGTTCTTGTCGTCTTCAACCTCTGTCCGGTTCTGCAACTGGGTACCCGACCGGAAATCAACTCATACGAAACCCGAAACTTCAAAGAGGCATATCTAAGTCATTTAAAACTCCATTTTTTATGATTCAAAACCATTTTCTTCATAATTTCATAAGGAATTTAATGGTCTAATTATCATTACCAAATGATAACTTTTTACATACAAAATTTGAAAAATTCAGAACTGCATTTGACAAACCAATAACAGGCTTCAAAATTAACAGTATGAATTTAAAACAATGAACCACAGCTCTGATACCAATGTTGAAATACCATAGAAAACATATATCCAACATAATCCCAAGATCATAGTCACCATTGCAATCATATTTGTATTAAATGAACTACAATGAATTAACACGCATAAATACCTCTTTTCTTATCTCTGAAGCAACAAATAAATCTGGAAGAAAATCACGAAGTATATTTCTGTTTTCCAAATTCTAGAGAGAGAGACGTATTTTTCTTTTTGAAAATTGGTGTGTGTTGTGTCTTACTAAAAGAAGAATTTTTTCTTTTATATGTAGCGGTTAGAGAGAACTGCATTTGGCAGCTTCATTCCACAAACGTCCTTGGGGTAACCCATCATGGTGTACCTTTATCCAATATTATACAGCTATTCTCATGGCTGAAGCTCTGATCACAGCTGCGAAGTGCTTTGTTCCTAAATCAAAGGAGGAAGAAGAGAATCGAAAGAATCTACAACAGTTACAGAACATAATCGCAACCCTTCCAGAAACAGAGGTTGGCGACTCAGCATCTCTGTCATATCAAGTTTTTGGTTTCAACCCATGGTTGGTCTTGAGGAATCATGTGGATGCAACAACACTTCATCTCTCGACCCACTGACTTTTACCTTATCTCCTTCCAAATCAGGTACTGCTTGGCTTAAAGCTCTCCTTTTCTCTATAATGAATCGAACTCGATTTGATTTTTCAACTCACCCCTTGCTACCACTAGTTGTCCATAGTGTGTTCCCTTCACGGATTTTGACCTTTTCAAGACCACTCCGATTGCTGATCCTGAAGTTCTTCCATCACCACGTTATTTTTGCAACTCATATACCTTTCACTTTGTTACCAGATTCCACAAAAATCATCTTGCCCGATTGTTTACATTTGTAGAAATCCTAAGATGTGCTCGTTTCTTTATGTCATTTCGTGAGAAGTGAAACCCAAGGATCTGCCTCCACTGTCGCTGAAGATGCATTTGAAATGTTTTTGTGAAGGGATTTTCCGTGTGGATCCTATTGGGATCAGTTTTTAGGATATTGGAAAGCAAGTTTAGAGTTTCCAAGCAAGATCCTTTTCTTGAAATATGAAGATTATAAAGAGGAGCCTTTACTGAATATAAAGAGAGTGGCGGAGTTTGTTGGTCGGCCATTTTCTTTAGAAGAAGAAGAAAATGGGACTGTGCAAGAAATTTTGAAACTATGTAGTTTTGAGAAAATGAAAAACTTGGAGGTGAGTAAGAATGGATTCTACCGTGTTCGCAAAACTAAAAACGATGTATTCTTTAGAGAAGGAAAGGTTGGAGATTGGGAGAATCATCTAACAAATGAAATGGCGGAACGTCTTGATGAAATAGCAAGGCAAAAGTTCCACGGTTCCGGTTTAATGTTTTAGTTTTTTACCCAAGATTAGTTATCTGTTCTATTCTGTTCTTCTTTGATGGTTAAATTAATGTAGAGTTTGTATTACTTCCATTTCCATAGGAGATGATTGTAACTTGTAAGATGCGATTGAACGATTCAGATCAATTGCAAATATTTTCTTTACATTCTATTATTAATTAATATCAACCCTAAAGTATACATAAGTTTATTGTAAAATCACCATCATATACCACCTAATTCAAATTTTATAATCAAAGTTGAGAACAGCTAACATCAAACCACAACGTTTATCTTCACTATCTGGATTTATAGGCTGAAATTTAGTGGGTTTCTTGGCCCAAAATACAAACTTATAGCCCAAATCAAATAAAAATTCATTCAAACCCACCAATAGCGTTCAAAAAAAAGTTCATCTTCACTATCTGAGGTTGACAAATCTATAAGATGCTATGTATACAGTTAAATTGATTGAGGAAACGTATGATTGTGGGAAAATAATTGCATAATACAAATAATGCAAAGAAAGATTTTAGTTGTTTGTGAATGAGCCTGCTGTGTGGTGAAATCATTGAATAGTTGTCGACTTGATAGTCATTTTTGTTGTGTATTATTGCTGATTTTGCTCTTAATAAGTTCGTGAACTAGAAAACCATCCAAACTTTAATGCGAGTAGGGGATCTGTATTAACTACCAAAGGCACGGTTGAGATGGAAGCTTGCATAATGGATGGAAAAACAAAGAGAAGTGGAGCTGTTTCTGGACTTACCACTGTTGTTAATCCTATATCTCTGGCACGACTTGTCATGGAGAAGACTCCTCATATTTATCTTGCATTTGATGGAGCAGAGGATTTTGCTAGGGAGCAAGTTAGTTACAATCTTAATCTGCCTACTCTATGTTGTTTATGTTAAGCTCATACCTGTATAGCTGAGGGCCTGTCTTTTTTGGCTCTGATTTAAATTTGAAGTTCTGTTTACATGCAAACTTGCTTGCATGGAGCTCGTGTTGGTTCCCCTACGTTTCATTGACTATTTTCATATTGTGGTGATACTGCTCTGAACTTGTCTTATTATTATTAAAAGTAAAACAGCTGTAAGCAAATTTTCTCAAGAAGCTATGCAATATAATGTTGTTTTATACCGTTAGATATTTGTTGGAAGGAAGATCTCCACAGTCTTGTTTTCCTGATTTTGAACAATATCTAAAAGAAGCATGTATACACAGTACTTCCTACATTATTTAATAGTTCTTTTCCTGATTTTGAATAATATCTAAAAGAAGCATGTTCTTTATCAGAATTTCTGTCTCAGTGGAAATGTTTTTTCTAGTTCTGTGTGAACTAGACCACTTGAAGCCTTTTCTTCTCTTTTTTTTCTTGTTTACATAAATAGTTTGTTCCTGAATTTCCATAAACTAGCTGTGTATTTTTCTCTATATTAGTTTGAGTTGAATTTTGATCATCTTTTGTTGTTCACTTTGTTAGATGCATCCCCACTAGCATTTGTTAGATGAGTTTTTGATCTTGATCAAATTGTCCCATATGGTTGTGATTTTTAAATTGTCCAGGGTGTTGAAACTGTAGATTCAAGTCATTTTATTACACCAGAAAATATTGAAAGGCTAAAGCAGGCAAAAGAAGCCAATAGAGTTCAGGTATCTCTTTTTCCTAGAACTGTAGATAAATGAGATTCAGAATTCTGATGCTTTTAACTTTTCAAAAAAAATTTTACTTATTAGTTATCTCTTTTATCTGCTTCTTGAATTTTACTACCATTAAGGTTGCCCATCTGCTTGACGTTTCTGTGGTTTTGATAGAAAGTAGAAACCTAGTATGAAAATATATTTACTTAGCATGGTTTGATAACTGAGGATAGTATCAGTGTGATGCACTGACTATATATAATTGCAACTTTTAATCATTTGACATATTGTAATGTATTTTTTGGTTATGTTTCTTTAACCAGGGTATTATTTTTGGTTGTTCATTGGCTTAACTTTAATGTCCGCGTGCCTGAAAATTGGTTTTTATGTTTGAATCACTTTGATTGGTTTTTTTATTTACATGCTTGTAACATAGTTATGATTCTACAGTTAGATTATACACGCCAATTCCGAAGGATGCCAAAATGAAACTCCCTTGCGGATGGTGATAGCCAAATTGGAACTGTTGGATGTGTAGCTGTTGATAATGAAGGAAATTTAGCTTCTACAACTTCTACGGGTGGATTTGTTAACAAAATGGGTGTAGGATTGGGGATTGTTGAAGGTTGATGCTGTGCTGGAAGTAGATTGACGAATCATGTGAAACCTGGAAGAGTTTCTACTCTGCATGGACTGCATGGGATGCTTCTCTTCTTAGTAACTTAAATATATTGTAGTTTAATGTTAATCCTTTGTTTAATGACTCACTTTTGTAATGAAGTAGTTAGCCTTTTGTGTGGCTTAGCTTAGATTAAGGAAAGTTTCGGCTGTTTGTGTGAACAGTTGTTGAAGTATGTTATATGCAGGTTTTGTCTAATGAAAATGACCAGCTTTTGCGTTTTATCTCTCTTCTTCTTTGAATAACCAGCATCACAAAAACGAACATGGTATCAGAGCTTCATCAACCAACTAACGTCTAAAAGATCACTCAAAAAAACTCATCCCAAATCACCATCAAACTTCACTCTTACGCAAGAAAAATCGAAGCTTTTCAAAACTGCAACCGTTCACGCTGGCTTCCCATCTGCGTCTCTCTCACCTCTAGTGTTCAACGGGGACCAGTATCACATTTGGGCTGTTTAGAATGAGAGCCTACCTGAGAGGACAAGGCTGTGGCAGTATGTGAAGAGGAGAAACAGCTACCCCAACTTGGTCCCCCCAACCTGAACCAAATGAGATGTATGAAGAGGAAATGTCCAAGCTCCAAGAGCTCTCTCTCATATATATTCGGCAGTAACAGACCTTGTATTTACAAGGATAATGGCGTGTGAAACTGCAAAGGAGGCTTGGGATAGACTAAGAGAGGAATTCATGGGAAGTGATACAACCCGAAACATGCAGGTTATGAATCTGCGCAGGGAGTTTGAAATGCTGAGAATGCAAGAGGTAGAGAAGGTTAAGGAGTATGTGGATGACTCATGAGTGTGTGGAACAAAATCAGATTGTTGGAGTTGAGATGATGACAAGATGATAGTTGAAAAGGTGTTAGTAAGCCTTCCGGAAAGATTTGAGTCCAAGATATCTTCTTTAGAAGATTCAAAGGACCTCTCCCAAATCAGCCTTACGGAATTGGTACTGCCCTGCAGGCCCAAGAACAAAGAAGGTTGATGAGGCAGGAGGACTCAAATGAAGGTGCTATGATGCTGCTCAAAAGGGAGTGAATACGCAGGGGAGTAATAGAAGATATGCTGGGGATAGAGAGAGAAAGAGAGAGTTGGTGGACAGTGGGGAAAACAGATGGAGGAAGAAGTTATCCACCATGTTCCCACTGTAAAAAGAAGGGACATCCGGACAGCAAGTGCTGGTTCAGGCCTGGGATTCAATGCAGGGGATGCAAACAATTCGCCACATTGAGAAGGTGTGCAGGAACAAGGCTCACAACCACCACAGCAAGCACAAATGCAGATGAACAACAGCAGTCCAATGGACAACAACTGTTTGTAGCCTCATGCTTCTCAATGCAGACCTTTGGAGAAGTTTGGCTGATAGACACGATGTACTAACCACATGCTGCGAATGTGGAGAACTTTGTCAGGCGGACAGATCATACAGCTCCAAGGTGAGGATTGGAAATGGTGACTATGTAGAACAAGAGGATGGAGATGTGGCAGTCCAAACCAAGGCAGGTACAAGGTTTCTCTAATGTTTTGTTTGTACCTGAAATTGCACAAAACTTGCTAGTGTAGGTCAAATGTTAGAGAGAAATTTTACCTTACATTTCCAAAACCATTCTTGCATTATAAAGACAGTGAGGAAAAGAGTTGTTAAGTGTAAGGATGCTTGGCAAAAGCTTTCCGTTGGACTGGAAAAAACCAGAAAACTTAGCATTAATCACCAAGGCTGAAGAGTCTGATTTAGGCATAGAAGACTAGGACATTTCCATTACCCTGGAATCAAAGAACTCAAGACAAGGGACATGGTATTAGACCTGCCCGAAATAGAAGAGAAAAGAACTGTGCACAGCCTACCAACTTGGCAAACTTAGTAGGCCACCATTCCCTTCGGATCAAGCCTGAGAGCAAGTCACAAGTTGCAATTGATCCACTCAGATGTGTGTGGCCCTATGAGGAACGAATCTCTAAATGGCAGCAGTATTTTGTACTCTTCATAATGATTTTTCAAGAATGGCTTGGGTGTATTTCTTAAGCAGAAAGTGAGTGGCTGCTGTGTTCAAACAATTCAAGTTGCTGTGGAGATGAAGCTGGAACCTTGATCAAGGCAGTGGAGGACGACAAGGGACTGAGTACACCTCAAATGAGTTCAGATGATATGCAGCCTAGCTGGAATACAGCAACAGTTCACAGCACCATACACCCCTCAACAAAATGGTGTCTCTGAGAGAAGAATCGAACCATTATGGAAATGCCAGGTGCATGATACTGGAAAAAGCCTTCCTAAGTGTTCTGGGCAGAAGCTGTTAATACAGCAGTTTTCCTGCTGAATAGGCGCCCACCAAGGCTGTCAAACATCAACACCAATTGAGGCATGGACTGGAATCAAGCCAACAGTAGGGAACCTGAAAGAGTTTGGAAGTATAGCTTATGTAGATTCCCAGCCACAAAGGTCTAAGTTAGATGATAAGGCAGAAATTGGGATATTTATAGGCTATAGCACAACTCTAAAGCCTAAGAGTTTATGTTCCTAAGTCCAAAGGATTGTAATCACAAGGGACATTAAGGTTGATGAATGTGGAGTATGGAATTGGGAGAACAAAGAGTTGTTGTGCAGGTTGAATCAAGTCAGAATGAGGAAGAGAGGTACTGATTCAAAGAGCAGATTCAGATGAGGGAAGAGCATGCTGTGAGAGGAACTAGACTTGGCTGATGTGTATGAAAGGTGCAATACGGCAGTGGTGGAGCCAAGATGCTATTTTGATGCTGCAAAATCTGAGTTGTGGAGGACTGCCATGCAGGAAGAATTGAGCATGATCAATAAAACCAAACCTGGAAACTGGTACCTAGACCTAACAGAAAATCATTTAGGTTAATGGATTTTCAAACTGAAAATCAACCCTGATGGCTCAATTTACAAGCATAAAGCAAGGCTGGTGGTGAAGGGATTTGCACAGCAACCAGGCATTGATTTTTCAGAAACATTTGCCCCGGTTGCTAGGCAAGACACAATCAGACTTTGTTGGCTCTTGCGCTCAGTTCAACTGGGAAATTTTCCAGCTGGATGTCAAGTTGCATTCTTAAATGGATGGATTACAGAGGAGTTGTATGTAGAACAACCCGAAGGCTACCAGGCTGAGGGAAAGGAGGATCTGTGTACCTACTGAGGAAGGCATTATATGGCTTGAAGCAGGCACCTAGAGCCTGGTACACGCCATAAATACCATCTATGCAGCCTAGGATACGTTAGAAGTCCTAATGAACAACTCTCTACATTAGGAAGTCTGAAAAGGGAGTGGCTGTGTATCCTTGTATGTTATGACTTGTGGTGACAGGAGTAATCCTGATGAATTGGACCAATTCAAGTTATATGCAAGCTGAATTTGAAATGACAGACTTGGATTGATGAATTACTTCCTTGGCATGGAGATAACTCAAGGCGTTGGGAGATTTTTGTTTGTCGACAAAGGTATGCAACTGAGCTACTTTCAAGGTTTGGAATGGAGAATTGCAAACCAGTAAATACCCCTCTGATTCCCACCTGAAGTTAAGCAAAACAGATGGTGCAGAGAGAGTGGATGAAGGGAAATACAGAAGCCTTGTGGGAAGTCTGCTGTATTATACAGCCACCAGACCTATCTAATGTTTACAACAGCTACCTCTCAAGGTTTATGAGCAACCCAAGTGAATTGCACTTCCAAGCTGCCAAACGTGTGTTGAGGTATGTAAAAGGAACCTGCATGCTAGGCATTTGGTTCAGGAAATCCGAAAGTCTGAACCTGATGGGGTACACTGACATGACTGGGGTGGATCTGTGGATGATGCAAGAAGCCCCTGGTTACGTGTTCTATCTGAATGAGGGTGCTATTAGTTGGCTGTCAAGGAAGCAGGAAACGTGGTCAGTCCACTGCTGAAGCTGAATATGTGTCTGCCGCAGCAGCTGTGAATCAGGCTGTGTGGCTTAGGAAAATGCTTGATCTTACAGCAAATGCAAATGGATCCTACCTTGATTTTGTGTGACAACCAGTCGGCTGTAGCATGGCAAAGAACCCTGTGCTTCACGGCAGAACAAAGCTATTAAAATCAAATATCATGCTGTTAGGGAAGCTGAACAATGTGGAGAAGTGAACTTAGTTCACCTGCCGAGGAGAAGACCAGGTTGCAGATATCATGACAAAGGCATTATGCAAATCCAAGTTTGAAGCCTTGAGGCTAAAACTTGTGTTTCCACCAAGCACCAAGGTGGTGTTGAAGGTTGATGCGGTGCTGGAAGTAGATTGACGAATGCATGTGAAACCTGGAAGAGTTTCTACTCTGCATGGACTGCATGGGAGTGCTCTCTTCTTAGTAACTAAAATATATTGTAGTTTAATGTTAACCTTTGTTTAATCCTCAACTTTTGTAATGAAGTAGTTAGCCTTTTGTGTGGCTTAGCTTAGATTAAGGAAAAGTTTCGGCTGGTTGTTGAAACAGTTGTTAAGTATGTTATATGCAGGTTTTGTCTAATGAAAATGACGTCCAGCTTTTGCGTTTTATCTCTCTTCTTCTTTGAATAACCAGCTCACAAAACGAACAGGGATACACCCATCATTGGTGCAGAAACATACGCAAACAACCTCTGTGCAATTCTGCTACTGGCAAGGTGAAGCAATAATACGAGCTACTGCTGCGAGGGATGTTGCTGTTCTTATGGAATTTATAGGTCTCTCTCTGAAGGAAGCAGCATCTCATGGTGTAGAGGAGTGCGTTCCAAGAGGCACTGTTGGGTTGATTGCTGTGTCTTCCACAGGGGAAATCACCATGCCTCTCAATACCGCAGGCATGTTTCGAGCTTGTGCTACTGAAGATGGGTATTCAGAAATTGGAATATGAAATTCTGAGGAAAATTAAGCGATCTGCTTGAGTTTTCAGTTGTTTTAGGTTCCCTATGCTTCAAAGCCATGTTGCTGCGAAAGGAATTGCTTTCAGATAACTATAATTGTTGTGAATGTTGATGTTTGATGTTTCAATAACACTTTCATACCAGTGATGTAATAAATTAATCATTCTTGTTTTGCTTGCATTAAACAGTAAAATCTTGTAATTGTCGAATTTGTACATTTGTAAGACGTAAAAAATGTTCTGCGTTTCTTTGGGAAGGAGTTATCAATAGGGGTGTTCAATGAGGCGAGCCGCTCGCAAGCTGACTCGGCTCGGCTCGAGTACGGCTCGTTAACGGCTCGCCTCGTCTGGAATCGAGCTGGCTCAACTCGATTCGTGAGAGAGCACGAGCCGAGTTTGAGCCTGCCTCAGCTCGGCTCATTAGGCTTGTGAGCTGAGCCATGCTCGAATAATTAGGGGCATTTTAGGGGTTTTATTAAGTATAGGGGATTAAACTAAAATTTTTAAAACAAAAAGTTTGCAAAATGACAAAGAACACTCCGATGTTAAAATCCCTAAAAAGGCGACTTAAATCCTTTCCCCTAAAACCAAACCAAACCAAACCAAACCAAACCATTTTAGGCAAGTTGTCGGCGTCAGATTTGGTGGAGAGTGTAGGGAAACAAGGAGAAAGAAGGAAATAAATCAAAGTTGGTGGAGAGTGCAAGGAAACAAGGAGAAAGAATGAAAGAAAGAAAGAGAAAATTGGAAAAAAGGAGAAAGAAGGAAAGAAAAAGAAAATAGGAGAAACAGGCATCATTAGAGAGAGAGAAAAGAAGAGAAAGCAAAGAGTAATAAGTAACAAAAGAGAAGAGGAAAAGAATAACTTCAGAGTTGGTGGAGACTGGAGAGAGCAAGGGAAACAGGGAGAAAGAAAGAAAGGAAAAAAAAAAAAAGAGAGAGAAAAGTGAGCCATTAGAGTCTGGAGAGAGAGAAAAGAAGAGAAAGCAAATCAAATAATAAATTAGAGGGGAAAATAAGTGAAAGAGAAAGAGTAATAAGTGAGAGAGAGAAAATCTGCAATGAATTTAAAAAAAAAAAATTGCATGTTTTTTGCTGGCCCGCGAGCCGGCTCTAACTCGGCTCGTTAAGCTGGCTCACAAGCTAGGCTCGAATTCTTTTTCTCTCTTTACGAGTTGAGTCGAGTCAGGAAATTAGAGGCTCGACTCGACTCAGACTCAGACTCGGCTTGAATTCTTCTTCCTTTTCACGAGCCGAGCTCGTTAAGCCAAAAACTCGACTCGGCTCGTTAATAACCCTAATTATCAAACACCCAAGTAGAAGAAGCATTTGATCTGTTTTGTTAAGAGGTTTTGATCATGTTTTTTTGGTAAGTACCTTACTGCCACTCGTACACGAACCTCCTAGATATAACTCCAATAGCTAAAAAATTTACCATTCGGCCACAAGTAGAGAGGTTCTCCTCATTGAGTTTTGATCATATTTACTAGTGTGTGAAAAAAGAACTTAGTTTCTCGACATCCTCTTAATCCCTCCTTTTATTATAGGAATAAACAATATTATATTGTTCATACAATGTTGCATTTGATGAAAGAAACATAATTTAGGGAAAAAAAAAAAAAACGAACTCCAATTTATGCTAGTACAATGACAAACTAGTAAATCTTAGGATACAAACTCCAATTTAAACAAGCACAATGACAAACTGGTCGATCTCGGATCAAACTAAAACATCTAGCTAGAAGCATGGAACTTTTGCTCTGTGATTTGGTCGAGACTCTCCATCATTTCAGTTGTTAAATGGTTCTTGCAATCTCTAACCTTACCTTCCCTGAAGAAGATATCGTTCTTAGAACCTTGAACACGATAGATACTAGTCTTGTTCACCTCCAAATTTTTCATGTTCTCAAAGCTACAAAGTCTAACAATTTCACGCACAGTCCTATTTTCTTCTTCTTCCAAGGAAAATGGCTGCCCCAAGAACTTTGCCAATCTCTTTATATTGAGTAAGGGCTCATTTTTCATATCTTCACATTTAAAGAAAGGACCTTGTTGGGGAACTCTAAACTTGCTTTCCAATATTCTAAAACATGATCCCAAAAGGGTCCCAACGGGGAAATCCCTTCACAGAACATGTCAAATGCATCTTCAAATGAAGCAGATGACAGATCTTTGGAACTCAACTTCTTCAGGAATTGCCAAAAGGAAACAAATACATCTTTCGAGTTTCTACATATGTAGACAATCGGACAGGAAAAGTATTTTTATTTTTATTTTTTATGGTATCTGGCAACAAAGTGAAAGGTATATCGGTAATAAGAAGACGAGGAGAGGGAAGGACTTCAGGGTTAGCAATAGTAGGCTTCCTGAAACAGTCAAGCTCCATAAAGGGAACACAATCATGGATGCTAGTTGTAAGCAAGTGATGAGCTGAAAACTCATATTTTGTCCCGTAGATTATAGAGAAAACTAGAGCTTTAAGCCAAGTAGTACCAGATTTTGATATGAAGCCAAGTAAACATCATGTTGGTTTTGCATGAAAACAAAGAAGAGAAACAGATGAAAGAAAAAGAACCGAGACTGGAAAATGATGATCTATTTTTTATTCAAAAAACAGGGACAAACTTATATAAAACACCCGCCACTGTTCCACCTAAGGGAATTACAAATTTCAAATTTAAACACAATACACCAACTAATACACGTACAAGCATAAGTAAAATTACATTTAACCAAACCTAATACACCTAAACACATCACTGAACCAATCCATAACAGTGACCCAAAATTTGCTTCTGTATGAACAGTGGGAGACCAAATGGCGGTAAAACATGCAGTTCAAATTTTTTCTGCCAACTTCTTCATTTCCAGCATGGTATCACCATTCAACACTCCTCCTTGATATCATTGTTGGAAACATCAAGTCTGGACTGAAGATGTTCAAACTTGGCTTTGGATAATGGCTTAGTCATGATGTTTGCGACCTGTTCTTCTCCCCGGCAGTGTATCAACCCAACTTCACCATCTTGTTCAGCTTCCCTTACTGCATGGAATTTTATCTTTATATGTTTGGTACATCCATGATGAACTGGGTTTTTGGCCATAGCAATTGCAGACAGATTGTCACAAAAAATCACAGTAGGCTGTCTCTAAGTTTGCTTTAGATCATTCAAAATTTTCCTAAGCCAAATGGCTTGGTTCACGGCAGCAGCAGCAGAAATGTATTCTGCTTTTGCTGTAAACCGAGCTACCGTTTCCTGCTTTTTGGATAGCCAACACAGAGCACCTGAATTCAAGAAAAACACATAGCCAAAATTACTCTTCATGTCATCAATCGATCTAGCCCAGTCATTGTCTAAACATCCCACAAGCTGGAAATTTTCAGACTTCATGAACCACACACCAAATCCAGGATTACCTTTAATATACCTGAGCACCCTCTTGGTTGCCCTGAAATGGTTTTCACTTGGATTACTCATAAACCTGGAGAGAAGACTTGTTGCAAACATTAAATTAGGCCTGGTTGTTGTTAGATACAGCAAACAACCTATTAAGCTTCTGTATAGACTCTCATCTACCTTCACAACCCCGTCTTCTTTGTTCAGTTTCTGAGTTGCAACCAACGGTGTATTGACTAACTTGAATTTATCCATGCCAAACTAGCATACTTCCTTTGATTAACAAATATCCCATATGAAGCTTGATTAATTTCCATATCGAGGAAGTAAGACATTTTCCTAAGGTCTGTCATTTCAAATTCACAATGCATGATTTCCTTAAACTCATTCAACTTACTTGGACTGCTTCCGATAATTAGAAGATCATCTACATATAGTGAAACAATAATCAATTCACCTTCCACCTCTCTCACATATAATGTGTCCTCATTGGGACTTCTCAAATAACCCAAGCTGCTCAAATAATCATTGATCCTGCTATACCAAGCTTTAAGAGCCTGTTTTGGGCCATACAAAGCCTTCCTCAAAAGGCATACTTTATTCTCTTGGCCTTTAACCTGGTACCCCTTCTGGTTGCTCAATATAAATCTCTTCATTGAGCCATCCATTCAAAAATGCAGACTTGACATCCAGTTGGAAGATTTTCCACTTGAATTATGCAGCCAAAGCAAGTAACAACCTGATTGTATCATGCCTAGCCACGGGTGCAAATGTATCTTGAAAATCAATTCCATATTGTTGAGTAAATCCCTTGACAACCAACCTTGCTTTGTGTTTATGAACTGAACCATCAGGATTAAATTTCTTCTTGAAAATCCACTTGACTTGAATCACTTTTCTATCCTTTGGTCTATCCATAAGCTTCCAGGTCTAATTTTTCTCTATCATTGCTAATTCCTCCTAAATAGCAACTCTCCAAGCTTCAGATTTTTCTGCTTCAGTGAAGCTTATTGGTTCAAGTGTAGCCATATTACACCTCTCATATACTTCAGCCAATGATCGAGTACCTCTAACCGGGAGCTCCTCTTCAGTTTCACTTCCATCTTCTTCAACAACTTCATCACCAATAGCTTCAGTTAGCCGTGGACTTTCTCTTTCATCAACTTTGTTCTCTTCCCAATTCCAAACACCTTTCTCATCAACCTTAATATCTTTAGTGACATGGATCTTCTTGGTTTTTGGACTATACACTCTATATGCCTTAGATTGATTACTATATCTAATAAGAATTCTTATAGTTGCTTTGTCATCCAACTTCCTCCTCTTGACTGTTGAAATAAGGACATAACAAATGCTTCCAAAGACCCTTAAATGGTCCACAGCTGGTTTGATTCCATACCAAGCTTCATAAGGGGTTTGGTTGATCAAGGCTTTTATGGGAAGTCTATTAAGTAAATAGATTGAAGTGTTTACAACTTCTGCCTAAAAACATTTCGACAGTTTCTTCTCAGCCAACATGCATCTCACCAACTCTACAACGGTCCTATTCCTTCTCTCACTTACTCTATTCTATTGTGGAGTATAAGGACTGCCGTATTGGTGCTTAATTCCTGCCTCTATACAGATTGTTTCAAACTCTTTTGATGTATACTCACTCCCATTGTCACTCCTCACCATTTTGATACTCAAACTAGTTTGGCTTTCAACCAGTAGCCTAAACCTCCCCAAAACTCCAACCACTTCATTTTTTTGCTTCAAGAAATACACCCAACACATTCTAGACTTATCATCAATGAACAAGACAAAATACTTACTTCCATTCATAGAAGATGTTTGCATAGGTCCACATGCATCCGTGTGGATGAGTTGGAGTTTTTCTATAACTCTCCAAGCTTGGTTTATGGGAAAGGGTGGTATGCTCAGCTTGCCAAGTTGACATGCATGGCATATGGATTTAACTTCATCAATTTCAGGCATGTTCTGGACCAGCTGTTTGGTCTGAATTTGTTTGAGGCCGTGGTAGTGCTAATGGCCAAAATGTTTATGCCAAATCTCAGATTCATCAAACTTAGCACTATGAGCTTTGAATTTTGATTTTTTCCAATCCATGGGAAAACTTTTTCCCATCATTCTAACCCTCATAAGTTCACAACCCTCACTATCTAGTATTTTACAAGATTGATCCTGAAAATGTAAGACATATTTTTTCTCTAACATTTGTCCTACACTAAGTAAACTTTGATTTATTTCAGGAACATAAAGCACATTAGAAATCAACTTAATACTTGATTGAGTTTGCACAGCCACATCACCTCTCCCTTTGACATCCACAAATACTTCATTCCCTATCTTGACCTTGGATTGAGACACCTTGTCCAAGCTGATAAAGCTTTGCAAATTCGGAGTCATGTGATTGGTGCACCTACTATCAATCAACTAGGTTTCATTGAATAGTGAGGCTGTGCTGCAGGATGCCATAAATAATTGCTCAGCTTCCTGCCCTTGCTGCAAATCTTTAACCATCTGAGCTTGCTGTTGAGAAGGTTCCCCTTTATTTTTACAAACTCTCTCTATATGACCGAATTGTTTGCAAGCTGTACAGTGAATTCCTGGTCTGAACCAACACCTTTTCTCTGAGTGTCCCTTCTTCTTGTAGTGGGAACACGGTGGGTACTCTTTTATCCCACCAGATTTGTTCCATTAAACGTTGGCCTTTTCTTTCCCTTTCTTGTCTCCTACGTTTCTTTTATTTCTTGCCTGTACAAACTTTCCTTTATGTGTAGCAACCATAGCACTTTCACCTGCGTCTTCTAGCCTTAAAAGCCTCTTTTGCTCTTGAGCTTGTAAGGAATGGACCAGCTTAGTGAGTGTTATTTGAGTTAGGTCCTTAGAATGCTCAAGAGAGGAGATTTTACCCTCAAATCTTTTAGGTAGGCTCACTAACACTTTCTCTATAATTCTTCTATCCATCAACTCCACCCCAAGCAATCTAATTTTATTAACCACACTCATCAATCTATCAACGTACTTTCTCACCTTCTTAGTTTCTTTCATTCTCATCAACTCAAATTCTCTTCTCAAGTTCAACACTTGCATGCCTCTTGTTGTGTCACTACTAGTATACTCTTCTCTCAACTTATCCCATGCTTCCTTTAGTGTTTCATATGCCATAATCCTTGTGAATACAAGGTTAGTTACTTCTGCATGGATGGAGAGAGAGCTCTCGGTGCCTTGGCAGCCTATTCTTTATGCATCCTAATTTGATTCAGGGTGGGATTCGGTCCCAAGTGAGGCAGTTGACGGTTCTCCTCCACGTACTGCCACAGACCTTATCCACGAAGGAATGCCTTTATCTTGACTGCCCACATATGATATTGCTCGCCATTAAAGACTGTAGGAGTAAGAGAGGCTGAAGGTTGTGCCATTGAAACTAAATATTTGGAGTTTTGATAAAGAGAATATTGTAACAGGGGTTGAAAGTTAGGATTAAGAAGATTAGATTATCAAGCTCTCTAAGATCAATGTATGCTCTGATACCAATTGTTGGTTTTGCATGAAAACAAAGAAGAGAAACAGATGAAGGAAAGAGAACCGAGACTAAAAAAATGATGCTCTGTTTTTTATTCAAAAAACAAAGACAAACTTATACAAAACATTCGCCACTGTTTCACCTAATGGAATTACAAATTTTAAATTTAAACACAATACACCAACAAATACACATACAGGCATAAGTAAAATTACATTTAACCAAACCTAATATACCTAAACACATCACTGAACCAATCCATAATAGTGACCCAAAACCTGCTTTTGCATGAACTATGGAAGACCAAACGGCGGTAAAACATGTAGTTCAAATTTTTTCTACCAACTTCTTCATTTCCAACATGGTATAACCATTCAACACATCAGAGTGTCGAACCTTGAAATGTTGCTGCACCCACATTATTTCAAGAGTATGCTTGAAAAGGAACCAAAAACCTTGATATTGAAAGACATCGTCACCATCCTTCAATCATGTCTTCATATTTATTGTAGATCGTTTCAATTTCTTCTTCTTCCTTCTTTGTCCTAGGAACAAAACAGTTCTCAGCTATGATAAGAGCTTCAACCATAAGTAGATATTACCTTGATCGACAATGAGACTGAATGAAGAATAAATTTCTTTAGAAAATTTTGAAAGATGAAGAACTTTGTGGCTCTTGGAAAGCACGAGATAAATATAACTAAAGTAACTCTTTTCCAACTTCCAACTATAGTTTCTGTACAGCAAAATTCCTAACTTCTAACAATGGTATCCGTATATCTGAATTTTCATTTGAGTATTAAGATACTGATTTTTTTCTTATAGATTTACTTAAAATAATAAATAAGTGAATAAATTACATTTTGATCCCAAATGCAATGAAATTAATAAACAAATTGCTATGCCTAAAATAAGGGCTAACTTATAGTGGTGTCATCAAACACCAATCAGAATTCAAGAAAGTATTCTATTGTCCAAAACATGCCACGTCTACAAAGACAAAAGGAATATAGTTGTCAACAATCCAACCGACTCAAGAATTTGTCTCTGAATGAATTTGGTTCGCACACCTACCCAAGCCCCATTTAATTTAAGGATATTCTTTGAGTTCTCAATGAATGGGAAGGCAGGAGAGTTCTTCACAGCATCAGGCTACTTGCAAAAGTGTAATCATTACCTTGAGCAAAACAGATATAAATAGATAGCCCCCCCTCACAATTTCGGGATCAGACACTCACGAATTCAACAAAGAAAATAGCAAAGACACACTACTAGAAAGAGATTGACTTGACATTCTATAAGAACACTTAGAACACCAAACACTTGTAATAACAGATCACAGTTCACGACCACTTGTAAGTCTGTCTAACGACTAGGAACAAATTAATATAAACGAATAGAGTGGGTGTAGGATTTGCTTTAAGCATCTAAATCACTATAAAAATTCTCTTGTCAACTTTACATTTACGTCTTTGTATGCTATTGTGCATATAGTAGCTCATCCACAAAATTTAATTAGCTCACGTGTGATTTCTTAGCACTTTACATGTGCAAAGTCCTTGGTGTCAAAATCAAGCATCAACAGTTTAACGCTAGAAGGAGGGTCGAGATTCATATCAACTCTCCATCGACCCTCCTTCTAGTAAACTCAACTAACCTGTTAGTTTCTCTTTTGAAGATCAACAACAAATTCTCATGGCTCATGGCTTCGAAACTAAGCGTACTAGCACCGGAAACAACGAGGAGATTCCCTGCAACCAAGATACCACTCCTCCTGAAGGTGTTCCAACTCCCCAAAACATTGAGGGGAGCGTGCCCTCGACCTCCCAAACGAATCCTACCTTAATTCATTACCTAGAGAAGTTTGACAACATTCTCGAAACGATGAACCAATGGTTGGATCATTTGGACAAAGTAGTATCGTCTAATTTAGACAAGGTAGTACCACCCCCAAAGACGCCTGCAGGTCACGCAAAAGTGTGGAAACAAGCACATCCTCATACCACACGCACTGCAACGCAAAAGGGTAAACACATAGCCGATCAAGGGTAGAAAAGCTCAACAGGGCTTTTGAATACTGCCCATGAACAAAGAAACAAAACTCCTGTTCAATGGCTTTGCAGTACTTCACATCAAGAGCAGTCCCATGGCACATTGCACAGGCATGCCCATGAAAGTGTTAGGTAAGGAGGTTCCCACCAAGGTTCTGAAACCCGGACCGGACCGGGCGGTCGAACCGGTCGGACCGCCACCTGCTTACATTTCCGGTTTGAAGAGAGTGAATAACCAGGATTTACCATTAAACCTTTTCAAACCGCGGTTGGACTGTCGCACTGTAGCAAACCGACGGTCCAACCGTTATTTAAAAAATTTCAGGTCCTGGTTTTTCCGGTTTAACGCATGAAAAAATGAAATAAAAAAAAATTTAAATTTCAAAACAATCACATGCACATAAAAGTCAAACTGTTGTCAGACTAAAACCAAACCCTCAAAATACTTTTATTAAAAAACACATTCTTTTTACTTTGTTTTGGCTACAGATACACTGATAGTCTGATTATCTGATACAGAGCCGTCGCCTTCTTCCTTCAATTTTTCACTTTTTCTTCTGGTTTGCACTTTGCCGTTTGCTACTGCCATTCACGATCTCCTCCAGTCTAGTCCTCCTCTTCGTGTCCTCTATTCGAGATCTCAACATTGTTTTTACTTTTGGGTTTTGGCTACAAATACACTGATACAGAGCCGTCATCTTCTTCCTTCAATTTTTCACTTTTTCTTCTGTTTGCCGTTTGCTGTTGCCATTCACGATCTCCTCCAGTCTAGTCCTCCTCTTCATGTCCTCCATTCGAGATCTCAGAAGCAATGTCAGATCTCCTTCAAGCTTTCAGCTAAGCTTCAGCGCCTCACGTCTTCAGTCTTCAGTCTTCAAGTCTTCGGTCTGCAGTCTGCTCTACTCTGCTTCAGCGCTTCATTCTTCAACTTCCGGTCTTCTAGTCTTCAACGTGAACTCTTCAATCATCACCATCTCCATTGCTGATCTGCCGGATAAGTCATTTCAACTCAGATTTCAGCTTCAGCCTTCACATCTGCTGCCGTCTGCCGCCGTCTGCTGCCATCTACGAGCTGCCATTTGCCGTGACCAAGTAACAATCTACAGATTCCTATATTTTCTGTCTTCTATGCTTTATGTACAGATTTATGAATGCTTATAGATTCTATCAAGTTTACTACTGCTTATCATGTTTTATTATATGCTTGATTCCTTTGGTTATTGGCTTACTTTTAGTTGCTTTCTGTGTTCGCCATTTCATTGTCTAGATCAATGCAATCACAGTGCTGTCTAACATAGGAATAACATTATCAATGCCCAACAACAATTCGTCAAAGTGCATAAAAACTACATACAAACAAGCCCCAATATCTCAGACGAATCAAAAATACGAATCATCCAACAAATTATATCGCACTTTCATGCCTTAAACGAACGCCTCCATATCCTAACTCCAAATCCCCCGACAATCGCAAAAATTTACAAGCTTTTAATAAAAGTCAGCGGCGTGAATGAGATAGGTGAGCACCAGCGCCACCAACATCAGCACATATGCAATCCTTTGGTCGATAGATGTCCCTGAAACCATTAAAAACCAAACCCAATTCAATGCCAAAGTAGAGCCCACCCAATTTGAATTTTTTGGCTTTTTTTACAATTTTTTCTTATTTCAGCATGCTGATATCAGCATGACATTATGCTGATGTTAGCATGCTGACGTCACCGGTCGGACCGTTCGAACCGGGAACTGGCTGTTTGGCCAGGTCGGCTCCCGGTCCGGTTTTCAGAACATTGGTTCCCACCATTATCGGCATGATGGTTCCAACCATCACTGAGAGGGAAATACCCACCATTAGCGCTTTGGTTCTGACCATTGCAAAGAAAAGGAAATATCCCCTAGCCACTTAACACTTTTACAGGGCTCCGACCCTCAAGTGTCAAGGCATGCTGCAGGCTCCGGCCAAAACATAAAAGGCACTGACCTTTGGTCTTTCATCAACCACAATCATAGGGAACATACCTACATTATGGAAAGTGATCCCCCAAGGGCTCTACTTTCTTAGATTGAGGATTTGTAGCGAGCTCTAAATTAGCTTCGAGCTCAACAAAATGAGCAGGGAGTAATCACTGAGGCATCTCTCTTTTCTCCAGAAGTCTTGACATCACCTTTCCCCCCCAAGATTCAGAATGCTAGACATGAAGGTATTTGATTGGAATCCTGATATTCAGGATTACCTCTATGAGTTTAATGACCTTATGGAGCTACACCAAGTCTCAAACTTGCCAAAGTGTCGTTACTTAGCAGTGACCTTGACTACCTATGCAAAATGTTGGTTTAGATCGCTTCCACCTAGATCTATCAACACATGGCAGCAGATGAGCTCATTATTCTTGAGATACTACTAAGCAAATCAGAAGTTCTCAATGCCACTCAACTATTTGAGCAATATACGGTAAGAGAAGAATGAGTCTCTCAAGTCTTACATTGACAAGTTTCATAGGGAACTGAATAAGGTGGCTAACACACCCTAAGATTCAATTCAAACTTTGATTATAGCTGGAGTTCTTCCACAAACCGACCTGTGGAATAAGCTGCAATCGGAAGACAACATTTCCTTTACTTGCTTATACAATCTCATAGAAAAATATATGTGAACTGAAAACTCTTTGGCAACTCTAAATCACCATGACCTCGGGCCTTCGACTAGCGCTTCCAGTCGAAGGTATGAATTCCAAGGAGAAAGTAGAAGGAATGATCGCTAATGGGCAAGTAACAATTAGAGGAAGGGAAAGAAATAATGTTTTGAGCCCAAGAAGGCTAATGCCCCACTACCTTGTCATGACAACTTTACTCCATTGAACACATCGATCTCGAACATCTTGGCAATTTCAAAAGAAGCCAACCTACTCGTAGATCCAGAGCCTATGAAGGCACCCCAATCAAAGAGGAGTAACAAGAAATATTGTCACTTTTATAGGGATATTGGATATCATACCGATGAGTGTCTAGCTCTTAAGGAAGCAATTGAAGACTTCATCCATAAATGTCATTTCCAGGAGTATGTTGACGGTCCAATTCCCCTGAGGGAAAAAAACCATCACGACGGGGAAAGATGCAAAGGTTGCAATCCATTTAGTTGGGACCATCATTGGGGGATCATATTGCAGAGACCTCTTAACATGCACAAGATCAGTATGCTTGAGAAGGCTGATATGAGCCTTACAATGTTCTCAATTTGGAAAAGCGACCTCACAAGTAGTGTAGAGAAGAAGGAATAACCTTCTTTGAAAGAGATACTAGATGAGTGCATCATCCTCATGTTAATACATTCGTTATCGCAATTGAGATAGGAAGGTGCAAAGTTCACAGAATGTTGGTAGACAATGAGAGCATCATGAATATCCTATTTTAGAAAGCCTTTGAGAAGACAAAGCTGGAAGATACAAACCTGAAGCCTATAGCCATTCCTCTCTATGGTTTTATCGAGGACTACCTAACTCCCCGAGGAATGATAACTTCCAGTCACTTTGGGCGATCCCCACGAAGTGACCAAAATGACTGAATTCTTGGTAGTCGACTGTCACTTTGCATTTAATGGCATCATTGGACGACCACTATTATGGAACTTTAAAGCTATCACCTCCATCTACCATCAGAACATGAAGTTCCCTACTTCATCAGGGTGTGGGAAAATGAAGGGATCACAGGGTGAAGTTCCCCACTCCATCAAGGTGTGGGGGAAGTAAGGGGATCACAGGGTGAATCTCGCGACTGCTATAATCAAGCAGTCCAAATTGCATGTAAGGGGAAAGAAAAGCCCGAGGGTAAGCCTAAGTAGTCAATGACGATCAGCAAGATCAAGCCATAGCCTAGCCCAATGGAGGATAACATTGATCCTCATATTCAAGAGGAGAATTCCCATAGTGGGCCAGTAGAGACGCTGTCTGAGATCGATGAGCATGAGCCAGTTCATATGCTCAGAATTGGGAGTAATCTCAACCCCTAGCTCACAACTAATTTAATGAGCTTCCTTAGACGAAACGTCGATGTTTTTGCATGGACACATGTTGACATGATCGGGATCAACCCAGAAGTCATATGCCATGCACGCGACGTCGATCGTGAGATTAGGCCAGTTCACCAAAAAAGAAAAGCAATGGACCCAAAGTGTTATGCAGCTCTCAAAAGTGATGTGAATAAGCTCCTCTCAATTGGATTAATCTGAGAAGCTCATTACCTCAATTAGGTTGTCAATCCTATTTTGGTGAAAAAACCTAATGGTAAATGGTGAACTTGAGTTGATTTCACAGATCTCAACAAGGCTTGCCCTAAAGATAGTTTCCTTTTGCCTAGAATCAACCAACTTGTCGATGCCACTTTCAGACACGAGCTTTTAAGCTTCATGGATGCATATTCGAGATACAACCAGATGCTAATATTCAAGCCTGATGAGGAACATACCTTATTCATCACAAATCGAGGGCTATACTGTAAGGTCATGTCTTTCGACCTGAAAAATGTTAGAGCAACTTACCAGCACCTGATTAACCGAATGTTTTTTGAAAAAATCGAGAAAACAATAGAGGTTTATGTTGATGACATGCTAGTCAAGTCGCAAGTCGCTTGTTGTTTCAGATCACATAGTTTACCTTTCAAAAATGTTCAATATACTCTGAGAATACACAATGAAACTTAATCCACTGAAGTGTTCATTGGGAGTAACCTCAGGTAAATTCTTAGGGTACATGGTTAACCATCAAGGAATTGAAGTCAACCCCAAAAAAATCTAAGCTCTCTTAGATATGAGTAGTCCTACAAAACCCAAGCAAGTTAAAAGCTTAAATGGAAGGATAGCGGCTTAGTCGTTTCATATCAAGAGCTACAGATCACTATTTTCCATTCTTCAATGTACTCAAAGCCAATAAGAAATTTGAATGAACTTCAAAATGTGAGCGAGCTTTCTAAAGCATAAAAAGAGGATATTGGAAAGCCATCTCTTCTGTTCAAGCCACTTCCCAAGGAAAATCTTATTTCTCTACCTGTCTGTTTCTTAGCATGTAATCAGTGCAACTCTTATTCGAAAAGAAAATAAAATTCAATGGCCTATGTATTACGCCAACAAATGGCTATTGAACACCAAAACAAGGTAATCCAGAAATGGATTGATTAGCCTTTGCCTTGGTAATCATCTCCAGAAAGTTGCGATATTACTTCCATGCCCACACCATCCATGTCTTAACTAATTACCTACTTAGATAGGTTTTCCAAAAATCAAAGGCTTTAGGTAAATTGGTTAAGTGGACAATGGAGTTAAGTCAATTCGATTTGCATTTTAAGCTTAAAGCAGCTATCAAAGGGCAAGTTGTCTCTGTTTCATATCGGAGTTATCAATTAGATCGAGAACCCAGTCAGCCAGCTAATGACACGATCTAGGAGATTGTCCATAATCTGTCAACATGGAGTCTCTATGTTGACAGATCCTTCAATAGAAAAAGAGTCAGAACTGGTCTCTTGCTCATAAGCCCTGAGGGTGTTCACATATATGGAGCCCTCAAGTTTGGATTTAAAGCCACCAACAATGAGGTTGAGTATGAAACACTATTTGTTTGTTTACGATTAACAAAAGAGGTGGGGTCAGAAGTGATTGACGTCAATAGCGACTCACAACTTGTCATTAATCAAATATTGGGAGAGTATCAAGCCAAAGAAGAGAATATGATTAGTTACTTGAAGAAAGCTAAGGCTGCACTCGAGTCCTTCAAGCACTATACGATCAAGCAAATTCACAAAGATAACAACTTAGTTGTGAATGCTTTGGCTAAGATAACTTCATTGCTGGATTTTGATGTACCAAAAAACATTATGGTCAAATACATCAAAGTTTCCAGCATCAACTCACCCCACTAGATAGTGGTACTATAGAGTCAGTGATCTGGATGACTTTTATTATTCAGTATCACAAAGGAGTTCTTCCCAACAATAAAATTGAGGCAAGACTCTTACAAACTCGAGCTGCTAGTTACACCCTAATTGGAGACCAACTATACAAACAAGGATTTAACACTCATTTGCTTCGATGTGGGATAGATGAAGGAACAGTCTACATCCTGAGAGAGATACATGAATGGATATGTGGTAATCATAGTGCTACACGATCTCTTGCCAATAAAATTATTCGACAAGGATATTATTGGCCCTTACTTCATGAAGATACCCATAACTTTGTGAAAAAATGTGACAAATGTCAGAGATTCACGAACATACTGCAAGCTCCTTCCCACCAATTAACAATGATGACTAGCCCTTGACCATTCGCTATGTGGGGAATTGATCTCATTGGTTCCAGGCCAACCGGAAAGAGTAGCGTCAAGTATGAAGTGGTTGCAGTGGATTATTTGACAAAATGGATCAAAGTAGAACCCTTGGTCGCGATCACTATAAAAAGCTGAAAGACTTCATCTTCAAGAATATAATGTGTTGCTACGGGATTCCTCATACCCTTATCTTAGATAATGGGAAACAGTTCGACAATAAAGAGTTCAAACAATTTTGCGAAGATTTGGGGATTCAAAAGAAATTTGCCTTAGTAGCAAGACCGCAAGCTAATGGGCAAGTTAAGGCTGTCAACAAGACTATTAAGCATACTTTGAAGGCCAAACCTGGCACAGATAAAGGCAATTGGGTCGACGATCTCCCAGAGGTTTTATGGGTATATAGAACCACTCCAAGGACCTCTATTGCAGAAACACCATTCTCACTAGCATATGGTTGCGAGGCAATGATCCTAGTTGAGATTGAGACAAGTTGTCTTTGGAGGGAATCCTACAATGAGATAGCCAATGAAACACTCATATGTACTAGTCTAGATTTAGTTGAAGAACATCGCAACAAAGCTCAATTATAAATAGCTTCCTATCAACAATGAGCTAAGAGGTTCTTTGACTCTAAAGTTAGAAGAAGAGACTTATAGACCGGAGATCTAGTCCTCAAATAAGTGCTTCTTGGTACTTGAGAATCGAGCATAAGAGCATCAGGACCTAACTGGGAAGGTCTCTATCAGGTTGCTAAGGTCATACGACTTGGAACGTATCATCTAAAGCAACTTAATAGTACTGCAAGCTTGGAACGTTGAATATCTGCGACCTTATTATTAGTAATTCCAAGTTCGTTTCTATTTTTTCCGATATCATGTACTTGTGAATTTTATCAATAAGATTATTCTTCTTCAAGAATTACTTGTGTTATCACATTAAGTCTTCATAATCTTGTTATTTACAATATTGTACAAATTATGCGATCAAAAGAATTGTGTTCATTTAGTAAAGTGCTTAAATATAGAAGTGCAATCACAAATGATAAAAAAAAAAAAAATTGTATATATTAATTAAAAAATATGTACAAAGAGGAAATCTAGAGAACTACAAAAATGAAAAAGCTTCTCTAAAGCGAGTAGAAGGGAGGACGATCACTTTTCCTCGTCTTCAAGATCCTCGGATTCAATTGCTCCAACCTCCGGATCAGTAGCTTTGCCTTCAGGATTCTTTTGTTCTTCGTGATCACCCTTCTCACAAGCATCTTGGTCATCTTTTTCCCCCTTGGAATGAATGAGCGACAGTGACAAGATGGCTTCCTGATATTCTTTGAGAAGGGAAGAAAAGTCCATGTTAGGATTATCTTTACGCAATTTGTTAATAACCTACAGCGACCACTCCTCAGCCTTCTTCTCTACCTCAATATTAGTTCGCTGTAGCTGCTCATTCAGTGAGTAGATTTTCTTGTGAGCGATCTCAAGGTCTCAGTCCTCCTCTCTAGTGGTTTTCTCTGTGACAACCCACAATTTGGCTTAAGATGCCTCCATCTCCTTCTCGCGGTTTCTACTCTCTTGAAGCTCTTTCTCTCTCTCTTGAAGCTCTGTCTCTTTTGAGCTTAGTTCTCTGGTGAGCCTCACCACTGTCAGCTAAAGCTCCTTGGCTAGATCTTCTTTCCTTTGAAGCTCCTTATGAAAATCTACTGTTTTCAAAGCAATCTCTTTCTCCTCTAGGCGCTTGTCTGCCAAAAGTTGAACCTCCCTCGTAGTCACATTTGTCTTTGTAAGGGCGTTCCTTGAATTAACGACCTCCTCCTTTAGTTCCTGAGTTCTATCTCTGGAGGAAAGTTTTGTTTTGTTGTGGGCAATGTTCAAGGCAAGAGCAGCCTGCAAAGGAGAAAGAATATGAGTTAGTCATAAAAAAGGGGATTTTCGATTAATCTTAATAGAGATCGCAGAAAGAAAGATATTCTACCTAGTTCTATAACTGAAGTGCCATCACAAAAAGGTTAGAGGGCTCGACATTCTAATACCTGTTGAAGGTCATCTCCAATCGGCACTCAAGCATGGAGAAAAGTAGAGGTCGCAAGTGCTTAGGGAGTTCCCGATGAGGTCTAAGACGGAGTCATTATTACCCCCCCACCTCAAAAGTCTCCCCGACCTTTTCTTGAGTGGTCTCACCACCTTTCTCTTGAGTGGCGACTGGCATGTCCTTTGGCTGAGGCATCGACGAAGGGGCAGTTGTGGCAGCCACCATGGATCCACTTTTGAATCCTTAGCTGGTCACTGTTCGAGCTCGTCTAAAGAAGATTCAAACTTTTTTGTCACTATCTTCCTCATCTTCTTTGAAGCCACAAACTTCTTCTTTGGGGGTTTAACCTCAGGTTGAGGAGCTGCGGTAAGCTGCTCCTCTTCTCAGTGCTTCTCGGCACTAGTTTAAGTCCCCGCTACGGGGGCGTTGCTTGGAGTCTCTTCAGCTGTGGACTCCCTAAACAATTTGGGGAATGCAATCTCTACTGTTCTCTTAACTCTCTTTGGTTGCATTGCTATATCATAAAAAAAAGCAATATGATGAGCAAACAACATAAAAAGGAAACAAAAACTAAGTATTTGGCAAAGAGGAAAACTTACGAGCTAAAAAGTCCAGATATGTGTCATCAGAAAATAAACTGTGCTTTCTAAGGTTCTCGATCGTAACAAGCTTCTTCACGTCGTGAAAATCCTCCGGGAAGCAACCAAAAGCTTGAATGCGATTATGATCCTCTAATAGCTGCAACTTAGTTGCTTTGTTTTCTGCATAACAAAGAGTTCATTAGCCTACATTCAAATAAAGAGAAAGGAAAAGGAATGGACCTAAACGAAAAGGAAAACCTATAATTCGGCTCCTGAAATTTACAGAATCCATCGTACTTAAAAAAAATATATTTGGTTTCGTAATGTCCCACGTTATTGGGATAACCAAATAATCCTCCTTCAATCATTGATCGCTTGGAGAGATAGTACGAGTCTTTATCCTTGCTCTTTTTTAGCATGTAGGCACATGCAAGCTTTAGCGCCTAGGCTCTCCCAGGTCGTGTTCACAGAACAAGATGCACATCACCACTGCCTTGATGTACCTATTCGGCGTCAACTAGAATGGTGCAATCTCGAAGTGGTCGAGTATCGACCTGATGAAGGGGTGGAAAGGAACTTGGACCTCGCATTTGAAAATTGCTTCAAAGATCACATCCATTCCATCGGGAGGATCTTGAGCCGTAAAGCTTCTTTTTCAATACAAGTTCTCTGAGATCGCATACTGATATGCAATCTTCTGAAGCTCTTTTGCAGAGATCGTGGACCTAGCGAACTTCGGGTTTTCGGGTCTTATAGATGAGGTACCTGGTTGGAAGGTGTCTTCTTAACCAAACTTCCCCATTTCAGCTCTTGGTGTCCACTCACTCTGATAACCACCTAGATACTCCACTGGTTCTACCGTTTGTAAAGGGATGACAACCAACGGGATTCAAACCCTAAATAATCTACCTTAAAGGATGACTCAGAAGAAGACTCAAAGGATCCACCCATGGGCGATTTACTGCTAACCCTAGAAACTCCTAAAAAGATCCATCTGGATTCTTTAGCCTAAGTTTTCTAAGCTTTTTGATGACTTCCTCGACCACAACCTAGAAAAATGCTTCTTATCTACCCTACCAGGTACCCACAAATCACCATGATTGTAAAAATACTAAAAAAGTATAAAAAAAATGAGTGAAAGAGAAGAAAGCTTTTACCTTACAGTCACTGAAGGGACGTATTCTGGCGTAATGTTGAGTTCGCATCAACGGGATAAGAAAACTAAGTTTTTTTAGAGCAAGAAACGAAAGTTTTCTCTAAAAAAATTCTTAAGTTTTCATAATTCATGGCAAAGTTAGGGTTTTAAGGTGGAAAGGTGATGATTTAGCTGCCTTATATAAGCAAAATTTGGGTGGGAATAAATTTCTTACTGTTGATCTCGTCCACGTGTCATCGATCCACAAAAAGAGTGATTCCCACATTTTGCCATAAACCAATCAACAATATCCTCTATCGAGAATTGAAATCGCCGGTGTAATCATCTCAACCGCATTAAATGCACCCCAAAAGAATGTCATTTCAGTATGCTAGCATTTAATTTTCATGGTTAACATTAATTGTGCACAGTGTCACTTTTGTCAGATAAAGAATCCTTTATTGTTGTACTAGCTATCAATGCGACAAAAAAATTTGAAGAGGTCGTTCAAAAGAGGCATTCATTTGAATTGTCATAAGCGAACACCAACTCAAATTGTTCAAAAGCTCTAAGCAATGGAAAAATCTAAGTTTTTCAGATCGTGAATAATGAGCAGAGTCCAAAGCATTTTCTGAGGTCTTGAGATACGATCAAGCTTAGATCGCTGGATCTCCATAAACGATCATCTTGAGGTCGTGTGCACAACTCTCAGGTTGCAATTCACGCTCGACCACCAGCTGCGGATCAAGACAAAATCTCATAAATAGCATGAAGCGATAGCTTTCGGTTCTCAGCAACTAGCATCAGGTCATCTCCAACAATGTGGTCGCCCCAACTCTCAGATCGGATGCATGTCTCCAAGACCAACCAAGTTAGGTCGTGGCATAATCATGAAGTTCCCGAAATCCAACACTTTGAACCTCAAGAACTGGGGAACTTCTATTATGCCTAAAATAAGGGTTGACCTATAGTGGTGTCATCAAGTACCAATCAGAATTCAAGAAAGTATTCTATTGTTCAGAACATGCCACGTCTACAAAGGCAAAAGGAATATAGTTGTCAACAATCCAATCGACTCAAGAATTTGTCTCTGAATGAATTTGGTTCGCACACCTGCCCAAGCCCCATTTAATTTAAAGATATTCTTTGAGTTCTCAACGAATGGGAAGGCAGGACAGATCTTCACGGCATTAGGCCACTTACAAAAGTGTAATCATTACCTAGAGCAAAACGGATATAAATAGGCAGCCCCCCCTCACAATTTTGGGATCAGACACTCACGAATTCAACAAAGAAAATAGCAAAGACATACTATTAGAAAGAGACTGGCTTGCCATTCTATAAGAACGCTTAGAACACCAAACACTTGTAATAACAGATCACAGTTCGCGACCTCTTGTAAGCCTGTCTAACAACCATGAACAAATTGACATAAACGAATAGAGTAGATGTAGGATTTGTTTTAAGCATCTAAACCACTATAAAAATTCTATTATCAACTTTACATTTACGTCTTTGCATGTTACTGTGCATATAGTACCTCATCCTCAAAATTTAATTAGCTCATGTGTGATTTCTTAGCACTTTACACGTGCAAAGTCGTTGGTGTCAAAATCAAGCATCAACACAAATCAACCACATATCTGACTATGAGCACTGTTGGGTACTTACCCGCTCTTTCATATGAGGATACATGATACAATTATATTCTGAAAGAGGAGATAATATTTTTTTTTTTCACTAAAATTATATCTTTATTTAAAAATTGAAGACAGGAGTAAAGATTTAGCCAAAAATTGAAGATTATGTTTGATTGTATATATTTATATAAAAATTATGTCAAGTTGTGGAGTCGACCAGCTGCCATTTCTTCGACTCTTTTTCATGAAAATTATGAAGCTATACTTAACATTTAATGTTTCAAAAGCTATATGCTTGGAATCGAAAGATAAAGGAGAATAATGCGTTTATTTTTGGTTAGGTCTACTCATTTATTTAATGAAAAGATATGTTATGTTAATTGATAGTTTTGGTAGGGTTTACAATAAAATAAAGATAATCATCTCGGCATCATAGTCCTTACAAGAACCAGAATATCTTCCAATATCAAGGTTTGACCCACTGATTCTTTTTTTAAATAAATGAGGTGATACTTACACCTCGTTTAAGACTTTTCGGGTTGAGACAAGTTTTTGGGTAAGAATTTTTTTTTTTTTTTTTTTAACCGAGGATGTCCAAACCAACTTACGCACACCTCGACTGGTCCTCCGACCTCGAACAAGGCTTCCAAAACAGGGCAAGCCCTGCAGTCCGTGGCCAAAGTAAGTGGGTTGATATTCTTATAAGTTGCTATAACCATACTCCTCCTTCAATCTAACATGTTTCTTTAATGGCCATAATAATTTGTTCATCCATCATCATTTAATATTTCATTGATTCCATTTTTTGCTAAAAATAAAAATGTTGAAGCTAGAGGAGAAACTCGATATTTAAAGTCTAATTACACAATGACATAATATATTAATTTCACGGGCTCATAGAAAAGATTATTAGGTTAACATAAACACCCCACTCCTTTTAACTTCTGTTACAGCTCTATTAGAATAATTTCTGTTACACCCCTCTAACATAAAATATTGACAAGTTGTCTCATGTTATTAGCCACTTACACCCTTTATCATCAATTTTTGGTGTCCAAGTTAACTAATGGAAGGACAAAATAGAACTTTGATAGTAACATACAAAATTATAAATTAAATATTTCAAAATAATATAAAACTATCTAGAAAATGTTTTTAATATATTTAAGATTTAATATTATTTAAAAAAAATTACTTTTTTTCAAAAGAGGTGTTCGACAAACTCTTATCTTCGGAACCACCATTTTTAGATTGCCGGAACAACGATCTCTTTTTCTTTTTTTGTAAATTTCTAAATACCATAGTTAACTGAGGCAAATACCTTTGATGATGCCTCCATCTTCTGCAATTACATATATGCCCTTAGATATTTTAAGATTTGACCATTATATGCATGTAACTTGATAAAAAAAAAAAATTAATATGTTTCTTAAAAAAAACTGCAAAACAATTAAAACAATTTATTAAAAACAATGAATTTATTTTAACATTTTATTTGTGAACTAAAACTTTTTTAAAATTAAAACATTATTTTTAAATATTATTTTTCTAAATTAATAAATATGTGATGAAAAATTAAAAATATTTTACAAAGTGAAAATATTTATATATTTGTTTGTAAATTGAAAATTCAATAATAAAAAAAAAAACGAAGAGATCGTCGGTTCTAACAGTATAAGAATGATGGTTTTGGCGATCTCTAACCATTGGACACCTCTTGTTAAAAAAAAAAAAAAAAAAAAAAAAGGTAATTTCTTTTAATAATACTAATAAATCATAAATATATTTTATATTTAATTTTTTTTTCTAAATATTTATGTAATATTACAATTTTGTGTTTTAACATAAAAGGTCTATTTCACACTTCCCTTAGTTAACTTTGACACAAAAAATTGACGATAATAGGTGTAAGTGGCTAATTACGGGGGAAAATGTTAGTTTCATATATTGGAGGAGATGTAAGGAAAATAGTCCTAACAAAGCATTAACAGAAACTTAAAAGATTAAGGTATTTGTATAATACCTTAATCTTTTAAGGTATTATACGGAAAATGATAAGAGTTACTAAAAGTTATACATCGAATTTGTGTACCGAATAACGTGACAAAATCCTGACCGTTAATTAATATTAACTTATAATGAATCAACGGTCAAGATTTCGTCACGTCATTCGATGTACAAATTCAGTGTACACCCTTCAATAACTGTAACATTACTCATTTGTATACTCTTATAAAATATTGACAGAGGCAACTTCCACGTAATTAACTCAATATATAACCGTTGCTTTTTTACATTCATTAACTTGAAGACTTTACTTAAACAAATTTGGTAATCCACCATCGAGATGGTAAAATATTAATAAATAATATTTAATTAATATAAGAGGAATATCATGCTTACAACTCAAATCTCGCCAATTCTCTTTCACAATCCTGATATAGTAACTCTCTGTCTATTCAATTGTGAGGTGCCAAGGTTACGATCGTGGGCTACTGACAGGCCACAATCTTTCTCATATCAGGTTTTCCTAAAGTTCTTCATTCAGTACTCTGTAGCTACTGACAGGCCAGTACAGCATATTCTCATGGCTGAAGCTCTGATCACAGCTGCGAAATGCTTTGTTCCTAAATCAAAGGAGGAAGAAGAAGAAATCGAAAGAATCTACAACAGTTACAGAAACATAATCGCAACCCTTCCAAGAAACAGAGGATGGGCGACTCAGCATCTTTGTCAATATCAAGGTTTTTGGTTTCAACCCATGGTTGGTCTTGAAGGGATCATGTGGATGCAACAACACTTCATCTCTCGACCCACTGACCTTTACCTTATCTCCTCTCCAAAATCAGGTACTACTTGGCTTAAAGCTCTCCTTTTCTCTATAATGAATCGAACTCGGTATGATTTTTCAACTCACCCCTTGCTTACCACTAGTGTCCATGAATGTGTTCCCTTCATGGATTTTGACCTTTTCAAGACCACTCCGATTGCTGAACCTGAAGTTCTTCCATCACCACGTATTTTTGCAACTCATATACCTTTCACTTTGTTACCAGATTCCCTAAAAAATTCATCTTGTCCGATTGTTTACATTTGTAGAAATCCTAAAGATGTTCTCGTTTCTTTATGGCAATTCGTGATGAAGGTGAAACCCCAGGATCTGCCTCCACTGTCGCTAGAAGATGCATTTGAAATGTTTTGTGACGGGATTTCTCCGGGTGGATCCTATTGGGATCATGTTTTAGGATATTGGAAAGCAAGTTTAGAGTTTCCAAGCAAGATCCTTTTCTTGAAATATGAAGATATGAAAGAGGAGCCTTTACTGAATATAAAGAGAGTGGCGGAGTTTGTTGGTCGGCCATTTTCTTTGGAAGAAGAAGAAAATGGGACTGTGCAAGAAATTTTGAAACTATGTAGTTTTGAGAAAATGAAAAACTTGGAGGTGAATAAGAATGGATTCTACCGTGTTCGCAACACTAAAAACGATGTCTTCTTTAGAGAAGGAAAGGTTGGAGATTGGAAGAATCATCTAACAAATGAAATGGCAGAACGTCTTGATGAAATTGCAAAGCAAAAGTTCCATGGTTCCGGGCTAATGTTTTAGTTTTATACCCAAGATTAGTGACATGTTCTGTTCTGTTCTGTTCTTTGATGGTTAAATTAATGTAGAGTTTGTATTACTTCCATTTCCATAGGAGATGATTGTAACTTGTAGGATGTGGTTGAACGATTCAGATCAATTGCAAATATTTTCTTTACATTCTATTATTAATTAATATCAACCCTAAAGTATAAATAAATTATTGTAAAATCACCATCATCTACCACCTAATTCAAATTTTATAATCAAAGTTGAGAACAGCTAACATCAAACCACAAGGTTCATCTTCAATATCTGTGTAGTGGGTTTCTTGGCCCAAAATACAAACTTATATAGCCCAAATCAAATAAAAATTCATTCAAACCCATCAATTGCATTCAAATAAAAGTTATCATTGTGGGAAAATAATTGCATAATACAAATAATGCAAAGAAAGATTTTATTTGTTTGTGAATGAGCCTGCTGTGTGGTGAATCATTGAATAGTTGTTGACTTGATAGTCTTTTTTGTTGTGTATTATTGCTGATTTTGCTCTTAAAGATTTTTCTTTTTGGTTTGCCTCCTCCAGTCCAGTCCTCCTTCTCCATTCACGATCTTCTTCAAGCTTCAGCAGTTCAGCTTCAGCCTTCAAGTCTTCAACTTCAAGTCTTCAACCTCTTCAATCATCGCTGGTCTGCTACTCTGCTTCTTCCTTGTCGTGGTTGGTCTGCTACTCACTCGTTAGTCGTGACTTCAACACTTCAGTTCAGAGTCTTCATTCTTCAACTTCAAGTGTTCAACGGTTAAAACTCTTCAATCATCGCCGTCGCCATCTAAAAGCCTACTTATTCCTTGTTGTTGCTGGTCTGTCAGATTTGTCAGTCACTACTTCAACTTCAATTGAGATCTCAGTCTTCACATCTGCCGCTGTCTGCAAGCTGCCATCTGCCGTCGACCAAGTAACAAACTGCTGTAAGAGACTAAGAGTCATCCTATCTTTCTCTGTCTTCTATTTCATATCATGATTCATGATATTGTATTGATTCATAATATTGCATTATTGTGAATCTGTGATGTGAATCACTGAATCTGTCAATTTAAATTTTGAAACTCTTAAAACTGATTTCTTATTGTGAATCTGTCATTTGTCAATTGAATTTATGAAACTCTAAAATGTAATTTCTCATAGGAAATTTAGAAATTGATGGTGAAACTGTGAAAGTTTCACCGTGAAGCTTCATTACACTATTACAATAACAGAGTTGAAGGTTGTAAAATGTAACTCTAAAATGTAAGCTTCCTTGTGTTGAAACCATGATATAGGATTGGGATAAATAAGAGGATAACTTTTTGTTATACTTTCAATTTGTGCGCAGCATATTGCCATTTAAACTTCGAAGTTTTTTTTTAGTTTTTGCGGATGTCATCATGCTAACATCAGCAGTCCGACCGACCGGTCCAACCGGGAAAATCGAAAACCGGCCGAGTCGACTCTTGGTCCGGTTTTCAGAACATTGCTTGTAACATAGTTATGATTCTACAGTTAGATTACACACAGCCAATTCCGAAGGATGCCAAAATGAAACTCCACTTGCGGATGGTGATAGCCAACTTGGAACTATTGGATGTGTAGCTGTTGATAATGAAGGAAATTTAACTTCTGCAACTTCTACGGGTGGATTTGTTAACAAAATGGTGGGTAGGATTGGGGATACACCCATCATTGGTGCAGAAACATACGCAAACAACCTCTGTGCAATTTCTGCTGGCAAGGGTGAAGCAATAATACGAGCTACTGCTGCGAGGGATGTTGCCGCTCTTATGGAATTTATAGGTCTCTCTCTGAAGGAAGCAGCAGCTCATTTTGTAGAGGAGTGCGTTCCAAGAGGCACTGTGGGGTTGATTGTTGTGTCTTCCACAGGGGAAATCACCATGCCTCTCAATACCACAGGCATGTTTCGAGCTTGTGCTACTGAAGATGGGTATTCAGAAATTTGAATATGAAATTCTAAGGAAAATTAAGTGATTTACTTGAGTTTTCAGTTGTTTTAGGTTCCCCGTGCTTCAAAGCTATGTTGTTGCGAAAGGAATTGCTTTCAGATAACTATAATTGTTGTGAATGTTGATGTTTCAATAACACTTTCATACCAGTGATGTAATAAATTATTCTTGTTTTGCTTGCATTAAACAGTAAAATCTTGTAATTGTCGAATTTGTATATTTGTAAGACGAAAAAAATGTTCGTGTTTCTTGGGGGAGGAATTATATTTACTAGGGGAGAACGACTTACACATACCCAAGATTCATCGTAACGACAAGTTGGTACCCAAAAGGTTTTGAAATGACAAATAGGTACTTTCCGTCATGTTCTGTTAGTGATTTCTGTTTATTACTGTTTATTAATAGTGAAAAGACTAAAATGCCCTTAAAAGTTTGAATTTTAGTTTTTTATAAATTTAAAAATTTCAAAAAACCCCCTAAGTTTACAAATTTCACTAAATACCCCAATATATAAAAATTTTATAAAATAACAAAAACACCCCCCACCCGCAAGTGCCAGATTCCGGCCACCACCGCCGGAATCTGGCCGAAAAGTTGCGTTACGACACAGACCCGTCGGATCTGTGTCGTAACGCGTCGATCTGGCCTTTTCCGGCCAGATCCGTGGCTGATCTGGCCGGAAAAGGCCAGATCTACGGCTAGATCTGGCCGTCGACGCCGCAAAACTCCATATGCGGCGTCGAAGGCCAGATCTGGCAGTAGATCTGGCCTTTTCCGGCCAGATCAGCCACGGATCTGGCCGGAAAAGGCCAGATCTGGCTGCTGCTTCGACGGCCAGATCTTGCCTTTTCCGGCCAGATCCGTGGCGGATCTGACCGGAAAAGGCCAGATCGGCACTTTACGACACAGATCCGACGGATCTGTGTCGTAATGCAGTTTTCCGGCCAAATTCCGACGATGGTGGCCGGAATCTGGCATTGGGGATGGTGGGGGTGTTTTTGTCATTTAACAAACTTTTTATATATGGGGGTGTTTAATTAAATTAGCAAACCTAGGGGGTTTTTTAGAAATTTTTAAATTTATAAAAAACAAAAATTGAAACTTTGAAGGGCATTTTAGTCTTTTCATTATTAATAAACAAAAATCATTAACAGAATATAACGGAAGGTACCTATTTGTCGTTTCAAAACCTTTTAGGTACCAACTTGTCGTTACGGTAAACTTTGGGTATGCACAAGTCGTTCGGCCTATTTACTAGTGTGTGAAAAAAGAACTTAGTTTCTCGACATCCTCTTAATCCCTCCTTTTATTATAGGAATAAACAATATTATATTGTTTATATAATGTTGCATTTGATGAAAGAAACATAATTTAAGGAAAAAAAAAATGGTAAATCTTAGGATACAAACTCCAATTTAAACAAGCAGAATGGCAAACTGGTCGATCTCAGATCAAAATAAAACACTAGCCAAAAGCATGGAACTTTTGCTCTGTGATTTGGTCGAGACTCTCCATCATTTCAGTTGTTAAATGGTTCTTGCAATCTCCAACCTTACCTTCCCTGAAGAAGATATCGTTCTTAGAACCTTGAACACGATAGATACCAGTCTTGTTCACCTCCAAATTTTTCATGTTCTCAAAGCTACAAAGTCTAACAATTTCATGCAAAACCCTATTTTCTTCTTCTTCCAAGTAAAATAACTCTGCCAATCTGAATCTCTTTATATTGAGTAAGGGCTCCTTTTTCATATCTTCACATTTTAAGAAAAGGACCCTGTTGGGGAACTCTAAACCTGCTTTCCAATATTCTAAAACATGATCCCAAAAGTGGAAATCCCTTCACAGAACATGTCAAATGCATCTTCGAATGAAGCAGATTAGAGCTGGGCAAGGGTCCGGTCCTTTGCGGGCCCAGGCCTGGGCCCGTTTGGGACTAGTCCCTTGGGATTGGTCCCAAATGGGACTAGTCTCTAATGGGCCTGGGACCGCAGCTGGGCAAGGGTCCGGTCCCTTGGGATTGGTCCCAAATGGGACTAGTCTCTCATGGGCCTGGGACCGGTCCCAGGCCCATGAGAAAAACCAGGACCCAAACCAGGCCTTAGGCCTGGTCGGGACTGGTCCCATGGGCCCAGGACCGGTCCCATGGGGTTTGGAAAATTTTATTTTCCCCCCTCAATTTTTTTTATATTTGAGGGCAAAACAAAATTTTATAGGGAGTTTTTAGTATTTTTTAGGGGTTGATTAGTAAGTTTCTAAAAATTTAATTAATTTTAAAAAATAATAAATTAATAATTAATTTTAATTTTTAACATAAATATAATATTCATATTTCACACATTCACGCTTCACAAATAAACAATTAAATAAATTTTTTTATTAAATTATTCATCTTCAATTTCATCGTCAACACTAGTTACATTATTTAAATCTGTATTCCTAAAGAGTTCGAGTAGTTCGGGATCTTCAGGGTGCTGTTGTAGTCTTATTTCTGCATGAGTCCAATCCCGTAAACACGTTATCACTTCAATCATCTCATTGGTTAAAGAACATCTTCTGTCTTCAACAATCCGACCACTCGTTGAAAATGTTGACTCGGATGCAATTGTAGAAACCGGCACAAATAAAATGTCACGTGCCATTTGGGATATAATGGGGAATTGACTTTCTTGTTGGTTCCACCATTGAAGAATATCCATGTCAAGTTGCTCCTTCATCGTCATAAAGGTCAAGTCCACCTGTAGGTAGCGAGTCATCTCATTTGGTCTATGTATGTATGAGCTGGAGCTAGAGTTGGAGCTTCCGCTACGTCCCACATACGCCCACTTGCTCGATCATTGAGGGGGGGCTACATCAAGGTCCTGATCGCCTCTCCTAGACGTTCCACTTCCACTTCCACTTCTACTTCCATTGTATCTGTTCTCATATAAAGAAAAAAGCCTATCCAATTTGTGTTTAAAGTCAGTCAAATAAGACGTATAATCATATCCTAAATAATGGCCTAGCTCAGTAATTACACCGTTAACTACGGATAATTTAAACCTAGGATCTAGAAAAAGGCCTAATCCATATAAGAATTGAATATCTAACCAATATCTCTTATATTTTTCTTCCATACTTGAAACAATTTCACTAAAAATGTTATCATATCTATATTGATCAAAAGTTTTAGCAATTTGAACTAAAATATCTAACACTAAATTAGTAGTTGGATAATAAATACCACTTAATGTATTAGTAGCATCATAAAAAATTTTAAGAAATGAATAAAAAAGTTCACAAACCGCCCAATCATCATAGTTGACAACTTCCTCTAGATAGTTCTTCCGGTTGACGAAATCTGTAATTTGTTTCGCGGTTGGCAAAGCTTTTTCCAACATCAAGTAGGTAGAGTTCCAACGGATAGGCATGTCTGTACATAACTTCAAAGGTCGAACCGGTGGGTCCTCTTGCTTACAATATTTGACGTACTCCTGCCATCTTTTATTGCTACCGCCGACGATAAATCCGATAGCTCTACGCACCCTCTCAATCCTTGAATGTATAGCATCTAAACCTGCTTTAACTATCAAATTGATGATGTGACAAGCACATCTCTGGTGATAAAATTTGCCTTCACCAAGCGGATCCAATTTCTTTTCAAATAAAGATATTGCCGCGGTGTTAGCAGCTGCATTATCAAGCGTTAGCGCTACAACTCTATCAGTTAATAAATATTCTTGCAAAACTTCAAGAATCGTAAAATAAATAGTTTCAGCACTATGTTTTTCATATAATGGTTTAAAACCTATCAATTTTTGTTGTAAACCCCAATTATGATCTAAGAAATGTACTGTAACAGTTAAAAAATCGGTTTTTGATCTACAAGCCCATATGTCTGATGTAAGTGCAATAGATATATTCCTAAAATTTTGAAATTCGTTTTTAAGTTTATTATTTATTTTGTTATAAAGTTTTAGTATATCTCTTCTACTTGTAGTTCTACTAACAGGGGTATATGCTGGACAAATACAGTTTTAACCATATTAACAAAAAAAGGATTTTCAGATAAACAAATGAGAGAGTCCGTAGCAACTATATATCTTGCTATTTCCTCTCGTGCAACATGTGTATTGTATTGCCATGTTGAGAGAGTTGAGGATTGTGGATTAAAATTAAGTTGAGTTTGAATTTGTCTACCTGATCCGCTTGATGATGCATTTATTTGGGGATGCTTTTTCTCTACGTGTCGTCGCATCATCGAAGTCCCCTTCTCAGTCCCAATAATGGTTCCACATAAATTACATATCCCACACGATTCTTCCCCCTCTCCATTTGTCTTTGGCCGTTTTGATTTGGTGAAGTATCGCCAGACATCGGACACGACCCTCTTTGACGGTCGGGGGGGTTGGGCTATGTCCGTGCCCGTTAAATCGCAGCTCACATGTGTTTGGCTACACCTCGTCCCGACCGAATGTGGTTGTGGAATTATAGCTGCATCCTCTGGAGGAAATGGTGAAAATGGATTGAAGGCTTCAATTTCTTCTGTGGATGGAACGTAAAACTCATTTAGGGAAGACATTATAAATTTATGATAAAATAATAAATAATTAAAATGAAAAGAAATTAAATAATAATATGAAATTATGATGATATTGAAAAATAGAAAAAAATTTAAATAATATAAAAAAATTATAAATATAAATTGAATGAGAAATTGATTGGAGATTTGGAGTAGAGAGATTGAGAGAATGAAAGAATGAGAGATTGATTGGTGTGAAAAAAATTAAAGGTTTTAGTGTTATTTATTGTGTAGTTGTGGGGGGGGGAAATGGAAAAAAAAAAGAACTTATAATTATATAAATATAACCGTTGGGTGTCAGTTGACCATTGGCAGCCAACAGGGTTAAATTTTTTTTTTTTAAAATAAATTTTGTAAAATTTCGTTTTAGTCCTTATAATTTATACTTATTTTAGGGGGTTTAATGTAATTTTATAAAGGACTAAAATGATAAAAGGTAAAAAAAATTTGGGCCCAGGCCCGGGCCTTGGAGGAGGGCCCGGGCCCTCCTCCTTAGGCCTGGTCCCGTTTTGGGACCAGGCCTCCTAGGACCGGTCCTCCGAAGGACCGGTCCTAGGACCGGTTTTTGGAGCTGGGCTTTTGGGCCCGATCCCAAATGCCCAGCTCTAAAGCAGATGACAGATCTCTAGAACTCAACTTCTTCGGGAATTGCCAAAAGGAAACAAATACGTCTTTCGGGTTTCTACATATGTAGACAATCAAACAGGAAGAGTTTTTTTATTTTTATTTTTTAATATTTTTTATGGTATCTGGCAACAAAGTGAAAGGTATATTAATAATAAGAAGACGAGGAGAGGGAAGGACTTCAGGGTCAGCAATAGGAGGCTTCCTGAAAAGGTCAAATTCCATAAAGGGAACACAATCATGGATGCCAGTTCTAAGCAAGTGATGAGCTGAAAACTCATATTTAGTCTCGTAGATTACAGAGAAAACTAGAGCTTTAAGCCAAGTAGTACCAGATTTTGATATGAAGCCAAGTAAACATCATGTTGGTTTTACATGAAAACAAAGAAGAGAAATAGATGAAAGAAAGAGAACCGAGATTGGAAAATGATGCTCTGTTTTTTATTCAAAAAACAGGTACAAACTTATACAAAGCACCTGCCACTATTCCACCTAATGGAATTACAAATTTCAAATTTAAACACAATACACCAACTAGTACACATAGATGCATAAGTAAAATTACATTTAACCAAACCTAATACACCTAAACACATCACTGAACCAATCCATAATAGTGACCCAAATGCAGCAAGGATTCCTAAAAAAGTATTATCCCATTGGTAAAACCAACAGCATAAGACAAGCCATTACTAGTTTCGCTCAAATTGATGGCGAGGAATTTTATGAGAGTTGGGAATGTTTGAAGGAAATGCTTAGGAAGTGTCCCCATCACGCAGTCCCTAGGTGGTAATTAGTTCATAGTTTTTATGACGGACTGACCGAGAGGCATAGGAATATGGTAGACGCCTCTTGTGGAGGAACATTTATGCACAAGGACGGGAATGAGTTATGGCAACTCTTCGAGACCTTAAGTGAAAATTCAATGCACCACATTTCTGCATCTAGAATGCCTATCTCAGGGCAGCCATCCAAGAAGGGTGGCATGTATGAAGTGTCACGGATGACATTAGTTCCAAGTTAGAGGTGTTGGCCCATCGATTTGACCAGTTTGTATCTATACAAGGGCAACCCTCTACATAATCATCTTAGAAGGCGAACCAGGATGTTTTTCCCATGCACTCCACTCTTGACCATCCAGTTGAGGAACCTGCCCCTGACTCTTTTGAGGAGCAAGTGCAGGTTACACAAGGCTTCCAGAGACAGAACGATTCGTACATGAACAAGTACAATCTTGGGTGGCGTAACCACCCTGATTTTTCATGGAAGCCACAATCACCTCAGAATGTCCCCAATAACATGCCATATAGGAATAATCCTTCCAATCAGCAAGGCAATTATAGGGAGCAACCTTTAATCCAACCTAGGATCCCACCTCCTGTTTAGCAGCCCACTCCAATGCCTAGTTCACTAGAATCGATGATGGCTCAAATGCTCCAAACCACGCACGAACAGAAAGCCGACATGAATGCTAGGTTTCAAGATTTAGAGCAGAATACCTAACTTCTACATTCTCATTCCCAATCCATTAGTAAGCTAGAGACCCAGATTGGTCAAATAGCCGAAGCAATCAATAGGAGGGAACAAGGCCGATTGCCTAGTCAAGTCATAGATAACCCTAGTGGTTCTTCTCAGTAGAGAGAGTTTTCCAAACAAGCTAAGGCTGTGATGACTCTTCGAAGCGGCCGAGAGCTAATTAGGCCTGAGAGGGAAGTAAAAGTCCAAGGAAGAGAAGAGGAAAGTCTAGGTAAGGACCAAGCCAAAGAGAGTGAGAGTGAGCCACTTGTAGAGTCAAGTGTTCAGAGACTAGGTAAGGAGAAAGTTGGGGAGAATGAACCATCCCCTACTTCATACATACCGAGAGCACCCTTTCCTCAATGCTTAGAGCCCCTAAATGTTCCCACTACTAGGAAAAGCACTAGGATGGAGGAAATGATTGAGTTGTTTAAGTAGGTGCAGATTAACATTCCACTCTTAGATGCCATCAAGCAAGTACCTGCTTATGTCAAATTCCTCAAAGACTTGTGCATGCAAAAGAGGCGAATGAAATCTCACACATCCAAGACTGTACATTTACCAAAAAATATAAGTGCAGTTGTCTCAAACCGCCTTCCCCCGAAGTTAAAGGATCTTGGAGCTCCTATTATTTCTTGTGTGATAGGTAATGTCACGATTGATAGAGCACTCTTAGACTTAAGGGCGAGCATGAACTTATTACCCACTTCCGTGTATGAACAGTTTAACTTAGATGAGCTCAAGTCTACTGAAGTCATTCTGCAGTTAGCTAACCGATCGGTCAAAATGCCTAGGGGCCTAATTGAGGACGTGTTAGTTAAGGTTGAGGAACTATATTTTTCGGTGGATTTTCTTGTCTTAGACATGGGGTATACGAGCAGTGAAAGTATGCCACCGATTATTTTAGGGAGACCTTTTCTAGCAATGGCAAATGCTTGCATTAACTTTAGATCTGGAGAGATGGAAGTGTCTTTTGGGAATAGGAAATTGAGACTTAATGTGTTTAATGCTGGTTTAGGACCTATGCATGAGGACGATAACGAGTGTTTCATGGTTGATGCTATTGACAGTCTGGTGGAGCCTCACGCCCCATAGATGTTATGTGATGATGCAATTTACACTCTTATGAATCTATTTATTGAGGAGATATGTAACTTGAGTGTCGGGTCAAAGATTCAGGAGGTTAGTGTGTATATGGCTAGGTCGCCCACTTTAGAGTGTCGACCTTGGAATAGCAAGTATGAACCCTTACCACCTTTGTCTAAGACTATACAACCGAGGTCAATTGAGTCTCCACCAGTCTTAGAGTTGAAGGCCTTGCCTGATACTCTAAAGTATGTTTTCCTAGGACCCAACAAGACCTTACCCGTGATCATTGCTGCCAACTTAGATAATGAGCAAGAAGAGAGATTAGTGGCGGTTGGTCGGTAGCCGATTTGCGAGGGATTAGCCCTTCTTTGTGCATGCATTGCATATTTTGTGAAGAGAATGCTAAACCGGTGCATGAAGCTCAAATAAGGTTAAACCCAAACATGAAGAAGGTGGTGAAGAAAGAGGTGATCAAATGGCTTGATGCGGGTATCATCTACCCTATATCCGACAACCAATGGGTGAGTCCGACCTATGTTGTACCTAAGAAAAGTGGTCTCACCATTGTTGATAATGAAAAAGGTGAGCGAATTCCTACCCGTACTCCTACAAGATAGAAAGTTTGCATTGACTATAGGAAGCTCAACCTAGCCACTAGGAAGGATCATTTCCCGCTCCCATTTATTGACCAAATCCTAGAAAAACTTACAGGGCAGGCTTTCTATTATTTTCTAGATAGCTATTTTGGATATAACCAAGTACTAGTTGCCCCCAAAGACCAAGAAAATACCATGTTCACATATCCTTTTGGTACGTTTGCCTTTCGTCGCATGCCCTTCGAGTTGTGCAATGCACCGACAACGTTTCAAAGATGCATGTTATCGATATTTTCTGACATGGTAGGTCAATTCCTTGAAGTATTCATCAATGATTTTTATGTGTTTGGTGCATCTTTCGATGATTGTCTCGAAAAACTTGAGTTGGTGTTGAAACATTGTAAAGAGACAAATCTTGTTCTTAGTAGGGAAAAGAGCCATTTCATGGTTCAAGAGAGAATTGTCTTAGGTCATGTAGTTTCCAAGGAGGGGATAGCAATGGATAAGGCAAAGGTAGAGTTGATTTCTCAACTACCACTGCCTTCGTCGATCAAACAAATTAGATTTTTCCTAGGCCATGTAGGATTTTATAGGCATTTCATCCAGAATTTTAACAAGATCTCTAAGCCTTTGTGTGATTTGCTTGCTAAAGATGTGCCATTTTTTTTCTATGACACTTGTATGATTGCCTGTACCATTTTGAAGGAAGCGTTGACCACAGCACCCATCATGCAACCTCCTGATTGGAACCTACCTTTTGAAGTGATGTGTGACGCATCGGACTATGCCATTGGTGCAGTCCTTGGCCAACGGGGGAATAAAAAGCCCGTTGTGATCTACTATGTAAGCAAGACCCTCTCCGATGCTTAATGTAATTACACCACTACGGAGAAAGAGTTGCTTGCAGTAGTGTTTTCCCTTGATAAGTTCCGGTCTTATCTTCTTGGGTCTAGGATAGTTGTCTTTATAGACCACGTTGCAGTTAGGTATTTGTTAGCCAAGAAAGACACTAAGCATATATTAATTTGATGGATTTTGTTGTTGCAAGAGTTTGATCTAGAAATCAAAGATAAAAAGGGTAGTGATAATGCGGTCGCCGACCACTTGTCTAGACTCTTTACAGAGTATGTTCCTGGTCAATGTTTGAATAAATCTTTCCCGAATGAGCAATTATTTGCAATATCCCAATCCAAAGCACCTTGGTATGCCCATATAGTCAATTACCTGGCCGTAGGACAATTACCATTAGGGTAGACCAAAACTCAAAAAGATCATTTCTTTGCAACCATCAAGCATTATTTTTGGGAAGACCCAGACCTTTTTAGGGCGTGTGCAGATCAGATAGTTAGGAGATGTGTTCCCGACCATGAGTTTAGTAGTGTGCTTGCATTTTGTCATTAAGTAGGGAATATTGGTAGATGATGAGAATGCAAAATGTCATATTTACCCCCCCTAATGTCTAGTCTTTTATACTTATTTGCTTCCTAAATATACTCATTATTATTCTATTTTGATTTAGGATGCAAATGGAGGCATTAATTGCAAAACGGAACTAATTAAGTGAATTCGGACAGTTTTGACATCGCTTCGTAATCTAGGCATAACTCTCTCATCCGAGCTTCGATTGAGATGATTCAAAATGCTGTGGAACGCTAAGAGAGAGATCCTAAAACTTTTGAGTTTAAAGATATACTCGCTGCATCAGGGTTGTAATCGATCTTGAAGTTGACGCACCTGCACTGCCGACGTTCTGGAACATTCCGCCTTGTCATGCAATTCAAATAGGCAGATTATTACAAGAAGTTTTGAAGACTTGTTGCACGCAAATTACAGCTAGAAAACACCACTTTCCTATTTTATTTTAGGACTTTATTATTTTATTTCCAATTAATCAGATTAGGATAAATGTTACTGTAGGATATTAGAATATTTTGAGGAGATTGAGTAGAATTAGAATTAGAATTTAGATATTTTTAAAAGAGAGATCAGATTAGGGATTACAACATATATCACACACGTCTCTCTCTTCTCTCTCTGGTGGACTTTCGTTTTTTCTTTGAATTTTCGTGATGGCCATGAGTGGCTAATTTTTATAACTTGGTCGAAAGAAACAAGACCTCGAAATCAATAAACTGTGAGATCAGTCTGGTTTTTTTTCTTTAAGTGTTCAATTTATGTTTGAGTATTGGATGTTCTTCTATGCATATTTTAATGATTGTTGCGTTTAATTACTAGGAGGCCTACTAGTTTATTATTTGTTGCAATCTACTGCTAAGTTAGATATCAAATCCATAATTGTTTGATCCCTTTAACTTGTGAAGCAATTAGGGTTTAAGAATTTGCTGCGTCAGGAATTATTAAGTCTTAAGAAGAACATTCAACTAAATTAAATGCAACCGCTTGAGTTTGTGTTGTCTAGCTTCATCGATCTCTCTAGGTCTTAAGGCTGCCACTAGATTAAATCTTTAGCGCTTGTCTAGGGTTGTTTAGTAGTAAGGTTAATTAGATCGCTTGTTTCTTAATTCATTATAACTAAGGAGAGATAGGCAAATAGTTCCAACAGTGAATATTCAGGGTATGAGTTGATTTATTTTTGTATCGATGATCAGTTGAAAGATTTCGATTGTGGATGTTGACTTAGACCAAGTTTTGTTATTTTGATTGATTGATTAATTTGAATTGTTGTTTTCCCGAAATTGTTTCTGTTTAACTCAAAACCCCCCCATACTGGTTCACATAACATTAAATTCGGCTAGACACTCTCCGTGGGAATGATCCTGACTCACACTATTGCATGTGTTTTTTTAGGTTTTAATTATGGGTGCCTACGACAGCTCGCTAGATTTTGGCGCCATTGCCGGGGAGTGATTCTAGTTTATTTATTTTTGTTTTTGTGATTCTTATTTCATTCTTGCTATTTTTTTTCCAAAAAAAAAAAAATTTGTGAACAGTAGTACTGTTTCGGATGAACAGTAGTACTGTTCATAAGAAAAATTTTGGTTGAATTAGGAGTGGTGCGAGTACCCGTTTCGAAGAAAACAAAATCTGAACAAGACTAGAAAACATTCTAGCCCCACCCTTTCAAGGCCAAAAAACAATGTTTGATAGGGTTTTTGCTAGTTTTGTGTTTTTGGTCATAAATTTTTATTTTATTTTATTTTATTTTCTAGTTAGTTTTCATTACTTTCTAATTCTTTTATGAGGTTTTTTGTTGTATGACCAGGTCCTCTCATCTTGGTAATTTAACATTCAACCCAGAAATTGAGAGCACTTTGCGCAGGTTAAGGAAAGAAGCTCGGGGAAATTATGAGGAAAGCAATTTGGCTTTTGATTCCCAATTTGTTAGCAACTCTGATTTTCGAACTTTGAAAGAGCTTGTTGCCCCTGATTTGAATCAAGCACCTTTATGCATAATGTTTCCTGTTTTAGATGCTGCTATTACTTTTGAATTAAAATCTGGACTAATACACCTCTTGCCCACTTTTCATGGCCTTGCAGGTGAAGATCCTCACAAGCATTTAAAGGAGCTTCATATGGTTTGCACGAGTATGAAACCTACGAGGGTGACCGAGGAGCAAATTAAATTAAGAGCCTTTCCATTTTCTTTGAAGGATTCGGCTAAGGATTGGCTCTATTATTGACCCTCTGGGACTATAACCACATGGAATGAGATGAAGAGATTGTTTTTGGAGAAATATTTCCCAACTTCGAGGGCGGCCAACATTCGGAAAGAAATTTGTGGTGTAAGGCAGCACAATGGAGAGTCCTTACACGAATACTCGGAACGTTTTAAGAAATTATGTGCAAGCTACCCCCACCATCAGATTAGTGAGCAGCTACTTATCCAGTATTTCTATGAGGGCCTTACATACACTGATAAGAGCATGATTGATGCTGCAAGTGGAGGAGCTTTGGTGGATAAAACTCTCGAGGCCGCGAGAAACTTGATTGCAAATATGGCGAGTTTGGCACTAGGCTTGACCTTCCTTCTAGGCGTGATAATGAGGTAAATATTTCTTGATATGTGCCCAACTTTTCAAGAGGAACCTGTTGAGCAAGTGAATGCAGCAGGTGGTTTTCCTGGACAACTGCAAAGGAAGTATGATCCTTATTCGAGCACATATAACCTTGGATGAAGGGATCACCCCAATCTTGGCTATGGGAATCCACAAGTGAACCAGCCTGTGACTCAAAACCGCCCAAATTACCAGCAGTATAAGCAAACATACCCCCCTAGACAACAATCAGGCCAAACTTCTAATTCTGGTATGTCTTTAGAAGATATTGTTAAGTCTCTTGCTACTAATACTTTGCAATTTCAACAGGAGACGAAGGCCAGTGTTCAAAGTTTGGAGAATCAGATGGACAGATGGAAACCGCAATTAGTAAGCTAGAGGCACAAAGTTCGGGGAAATTACCCTCTCAAACGGTGGTGAATCCAAGAGAAAATGTAAGTGCAATCGTCTTGAGGAGTGGTAAAGAGGTGGAGATTCCAATAAAGGCAGCCCCTGCATTGTCGAAGAAAGAAAATGAGAAAAACATCACTGTAGACAGGAACATTCCCAACGACGATGGTGTTCCTAAGCGTAAGTTTTCGCCTCTTTCTGATTATAAACCAGTACCTCTTTTTCCTCAAGCTTTGGCAGAATCTAGAAAAGATGTGTAATGCCGAGATTTATATGAGACTTTTCATAGATGCGGGGTAAATATTCCACTTTTAGATGCTATTAAACAAGTACCTTGTTATGCTAAATTCTTGAAAGAGCCATATACAATTAAGAGGAAACAGAAACTTAAGGGGTGTGACAAGGTGAGAGTAGGAGAGAATGTTTCTGCAGTGATTCAGAGAAAACTCCCAGTGAAGTGCAAGGATCCAGGTATGTTTACTATCCCTTGTACGATAGGTAACACTAGGTTTGAGAAGGCCATGATAGATTTAGGAGCTTCTATAAATGTCATGCCATATTCTATATATGCTTCTTTGAAACTTGGACCTTTGAATAAAACTGGTGTTGTGATTCAATTAGCTGATAGATCTGATGCCTACCCTAAGGGTGTAGTTGAGGATATTCTGGTACGAGTTAATGATTTAGTTTTCCTTACTAATTTCTATGTGCTTGATATGGAAAATGGTGATCAAATTGCTCATATTTTGTTAGGAAAACCCTTCCTAAAAACGTCCAAGACTAAGATAGATGTTCATAGTGGCATACTTACCATGGAATTTGATGGTCAAATAGTTAAGTTTAATATTTATGATGCCATGAAATATCCTGATGATGATGATAATCTTGTTTATTCTATTGATGTGATTGATTCTTTGGCACAGGAAGTTTTTGAACTTGATAGAAAAGATGGATTGGAAGTTGCCATTAGTAAGCATCTTAAGGAAGAGAATGAGGAGTTAGCTTTGAGTATTGATTTGCAGGAAACTATTACAGCGTTGAATGATTCTCCAAAGTTACAGCAGCAGTTAGGTAACGTTCCTTATATTGCATTACCAATTTCTAATGAGCGGCCTTTACCCTCTGTTTTGCAGGCTCCCATTCCAAATTTGAATCCTTTCCCTAGTTACCTCATGAACGTGTTCCTTGGAGACGGAGGACCGTTATCGGTGATCATCTCAAGTAAACTCAGTGCATCGCAAGAAGAAAAGCCTTAAGTCGAGCCAACGACAATAAACAAAGGCGCTACTTGGGAGGCAATCCAAGGGGAGTTTGTTTTCTTATTCTCGCATTTTAAATTTTGGTTATTTTTGCCTTTTCTTTGCATTTCATCTTACATTGGGGACAATGTCAGTTTTAAGTGTGGGGGAGGGGATTTAGGTTGTGTTTTAATTTGTTAAAAAAAAATATAGTTTTGTTTTTAGGAAGGTATAAGCTTTAAGTCATGTCTTTGAACGTCTAGTGATGCATGAAATAGTAACTTGACTTTGTTGTTGAGCATATTCCTTGACTTAGGATGTTAGCAATCTTTCATAAAATAGAGTTAATCAGATTTGAATCTTTGAAGTTTGAAACAATATGTCTTGAGAAGTTGTATGGACTTGGCAACGAAGCATGATTGAGGAGTGTATAACAACCCTTAAAAGAAAAAAAAAAAATTGTCTCTCTTAAGGTAGTCCTAAATTTGGGTTTAAGCAAATAGGAAAAGGAAAAGAAAGGTATGTGGTGAGTCGAGATGGAGCGTAAAATGCACTCACTCATAAACACAACCATGAAATGAAATGGAGCATAAACATTCTTTTTCAAAACAGAAAAAAAAAAAAAGAAAAAAAATAATAATATCCCTAGTTTGCTACCCAATTTGTAGTAGTAAAGAGAAGCAGTTTTGAGGAAAAAGTTGAGAGGTGAGTTGTACATGAATTGGTTGTGATTAGTTTCCTTGTTTGTATTGACCGATTGAGAGTAATTATGGAAAATGACGAAGAGAGATGAATGTCATTAACTCTACTTTATTTTATTTTGTTGATGTCTAAGTTAGGTATGAATATGCATGGATTAAATATTGTTGCTTATGCATCATGATGGTGTTCTTGATATGACTTGAGATGATGGTGTTCTTGATATGACTTGAATGTAGTGTTTGTTTGAATCAGTTTGCCTGAGGACGTGCAAAAGCTAAGTGTGAGGGAATTTGATGAGAATGCAAAATGTCATATTTACCCCCCCCCCCCTTAATGTCTAGTCTTTTATACTTATTTACTACCTAAATATACTCATTATTATTCTATTTTGATTTAGGATGCAAATGGATGCGTTAATTGCAAAACGGAACTAATTAAGTGAATTCGGACAATTTTGACATCGCTTCGTAATCCGAGCATAACTCTCTCATCCGAGCTCCGATTGAGATGATTAAAAATGTTGTGGAACACTAAGAGAGAGATGCTAAAACTTTCATGTTTTGAGTTTAAAGAGATACTCGCTGCATCAGGGTTGTAATCGAACTTGAAGTTGACGCACCTGCACTGCCAACGTTCTGGAACATTCCGCCTTGTCATGCAATTCAAATAGGCAGATTATTACAAGAAGTTTTGAAGACCTGTTGCATGCAAATTACAGCTGGAAAACACCACTTTCCTATTTTATTTTAGGACTTTATTATTTTATTTCCAATTAATCAGATTAGGATAAATGTTACTGTAGGATATTAGAATATTTTGAGGAGATTGAGTAGAATTAGAATTAGAATTTAGATATTTTTAAAAGAGAGATCAGATTAGGGATTACAACATATATCACACACGTCTCTCTCTTCTCTCTCTGGTGGACTTTCGTTTTTTCTTTGAATTTTCGTGATGGCCATGAGTGGCTAATTTTTATAACTTAGTCGAAGGAAACAAGACCTCGAAATCAATAAACTGTGAGATCAGTCTGGTTTTTTTTCTTTAAGTGTTCAATTTATGTTTGAGTATTGGATGTTCTTTTATGCATATTTTAATGATTGTTGTGTTTAATTACTAGGAGGCCTACTAGTTTATTATTTGTTGCAATCTACTGCTAAGTTAGATATCAAATCCATAATTGTTTGATCCCTTTAACTTGTGAAGCAATTAGGGTTTAAGAATTTGCTGCGTCAGGAATTATTAAGTCTTAAGAAGAACATTCAACTAAATTAAATGCAACCGCTTGAGTTTGTGTTGTTTAGCTTCATCGATCTCTCTAGGTCTTAAGTCTGCCACTAGATTAAATCTTTAGCGCTTGTCTAGGGTTGTTTAGTAGTAAGGTTAATTAGATCGCTTGTTTCTTAATTAATTATAACTAAGGAGAGATAGGCAAATAGTTCCAACGGTGAATATTCAGGGTATGAATTGATTTATTTTTGTATCGATGATCAGTTGAAAGATTTCGATGGTGGATGTTGACTTAGACCAAGGTTTGTTATTTTGATTGATTGATTAATTTGAATTGTTGTTTTCCCGAAATTGTTTCTGTTTAACTCAAAACCCCCCCATACTGGTTCACATAACATTAAATTCGCCTAGACACTCTCCGTGGGAATGATCCTGACTCACACTACATGATGTGTTTTTTTAGGTTTTAATTCTGGGTGCCTATGACAGCACGCCAGTAGATGAGATATGATGCCCCTGAATCCTATTTTGATTGTAGAGGTATTTGATGTGTGGGGTATTGATTTTATGGGTCTATTTCCCTCATCTTTTGGCTTTGAATATATCTTGCTTGTAGTGGATTATGTGTCTAAATGGGTAGAAGTCATTGCCACTAGGACCAATGATCACAGGGTGGTCGTCAACTTTGTTCAATCACACATCTTTAGCCGTTTCGGTCATCCGCGTGCCATCATCAGTGATGGTGGCTCACATTTCACCAATAGACATTTTGGCTCACTATTGAAAAAGTACTCAATCACCCATCGAGTTGTCACACCTTATCACCCTCAAATTAGTGGACAAGTGGAACGTGCTAATAGGGAAATTAAGACTATCTTAGAGAAAATGGTACGGCCCGATCATAAGGATTGGTTGATGCGTCTGAATGATACACTTTGGGCCTATCAAACCGCATATCGTACCCCTATTGGCATGTCCCCTTATCGGTTACTTTTTGGGAAAGCATGTCATTTACCTGTAGAACTTGAACATAAAGCATATTGGGCCACAAGGAAATTTAATTTTGATATGACCACGGCCGGTGACCATAGGAAACTCCAACTTTCAGAGTTAGATGAGCTAAGACACGAAGCTTATCAGAACTCTCGCATCTCTAAAGAGAAGACTAAAGCTTTTCATGATAAACACATTGTTAGGAAGTCATCATCTCCTAATCAAAAAGTGTGGCTCTTTAACTCTAAGCTTTGCCTTTTTCTAGGGAAGCTTCAGTCACGATGAGATGGCCCTTTTATTGTTCTTAATGTTTTCCCTCACGGAGCTGTTGAAATCCGAAACCCAAAAACAGGACAAGTTTTTAAGGTGAATGGCTAAAGACTTAAACCTTATGTCGATGGCATTAATGATGGAGAGGTGATTGAGGAGTGTTCTTTATTAGAACCATATTAGCCATTTCAGTGCACTGAGTCTGGCTGAAGACTTTAAACTTAGCGCTTATGGGAGGCAACCCACCTTTGTAAATATGTTTTTACTACTGTTATGTTTTTGTTGTTTTTGTCTTCGCAGGATTGTTATGTTTGGAAACTCATTAACTAGTCCAGGGCTACGCTTACGCATGCTCCACAAACTCTATTGATGATAGCCCCACCATCGTTTCTCAGGTTGTATCTCTCCACCTTATATGTTGTTATTGTTAGATTTCTTGTTTCTCAAATATGTTGGACGATTTTAATGTTATTGATCATATTGCCATTTGAGATCATTTGATGCTAAGTTGGGGAGGAAGTTTATAATTGTGGGTCATTGAGGACAATGAAATTTTAAGTTGGGGAGTGTTGATTGATTTCTATTTTTGTGAAGTGTTGTTGATAATGCTTTTGCGGAGATTGTGATATTTTTGTGAAGTGTTGTTGATGATGCTTTTGTGGAGATTGTGTGTTTGAGTGGATTGTGCTTAAATTTTTGTGGCATGATGATGTTGTTTTTTGTCGGAAATATGTTGAATCTTACTCTTGTAAGTCCAAAAGTGGTTAAAGTGAACTAAAGTGAGTTATTTTTAAAAAAATTCATGAATTCATGCATAATCACCATTTTAGAAGCAATTGAGATGCTAGTTGAAAGGTTTTGTGGGGTTTTTGAAAATTGTTTGTTGCAACATGGTTTTAAACATTGAACTATTGGTTCTGCTTTGTGCTAGGCTTGTCCATAATTGTGGTTAGACACCGTTTTGTGTAAATGTCACGTGTTTTAGTGTTTATGCAAGTCTCCCACATACTTTACATGCCCATGGAGCAAAGTTTCATTTATTATCTTGCGTGTGTTAAAAGTGCTTAAATGTTGCTTGATGATTTGGTTTTGATTTGTAGCCTAGTTGACTCGAGTGAGTACGCTTGAGGGGTGTTCTACACCTAATCCCCTAAAGCTATCTAGCTTGGGAGCGGTCGGCCTAAAGCTCATTACATGGGTCCTCTAGAAAGCTTAAGAAGTCATTATATAGATCATAAGCTTTATAAAAAAAGAAATAAAGTCTTGACTTGTAGCCTAGTTGGTTCGGGTGAGTAAGTTCGAGGAGTGTTCTACACTTAGTGCCGTCTAACCATCTGGTTTGGGAGTCATTGACCTAAAGCTCGTTACACGGACCTTCTAGAAAGCTTAAGAAGTTAAGATAAGAAGAAAAAAAAGTGATGAATGAAAAGAAATAATATGTCAAAATCTTGTGTGGAAAATGAGCATTATGTTGAATGTACATAAGTTGGGGAGTTTTGCATGACATCTTAACATTGTGATATGAATATGAAATGTGTGTTTGAGAAGCTTGAATGGAGATAGGCAAATCTTGACAGAAACTTTAGTTCTTTATTTAGGATTGTGTTATTTACTTGTTATGCTCAAATTCTTCACTTTACCTTTTGATTAATGTCTTGGTTGTTGATGAATATGGTTGTGTATGGTTTTGTGAGAATGTTGAAAGAGCTCTTTTAACTTTACTCGAGGGCGAGCAAAGAGTAAGTTGGGAAGTGTGTTAGAGTCATGAAAGTGACTCTATTTTGGTGATAAAAATACCCCAAGTGTGATTAAATTGAAGTATATTGAGACAATTAAAGAATTTATGAATTTATTCACGAAAATCGCTTCCTAATATTTTTTTTATGAATTTAACTTGTTTTGAATGATTTTGGAAAGGATATGAGTTGATATTAGGTTGTGGTTTATGGATTATGGGTGATTTTGTCTCATTTATGTTGTTTAGGGGGGAAACTATTATATTTACAAGGGTTGATTTTGTCACTTTTCAATCATGCAGGGACCAAAGTGATATTTTATAGTTTGTCTATAAAATGAAAACGAAAGGTCTCGTTCCAGGAGCGTTGTTCATCCAGATTTTTTGGCGACGCTTAGTCTCCCTTTTTCGGCGACCTCCGGCAATGTTCCATCTTCCCCGTGCACCGATCTTCATCAGCCGCCATCACCACCACAAATCACGCACCACCGTCGCGACGTTTCGCATTCCGCCACCCGACTCTTCATCTTCCAATTGTGATTTCTCTAGTTTTTGGCAATGTTTCAGCTTCCTGGTGGTTGATCTTCCTTCCCCACAACCAGATCTAGCCGTCGCGCCTTTTCATCTTCCAGCTGCTATCTCACTCATTTTTGGCGACCTTTCATCTCCCCAAGACCTGATCTGAACTCCCCATCACCAGAGCTTTCCATCGGTATCTTCGGATCCCATTTTCGCTACTATTTTTCGGAAGACCCACCGAAAAATTAACGTTTTTCGGCGAGTGCGGCTATTCATATTTCGGGCTGTCCATTGGTCGTTTTTGCCCCTTCTTCGTATCATATCATTGTTGGTTACTTCCTCTCTATCATGATCAGTTTCGTTTCCACCGTTTCAGCCTCCGTCATCACCACCATGAGCGGCTGAGTTCCCAGTTGTCTGTTACGGCGTAGGTGAGATCGAGATTGACCCTACTGCTCTCCTCATCAACTCTCGACTAGTTGGATGAGCCCGATTGTAGGACATTTGGTAGTATTTTGTTTTCGTTTCATGTTTGATTTCGATACTTTAATATGGTTTGAGCATGATTTGTGATGAATATTGTTGTCCATTGTGATTTAATGTTTTCATAGAACTCGCTGAATGATAAACATTGGTTTGAGATAATTAAATGATGAATATTGCTTTTCATTACTTCGCATCGATTGTAATTGAGTTGTGTTTAGATTTAATTTCATTTCTACTGTTGTTGTATTTATTGTGAAGTTGGTTGATTGGAAGATACATGTTGACAAATTGTATTTGTTAATTGTGTACCAACTAGTGATATTGTCTTGTAGCGTTTATTGGCGTTTAATGATAATCTTTAACCAATCGAACTTGAGTGATTGGGTGAGACAGGATAGATTATACCTAGAGTGCCAGAAAGCCATTTCATTGATTTACCTTGCCTTGTAGGTTTAGGGGATTGTAGAGGGTGGAGGAGACTTGTGTGAGTTGGTCTCGTGTCGAACCAAAACCGTAACGGCAACATTTTTATTATAAAGTCTTCATTTGTTTTAATTTCACGCTTTTATTATTTGCATTTAGTTTGTTTAGTTTAATTAATCAAATTTTCAATTTCATTTTCGCTACTCAAATATACATTAGGTTGTTAGTCTTGCTCTCTGTGGATTCGACCCTACTTACCACTAACTGTGGTATTTAGGTTTAATTTTGTGACTGTGACGACCGGTTCGACATGTAGCTGCTCATTCAATGAGGAGATTTGCTTGTGAGTGCTCTCAAGCTCTCGGTCCTTCTCTGTAGTGGCTTTCTCTGTGACAACCCACAACTTGGCTCGAGATGCCTCTATCTCCTTCTCGTGGTTTCTACTCTCTTGAAGCTTTTTCTCTCTCTCTTGAAGCTCCGTTTCTCTTTAGCTTAGTTCTCTGGTGAGCCTCGCCACTGTTAGCTAAAGCTCCTTGGCTAGATCTTCTTTCTTTTGAAGCTCCTTGGCTAGATCTTCTTTCTTTTGAAGTTCCTTCTGAAAATCTACCGTTTTCAAAGCAATCTCTTTCTCCTCCAAACGCTTGTTTGCCAAGAGTTGAACCTCCCTCGTAGTCACATTTGTCTTTGTAAGGGCGTTCCTCAACTTAACGACCTCCTCCTTCAGTTCCTGAGTTCTATTTGTAAAGGAAAGTTTTATTTTGTTGTGGGCAATCTTCAAGGCAAGAGCAGCCCGTAAAGGAGAAAGAATATGAGTTATTCATTAAAAAGGGGATTTTCGATCAATCTTAATAAAGATCGCAGAAAGAAAGATATTCTACCTGGTTCTATAACTGAAGTGTCATCACAAAAGGTTAAAAGGCTTGGCATTCTAATACCTGTTGAAGGTCATCTCCAATCGACACTCAAGCATGGTGAAAAGTAGAGGTCTCAAGTGCTTGGGGAGCTTCCCGATGAGGTCTAAGACGGAGTCATTATTACCCCTCACCTCAAAAGTCTCCCCAGCCTTTTCTTGAGTGGTCTCACCACCATTCTCTTAAGTGGCCACTAGCATGTCCTTTGGCTGAGGCATCAACAAAAGGGTAGTTGTGACAGCCACCATGGATCCACTCTTGGGATCCTTGGTCGGTCACTGTTTGAGCTCATCTAAAGAAGATTCAAAATTTTTTGTCACTATCTTCCTCATCTTCTTTGAAGCCACAAACTTCTTCTTTAGGGGTCTAACCCCAGGTTAAAGATCTTCGGTAAGCTGCTCCTCTTCTCGGTGCTTCTAAGCACTAGTTTGAGTCCCCGGTATAGGGGCGTTGCTTGGAGTCTCTTCAGTTGTGGACTCTCTAAACATTCTAGGGAAAGTAATCTCTGTTGTTCTCTTAACTCTCTTTGGTTGAATTGTTGTACCATAAAAAAAAAAAAAAAAAAGCAATATGATCAGCGAACAACATAAAAAAGAAACAAAAACTAAGTATTTGGCAAAGAGAAAAACTTACAAGTTGAAGAGTCCAGATATGTATCAGCATAAAAGAACATGTGCTTCCTAAGGTTCTTGATCGTAACGAGCTTCTTCACATCGTGAAAATCCTTCAGGAAGCGACCAAAAGCTTGAATGTGATTATGATCCTCTAATAGCTGCAACTTAGTTGCTTTGTTTTCTGCACAACAAAGAGTCTGTTAGCCTACATTCAAATAAAGAGAAAGGAAAAGGAATGGACCTAAACGAAAAGGAAAACCTATTCGGCTCCTGAAATTTACAGAACCCATCGTACTTAAAGAAAAAATATTTGGTTTCGTAATGTCCCACATTATTGGGATAACCAAATAATCCTCATTCAATCGTTGATCGCTTGGAGAGATAGTACGAGTCTTTATCCTTGCTCTTTTTCAGCATATAGACTCAAAGGATTCAAACTCTAAATAATCTACCCCAAATGATGACTCAGAAGAAGACTCAAAGGATCCACCCATGGGCGATTTACTGCTAACCCTAGAAACTCCTAAAAAGATCCATTAGGATTCTTTACCCTAAGTTTTCTAAGCTTTCTGATGACTTCCTCAACCACAACCCAGAAAAATGCTTCTTATCTACCCTACCAGATACCCACAAATCACCATGATTGTAAAAATACCAAAAAAGTATAAAAAAAATGAGTAAAAGAGAAGAAGCTTTTACCTTACAGTCACCAGAGAAAGGTGTTCTGACGTAACGTTGAGTTCGCATCAACGGGATAAGAAAGCTAAGTTTTTTTAGAGCAAGAAACGAAAGATTTCTCTGAAAAAATTCTTAAGTTTTCAGAATTTAGGGCAAAGTTAGGGTTTTAAGGTGGAAAGGTGACGATTTAGTTGCCTTATATAAGCAAAATTTGGGTGGGAATAAATTTCTTACCGTTGATATCGACCACGTGTCATCGATCCACAGAAAGAGTGATTCCTACTTTTTGCCATAAACCAATCGACGATAGCCTCCATCAAGAATTGAAATCACCGACGTAATCATCTCAACTGCATTAAATGCACGCCAAAAGAATATCATTTCAGTATGCTAGAGTTTAATGTTCATGGTTAACATTAATTGTGCAAAGTGTCACTTTTGTCAAATAAAGAATCCTTTACTGCTGTACTAGCTGTCAATGCAACAAAAACATTTGAAGAGGTCGTTCAAAAGAGGCATTCATTTGAATTGTCATAAGCGAACACCAACTCAGATTGTTCAAAAGCTCTAAGCAATGGAAAAATCTAATTTTTTTCAGATCGTGAATAATGACCAGAGTCCAAAGCATTTTTCGAGCTCTCGAGATACGATCAAGCTTAGATCGCTGGATCTCCATAAACAACCATCCTGAGGTCGTGTGCACAACTTTCAGATTGCAATTCACAGTCGACCACCAGTGGATCAAGACAAAATCTCATAGATAGCATGAAGCGATAGCTTTCGGTTCTCAGTAATTAGCATCAGGTCGTCTCCAACAATGTGGTCGCCCCATCTCTTAGATCAGATGCATGTCTCCGAGACCAACCAAGTTAGGTCGTGGCATAATCATGAAGTTCCCAAAATCCAACACTTTGAACCTCAAGAACTGGGAAGCTTCTGTTATGCCTAAAATAAGGGTTGACCTATAGTGGTGTCATTAAGCACCAATCAGAATTTAAGAAAGTATTCTATTGTCCAGAACATGCCACGTCTACAAAGGCACAAGGAATATAGATGTCAACAATCCAACCAACTCAAGAATTTGTCTCTAAATGAATTTGGTTCGCACACCTGCACAAGCCCCATTTAATTTAAGGATATTCTTTAAGTTCTCAATGAATGGGAAGGCAGGAGAGATCTTCACGGCATCAAGCCACTTACAAAAGTGTAATCATTACCTAGAGCAAAACGGATATAAATAGGCAGCCCCCCCTCACAATTTCGAGATCAGACACTCATGAATTCAACAAAGCAAATAGCAAAGACACACTACTAGAAAGAGACTAGCTTGACATTCTATAAGAACACTCAGAACACTAAACACTTGTAATAACATAGCACAGTTCGCGACCTCTTGTAAGCCTGTCTAACAACCATGAACAAATTGATATAAACAAATAGAGTGGATGTAGGATTTGCTTTAAGCATCTAAACCACTATAAAAATTCTCTTGTCAACTTTACATTTACGTCTTTGCATATTATTGTGCAAATAGTACCTCACTCTCAAAATTTAATTAGCTCATGTGTGATTTCTTAGCACTTTACACGTGTAAACTCGTTGGTGTCAAAATCAAGCATCAACACAAATCGTCCACATATCTGACTATGAGCACTATTAGGTACTTACTCGCTCTTTCTTATGAGGATACATGATACAATTATATTCAGAAAGAGGAGATAATATTTTTATTTTTATTTTTTACTAAAATTATATCTTTATTTAAAAATTGAAGACGGGAGTAAAGATTTAGCCAAAAATTGAAGATTATGTAAGATTGTATATATTTATATAAAAATTATGTCAAGTTGTGGAGTCGACCAGCTGCCATTTCTTCAACTCTTTTTCATGAAAATTATGAAGCTGTACTTAACATTTAATGTTTCAGAAGCTATATGCTTGGAAAGATAAAGGAGAATAATGCATTTATTTTGGTTAGGTCTACTCATTTATTTAATTAAAAGACATGTTATGTTAATTGATAGTTTTGGTAGGGTTTACAATAAAATAAAGATAATCTTCTCGGCATCACAGTCCTTACAAGAACCAGAATATCTTCCAATATCAAGGTTCAACCCACTGATTCTTTTTTTAAATAAATTAGGTGATACTTATACCTCGTTTAAGACTTTTCGGGTTGAGACAAGTTTTTGGGTAAGAATTTTTTTTTTTTTTTTTTTAACCGAGGATGTCCAGACCAATTTATGCGCACCTCGACTAGTCCTCCGACCTTGAATAAGGCTTCCAAAACAGGGCAAGCCCTACAGTTCGTGGCCAAAGTAAATGGGTTGATATTCTTATAAGTTGCTACAACCATACTCCTCCTTCAATCTAACATGTTTCTTTAATGGCCATATTAATTTGTTCATCCATCATCATTTAATATTTCATTGATTCCATTTTTTGCTAAAAATAAAAATGTTGAAGGTAGAGGAGACACTCGATATTTAAAGTCTAATTACACAATGACATAATATATTAATTTCACAGGCTCATAGAAAAGATTATTAGGTTAACATAAACACCCCACTCCTTTTAACTTCTGTTACGGCTCTATTAGAATAATTTCTGTTACACCCCTCTGACATAAAATATTGACAAGTTGTCTCGTGTAATTAGCCACTTACACCCCTTATCATCAATTTTTGGTGTCCAAGTTAACTAATGGAAGGACAAAATAGAACTTTGATAGTAATATACAAAATTATAAATTAAATATTTCAAAATAATATAAAACTATCTAGAAAAATTTTTTAATATATTTAAGATTTAATATTATTTAAAAAAAAATTACTTTTGTTCAAAAGAGGTGTTCGACAAACTCTTATCTTCGGAACCACCATTTTTAGATTGTCAGAACCACGATCTCTTTTTCTTTTTTTTTTTTGTAAATTTCTAAATACCATAGTTAACTGAGGCAAATACCTTTGATGATGCCTCCATCTTTTGCAATTACATATATGCCCATAGATATTTTAAGATGTGACCATTATATCCATGTAACTCGATAAAAAAAAATTAATATGTTTCTTAAAAAAAAAAAAAACTGCAAAACAATTAAAACAATTTATTAAAAACACATGAATTTATTTTATCATTTTATTTGTGAACTAAAAAAATTTTTTAAATTTTTTAAAAATTAAAACATAATTTGTAAATATTATTTTTCTAAATTAATAAATATGTGATGAAAAATTAAAAATATTTTACAAAGTAAAAATATTTATATATTTGTTTGTAAATTGAAAATTCAATAATAAAAAAAAAAAAGAGAGAGAGAGAGAGATCGTTGGTTCTAAAGTATAAGAATGATGGTTTTGGTGATCTCTAACCGTTGGACACCTCTTGTAAAAAAAAAAGGTAATTTCTTTTAATAATACTAATAAATCTTAAATGTATTTTATATTTAAATTTTTTTCTAAATATTTATGTAATTTACAATTATGTGTTTTAACATAGAATGCCTATTTCACCCTTCCCTTGGTTAACTTCGACACAAAAAAAATGACGATAATAGGTGTAAGTGGCTAATTATGTGTGGTGGTTGGGGGGTGGGGGGTGGAGGAGATGCAAGGAAAATAGTCCTAACAAAGCATTAACAGAAACTTAAAAAGACTAGGGTATTTGTGTTAACCTAATCATTTTTTCTATACTCTTATAAAATATTGAAAGAGGCAACTTCCACGTAATTAACTCAATATATAATCGTTGCTTTTTTATATTCGTTAACTTGTAGACTTTACTTAAGCAAATTTGGTACTCCACCATCAAGATGGTAAAATACTATTAAATAATATTTAATTAATTTAATTAATATAAAAGTAATATTATATTTATAACTCAAATCTTGTCAACTCTTTTTTATAATCCAACTTATAATTAATCAATTTGTAATGGGTTTTATCTATTCAATTGCGAGGTATCAGAATTATAAGAAGAAATTGGTAAGATTTGACTGTGAGTCAATCTAACGTAAATTAGCACGGTTCTTTCTCGTGTCAGGTTTTCCTAAAATTCTTCATTCAGTACTCTGTAGCTACTGACAGGCCAGTACAGCATATTCTCATGGCTGAAGCTCTGATCACAGCAGCCAAATGCTTTGTTCCTAAATCAAAGGAGGAAGAAGAAGAAATCGAAAGAATCTACAACAGTTACAGAAACATAATCGCAACCCTTCCAAGAAACAGAGGTTGGGCGACTCAGCACCTCTGTCAATATCAAGGTTTTTGGTTTCAACCCTTGGTTGGTCTTGAAGGAATCATGTGGATGCAACAACACTTCATCTCTCGACCCACTGACGTTTACCTTATCTCCTCTCCAAAATCAGGTACTACTTGGCTTAAAGCTCTCCTTTTCTCTATAATGAATCGAACTCGATTTGATTTTTCAACTCACCCCTTGCTTACCACTAGTGTCCATGAGTGTGTTCCCTTCATGGATCTTGACCTTTTCAAGACCACTCCGATTGCTGATCCTGAAGTTCTTCCATCACCACGTATTTTTGCAACTCATATACCTTTCACTTTGTTACCAGATTCCATACAAAAATCATCTTGTCCGATTGTTTACATTTGTAGAAATCCTAAAGATGTGCTCGTTTCTTTATGTCAATTCGTGATGAAGGTGAAACCCAAGGATCTGCCTCCACTGTCGCTAGAAGATGCATTTGAAATGTTTTGTGAAGGGATTTCTCCGTGTGGATCCTATTGGGATCATGTTTTAGGATATTGGAAAGCAAGTTTAGAGTTTCCAAGCAAGATCCTTTTCTTGAAATATGAAGATATGAAAGAGGAGCCTTTACTCAATATAAAGAGAGTGGCGGAGTTTGTTGGTCGGCCATTTTCTTTAGAAGAAGAAGAAAATGGGACTGTGAAAGAAATTCTGACACTATGTAGTTTTGAGAAGATGAAAAACTTGGAGGTGAATAAGAATGGCTTCTACCGTGTTCGCAACACTAAAAACGATGTATTCTTTAGAGAAGGAAAGGTTGGAGATTGGGAGAATCATCTAACGAATGAAATGGCGAAACGTCTTGATGAAATTTCAAGGCAAAAGTTCCAAGGTTCCGGTTTAATGTTTTAGTTTTATACCCAAGATTAGTGATCTGTTCTGTTCTTCTTTGCTGGTTAAATTAACGTAGAGTTTGTATTACTTTCATTTCCGTAGGAGATGATTGTAACTTGTCAGATGTGGTTGAACGATTCAGATCAATTACAAATATTTTCTTTACATTCTATTATTAATTAATATCAACCCTAAAGTATACATAAATTATTGTAAAATCACCATCATCTACCACCTAATTCAAATTTTATGATCAAAGTTGAGAATAGCTAATATCATCAAACCACAAGGTTCATCTTCAATATCTAGTGGGTTTCTTAGCCCAAAATACAAACTTATAGTCCAAATCAAATAAAAATTCATTCAAAGGGGGAGTTGAGTCAAGCGGCTCCGCTGGTTAAATACTCAAACTTGGCTCAAGTAAGACTCGAATTAGGTACCGAGCCAAGTTTGAGTCTACCCCGGCTCGGCTTGATTCGGCTCGCGAGTCAATAGTGGCTCGTTTAGGATTTTTTTGCGAAAAATACAAGTTTTAGGTTTGTAATTGGACATGCAAAAGGTTTAAAAAATCGCAAATTAACCCTTAACCCAAATCGCATAAACAATTTCCCCAAAATCATAAACCCTATTGTCATATTGCTAATCATTGTTTATATTGTGTAATTTGTTGATGTGATTTATGTTGATTTGGATACAAATTTACCAAAAATTGGATTTGATTTGTGTAAAACAAGATCTGTAGGTTATATAAAAAAATGGTCAAACAAGCCGTAATTTAGCCATAATCAAGCCAATTCAAGCTCGAGTTTTTTTAGTCGAGTCACGAGTTGAATTTTCCTGACTCATGACTCGACTCAAACTCGTCTAATGCTTAACCGAATCAGGCTCATTTAGGGTGATACTCGGCTTGACTCGGCTCGTTTACACCCATCTCCTTATTAAATCAATTTTACCCCATGGCCTCTGCCTCTGTCTATGCTGATTTTGATCAAGAACCTTCAAATCGAGAAAGCAACGTTGAAAATCATTAACAAGAAGAAGAAGAAGAAGAAACCAATATTTGTCAGAAATGTAAAAAGAGCCCTTCATAAACAGAAGGCTTGGAAAATAGCTATTATCACTTATACGAAGGGGTTCTGGTATGAACAGATATTTGGGGTCGGAGTCTTGTGAACTTTAAGCCAAAATCCAGTGACATTCTCTTAGCCTCATTTCCAAAATGGTGCTATTATGATAATGTGTCCTTTTCTTCAAATATGAAGATGAGTTGGCTAAGTTTCTAGGACGTCCTTTCTCAATTGACGTGTAGCTGAAGAAACAGCAAATTAAGCTTTCTACTTTTTTTAAAAATTGAGTAAGTTAGAGGTGAACAAAGGTCACGAAACTAGAAAATAAAGCTTTCTTTAGGCGAGATGAGGTTTCGAAAAGCTTAATCGGATTACAAAGAAAACATTGGTTGTTTCCATGGATTTCATAATAATTAAAATATTGGATAGTTGGCCGACACCTGACATGAAAGCATTGGTCGACTGAAATTTTTCATAAATTACAAAACAATCTTACATTGTTCAAGGTTTCTTTTACAAACCATACAAAAGCCCTGGTTTTATCAATCATAAATACAAACAAACTATTTTTGGGTACCGAACAGTTCAATAAAAACTTTTTGATATATTATTCAAGAAGTCATGAGTTCGAGTCTTTTCTCAGTTGCTAATAAGGATAGTCATTAGAACTTTTATTAGATGATAGTTATAGGATCTCGAAGAATTAGTTAAAATGCGAGTAAGATGTTACGAACACTTCCAATCATAAAAAATAAAAAATAAAAAAATCATAAATACAAAGTTACAAACACGCACATGCACATTTTCAAATAAATCATTAGAAATTTGTAAAAGATTGAGAATCTTACTGTCTTAATTAATATGCAATGACTTCCAGGTTCCAGCAGCCAAGCAACTAGAGATGGCAATGGGCCTGACATTTTCGGGTACCCGACCCGACCCGGCCTAAAAGGGGCGGGCTTTACCTGAGGTTGGCAGGCTTGGGCTTGGGCTTGGGCTTGGGCCCGGGCTTGATTTAAGGCCCATCTCGAGTACGGGCCAGGCATGTGTATATCTTTAGGCCCGGCCTGGCCCGGCCCCAAAAATTTTAGTATTAATTTTACTAATTTACCCTTATACTATATATTTAATTACAATATTATCCTATATATATATATATATCCATTTTTCCCAAACCCCAACCTCAATTTTCATCCCATATTGAAGGTTTAACATATTAAATTTGCCTTTAAATGAGTTAGATGGGTTTGGTTCAACTTATAAAAGCGGATTTCACCATAACATATTATGCACAGCTGAAAAGTTAGTATGATCAAATATTATGGAGTTTTAATTGCTCACTTATTGCTTAAATTATTTGCGGAAATAGCTTCAATTAATATTTAAAAACTATTTCTAAAATTAAAAATATAAAAAAAATTAATATTTATTAATATTTAAAGATAAACATTATTAAAAAAGGGGGGCTTGGGCCGGGCCTACGGTTATAAAAAACCCGTCAGACTGGGCTTAGGCTTTGCCTATCATACCTGTAACGGGCTTGGGCCTGTGTCATGAGGTCGGGCTTGGGCCTTGGCCAAGGGTTACCCGGTCCCGGCCCGGCCCATTGCCATCACTACAAGCAACCCAGTTGGCTAGTTCTTAGTTTTTTAATATATTTTTAATATTTTTATTTTTGATATATTTAAATAATAAAAGAATTTAAAAAAAAAAACATATTTTGTTCATTTTATATTTGAGGTATTTCATTTTTTAAAAGTAAAAGTAATTTAAAAATTGAACAAAACAAACTCCTAATAAAAACTTATATTAAACTACATAAAATTTAAAAAATGGCCATCACCATCCCAAGCTACAAAGCAGGTCCGCCACTGACAACATCAAGATCTGTGCTTAAATATTTAGAACACTAATTTCCAAAGTCAATAGCTGCAACAAAGCTATGGCAACCAATTATGAGAAAGAAGAGGATGATGAAGCTTTCCGAAAAGCTACCAAAAAATATGAAGAGATTGTCTCAAGGCTTCCCCATGGAAGACATTGGATGACTGATCAACTAGATCTACATCAATACAAAGGCTATTGGCTAGCATCCAGCACCCTAAAAGGAGTCATCTTCATCCACGATTTGTTCACAACTCAATCTACTGATATTTTCTTAGCCACCTCTCCGAAAACAGGTACGACGTGGTTCAGAGCTCTCATTTTCACCACCATGAACCGATCACGCTATGAGTTTTCTTCACACCCTTTACTTAACACTGGCCCTCATGATTGTTTTCCGTTATTGGACTCATACATAAGTCAAAATGAATCCATTTCTAATCTCAAAACTAGTCCTTCGCCTCGCCTTTTCTCGACTCATCTTCCTTATGATTTGTTCCCAAAATCCATCACAGACTCTTCTTGCCGTTTCGTTTACGTGTGCCGCAATGCAAAAGATGTTCTTGTTTCTAAGTGGTTCTTCATGAACAAGTTGAGGTCCAAAGACTTACCGCGTCTTTCACTAGAAGAAGCATTTGAGCTGTTTTGTGAAGGAATTTCACATGATGGACCATTCTGGGACCATGTGTTAGGGTATTGGAGAACAAGTTTAGAATCCCCGGAGAAAATCTTATTCTTAAAATATGAGGAAATGAAGAGGGAACCTGTGGTTCATTTGAAGAGATTGGCTGAATTTTTGGGTCAACCTTTTTCAGCACAGGAAGAGAGTGAAGGTGTGGTGCGGGAAATAATTAAGCTGTGCAGTTTTAAGAACTTGAGCAACTTGGAAGTAAATCAAAACAGTGCACAGAACTTCAGCAACCAACTCATCGTTGATAATCGATTCTTCTTCAGAAAGGGCGAGGTTGGTGATTGGAAGAATCATCTCACGTCTGAGATGATAAAATGTCTGGATCAAATCACAGAAGAGAAATTGCATGGTTCTGGATTGACATTTCATGTGTAAGTGTGAAGAGACATTTTTCTTTTTCTATTTCTGGGTGGCTTCCAAAATTGTAATGCAAGCAATGTTGTCACTGGAGTTCTGGGTGGCTTCCAAAATTTTAAGGTATTACAGAAAGGTTCATTGATTCTAAATTACATGAAAGCCCAATCATACAGAATTTACCTAAATGCCATATGGCCAACAAGCCATGCCGATTTGCCATTGTACTTTAAGCTGCTGCACTGAACTTAAATCAAATTTACTCAATTTCTGAAAGTTAAGTTACTATAGTAATGGATAAGAACTGTACATATAAACAAGCTTTAAAAATTGCACATAGTTCCAACTTCCAAGTAAATATTCTCCAACTCAAGAAATTCTTTACAAAAGGGAAGACTTCAAAAGAATTAATTTCAAATGTTATCTCACAAATACACAATGATGGCCAGATGATCTGGATGCTGTTTTAAGTTACAAAAGCAAGAAGAAGAAGAGAAAAAGAGNTGTTCATTTTATATTTGAGGTATTTCATTTTTTAAAAGTAAAAGTAATTTAAAAATTGAACAAAACAAACTCCTAATAAAAACTTATATTAAACTACATAAAATTTAAAAAATGGCCATCACCATCCCAAGCAACAAAGCAAAGCAGGTCCGCCACTGAAGACATCAAGATCTGTGCTTAAATATTTAGAATACTAATTTCCAAAGTCAATAGCTGCAACAAAGCTATGGCAACCAATTATGAGAAAGAAGAGGATGATGAAGCTTTCCGAAAAGCTACCAAAAAATATGAAGAGATTGTCTCAACGCTTCCCCATGGAAGACATTGGATGACTGATCAACTAGATCTACATCAATACAAAGGCTATTGGCTAGCATCCGGCACCCTAAAAGGAGTCATCTTCATCCACGATTTGTTCACAACTCAATCTACTGATATTTTCTTAGCCACCTCTCCGAAAACAGGTACGACGTGGTTCAGAGCTCTCATTTTCACCACCATGAACCGATCACGCTATGAGTTTTCTTCACACCCTTTACTTAACACTGGCCCTCATGATTGTTTTCCGTTATTGGACTCATACATAAGTCAAAATGAATCCATTTCTAATCTCAAAACTAGTCCTTCGCCTCGCCTTTTCTCGACTCATCTTCCTTATGATTTGTTCCCAAAATCCATCACAGACTCTTCTTGCCGTTTCGTTTACGTGTGCCGCAATGCAAAAGATGTTCTTGTTTCTAAGTGGTTCTTCATGAACAAGTTGAGGTCCAAAGACTTACCGCGTCTTTCACTAGAAGAAGCATTTGAGCTGTTTTGTGAAGGAATTTCACATGATGGACCATTCTGGGACCATGTGTTAGGGTATTGGAGAACAAGTTTAGAATCCCCGGAGAAAATCTTATTCTTAAAATATGAGGAAATGAAGAGGGAACCTGTGGTTCATTTGAAGAGATTGGCTGAATTTTTGGGTCAACCTTTTTCAGCACAGGAAGAGAGTGAAGGTGTGGTGCGGGAAATAATTAAGCTGTGCAGTTTTAAGAACTTGAGCAACTTGGAAGTAAATCAAAACAGTGCACAGAACTTCAGCAACCAACTCATCGTTGATAATCGATTCTTCTTCAGAAAAGGTGAGGTTGGTGATTGGAAGAATCATCTCACGTCTGAGATGATAAAATGTCTGGATCAAATCACAGAAGAGAAATTGCATGGTTCTGGATTGACATTTCATGTGTAAGTGTGAAGAGACATTTTTCTTTTTCTATTTCTGGGTGGCTTCCAAAATTGTAATGCAAGCAATGTTGTCACTGGAGTTCTGGGTGGCTTCCAAAATTTTAAGGTATTACAGAAAGGTTCATTGATTCTAAATTACATGAAAGCCCAATCATACAGAATTTACCTAAATGCCATATGGCCAACAAGCCATGCCGATTTGCCATTGTACTTTAAGCTGTTGCACTGAACTTAAATCAAAATTACTCAATTTCTGAAAGTGAAGTTACTATAGTAATGGATTAGAACTGTACATATAAACAAGCTTTAAAAATTGCACATAGTTCCAAGTAAATATTTTCCAACTCAAGAAATTCTTTATAAAAGGGAAGACTTCAAAAGAATTAATTTCAAATATTATCTCACAAATACACAATGATGGCCAGATTATCTGGATGCTGTTTTAAGTTACAAAAGCAAGAAGAAGAAGAGAAAAAGAGAATATTCCGGTTCAACTATGTTATAATCCGAAAGAGCTGAGAAATTATTACAAGAATTGCTAAAGAACAAATAATTCTACAGCTTGCAGAAAGGGAAAAAGAAAACCCATCAGCCAAAAATGAATCCCCCACAACTCTTCACCTAGTACCTTTAAACTTTCTAATGTATATGAAATTTGTTTTCTTTTTCGATACTATGGTAAGAAAAGGAAAAATGAAAAAAAGCTCCTAAAAAGTCAAAATTTTCTACTTTAGACTCTACAACAATGCGATCACTGGTAGAGGATTTAAAATATTGAAGATCCATTAAATTACTGATGATCAAGAAGAAGCAGATTTTAACTTGTGACACAATCATCGACATACGGGTGGCTTTGATTTATATACCGTTCCCATAGAGGCTTATACCTGCTAATGGCCAATCTCAGCCATGGCTTCATGTTTCCATTGAAGTGAATAACAGCTGCACTCTCAATCAGACGATTGTCAATGTTCATATCATAACCCAATCCTAAAACATGCCATCTCCGATCGAGTGGCTCTGTGAGTCCATAAAAAGCTAGAAGAGCAGGAGGCAGAGTTCCCAGCTTCCACAGTGTCCGATCAGCATTCTGCTGCTGCCAGTAATGATACCGTGCAGTCACATTTGCTTTCCTCCAAGCAATCAGATCAAATACATTCATACCAAAAGCCCATCCACATGCCTGCGGATCAAACTTTGAGCCAATTATTGGATTTGAGAAATTGAGATACTTGTAATAACGATGATATGCTTCAAGACAAGTTTCGACTGCACCATTCACATTTCCATGTAAATCCAATGAGAAGAGTGGTGTCAGATCCTTCTGAACAACAACATCATCATCGAGAAAAACTATTTTTTCCAATTGAGGATAGATCTCTGGAATGTAAAAGCGAAGGTGATTTAGCAAAGACAGGTACTTTGGATTCCGCAATTTTGGCTCAACCCTCATGTCTTGATACTCACCAAAATAATAGGCCCGTGATTCTGCATCAAAGAGCTGTTTCACAATGGGAGCATATGAAGCGTTCAACCATGAGAACTCTTCTATATTCTGCACTTCTATAGTGGAACCTTTGAAGTCGTTACTGAGGAGCCAAGCCTGCATAGCTCCATAGGTGACTCCATTGGTGACAATGTGGAAGACCATCTGTTTTGGATGATCAGCATTGACGACAGTAGAATTGACAACCACGGAGGTAGCCAGCACATTATCTGAAAAAATGCAAAAATGATAGAGATTATTGTCCACAAGTCGCATAGAATTCTTTCTCTCAGCAGCAAGATCTTGAAGGGGCATGCTTTTAAGCCAATCAACTGTGAGCTTGACTTTTAGGCAGTGGAGACTCTTTGGTAGTGATTCAGCTGCCAATTGCCCAAACAATGTACTCTGAACTGTTGCTGCATTTGCACGCTCTTCAAGGGCTTGAATATGAGATCTCATTGTCATTATTGTAGTTGCAATGTCATAATGCACATCTTGCGCTTTAAAGATGAGGGATGATAAGCTACTTATAATTGGCTCTGCTTCATCTAGTGTAATAGGCTCTCCTCTCATAGCAGCTTTCGAAAGCAAAAGCTGGCAACTTCTGATCTTCTTGCTGAGCTCCCAAGCAAGGTGAAGGTTATTGTGCTCTTTGGCAATGATGACATAGGCCTTGGCAAGTGTCATTTGCTCTGCTAACTGCCGGGAAAATGAGGTAGCACTCAATATTTCTTCAGTAAAATTTAAACCCTCACGGGCAACCTGCTCTGTTCTTGCACTTTTTTCCTGGCAAAGATAGGAAGAGAAGAGTAAGCCCCGAAAGTAATTAATCCAGAAACCACTGAGCAAGAACACATAAACTATTTATTATGCTTAGTTAATATTCAACCACTTCACAGAATTTATTTCAAAGAATAACTTGCTGAGAAGGATGACATTGCAAGAAGTGCAAAGAGGCCCAACATGGTGAAACATTTAATTGGCAGCAAAAATAACAGCTTAAAGATTGACTTGGATGATTTGATCAAAATTTTATTTTCTAATTAACTACTTCACCCTTGTATCTAGGGCTNCCAGTTGTTGGCCAAGAACGGAGCTGACTTCAGGTCTCTTTTAACTTTATTTCTGTATGATATCGTAAACGTAATTAAAGTATTAATTAATTGAACACACATGTGACGTTCGGATATTTTTCTGGGTAATTTTTTTTTTTTTTTTTTTAGGCAGAACGATTTATATACCCAAGATTTATCAAAACGATTAATTGGTACTTAAAAGGTTTTGAAACGATAAATAAGTACCTTCTATCATGTTCTGTTAGTGATTTTTGTTTGATAATAGTGAAAAGACTAAAATGCCCTTGAAAGTTTAATATTTTAGTTTTTTATAAATTTAAAAATTTCTAAAAAATCCCCTAGGTTTTCTAATTTGACTAAATACCCCAATATATAAAAATTTTATAAAATAACAAAAACACCACCGCCACCCGCAGTGCCAGATTCCGGCCACCACCGACGGAATCTGGCCGGAAAAATTGTGTTACGACACAGACCCATTGGATCTGTGACGTAACACGTAGATCTGGCATTTTCCGGCAAGATCCGTGGCTGATCTGGTCAGAAAAGGTCAGATCTACGGCCAGATCTGACCGTCGAGGCCGGAATCTCACCGGAAAACTGTGTTATGACACAGACACTTCGGATCTGTGTCGTAACAAAAGATCTGGTTGGGAAATGCCAGATCTGGCCGTCGAGGTCGAAAAAGGCCAGACGTAAATCTGGCATTTTCCGGCCATATCCGCCACGAATCTGGCTAGAAAAAGCCAGATCGATGCGTTACGACACAGATCCGACGGGTCTATGTCGTAACACAATTTTTCGACCAGATTCCGGCGGTGTTGGGCGGAATCTGACACTGCGGGTGGTAGGGGTGTTTTTGTTATTTTATAAAATTTTTATATATTGGGATATTTAGTCAAATTAGCAAACCTAGGGGGTTTTTTAGAAATTTTTAAATTTATAAAAAACTAAAATATTAAACTTTCAAGGGCATTTTAGTCTTTTCACTATTATCAAACGAAAATCACTAACAGAACATGACAGAAGGTACGTATTTGTCGTTTCAAAACTTTTTAGGTACCAACTTATCATTTCGATAAACCTTGGGTATGTGTAAGTTGTTCTCCCTTTTTTTAATGACTTAACCACCTCGGTGTTTGGATGATTGAATAGAGATGCTTGAATATATTATTCAAGAAATCTTGAATTTAATTACCCTTAATTATTAATAAAGATGATCATTAAAGGTTTATTTAGTTATTAATTTAGGATTTAGAGGATTAGTTATTAGTTAAAAAAAAAAAAAAAAAAAGAAATTTGTGACTCAACTAATCTCTTAAGAGTAGATATTTGAAACAAGTCACGTTGATTCTAGTTGTTTGGCTCATGCATTTGGTATGAATAGGTATGGAGCAATGGGAAGTTGAAGAAAGTGAGAGGAAGACAGTGGCATGTTTGGGAGATGGAGATTATAAAGATTCACGTTGCGTATCAATGACTCTGCTTGTGATCTTCCAGCAGAGAGTAGGGTTTCTCCTCTCATTCCCAAAGCAACTTTGACTAGTAGCGGTACTGGTCAACACGAAATCATAGAAGATGATCACCACATCCATGGGAACTTGTTGAAGGAAGAAGAAGAAGAGACTTTAATGTTTAAGTCGATTGATTTTGATGATTATGCGTGGAGGGCGTATCATGAACGTCTCCATCTCAAGACCCACTTGAGGATTATACAATGTTTTAATAACCGATCCGGGACAAAACCACCGATCGAACCGGTTTGATTGGCGGGTCAAACTGATGACATCATCATACTGCAAATACAATCCAACGCCATGCAAACAAAACTTGCAATGTTCTGTCAATGCAAAACTACAAGCAAAAACTGCAGTTTGCAAAATATAAAGTTGTCTTGTTGGGGAGGTTAAGTAAATAAAACAACCCAGAACCAAACACTACAATTTTTTAAAACAATTGAAATTATGTCAAAAATCTAAAATTTTCTCTGTTTTTAAATCATTATACTCAATCTCTTAGCATGCATTTCCTCTTTACCAAGTTTTCATCACAAAGCATTCCAATAATTTGACCAAGTTTTCAAGAAACCCAAAATTTAGATGAATGCGTAAATGATAATTTATAAAATAAATAAATCATACTCAGTTCCCTTTTCTCTCAAAATTGGAAACTATTCAGGCGAAAGAACCGCACGCCACTCCTCTGGTTTCTGGACAGACCCAAATGCGGCCATGGCCACAACAAAACGACCGCGAAAGTTGCACTTGCTGCGGTGAAAATGGAGAGAGCCGCTGAACCCAAACGAGGAAATGGAGCAAGCGGCGGGATCAAGAGAAGAAAAAGAGGTTAAAGGGTGGTTGGTGGAGAGTGAATGAGAAAAGAAAAGAGAGTTGTGGTGGGCTTGGTTGTGGTGGTGAAGAGAAAGGATTTGTGGAAGAGATAGGCGAAGTTATGAGAACTTGAACCTTAATTCCACCCAAAGTGGCGAAGAAGAACTGAAGATCATTACCTTATTGTCGGCGACTGCCGGAAATGCATTGACCACGACTGCCGAAAATGCAGAAATGAAGAAACGGTGAAGATGAAATGAAGCTGAAGTGAAGAATGAAGATTGAATGAAGCTAGAATGAAGATGAAATGAAGAAAATGTGAGTGGAAGAGAGAAAATGTCGAATGAAAACTGAAAAGGAGAAATTAAATTTAGGTTTTTACAAATTAGGATGGGGTTAAGAGTAACCCGGTTTTGGCTTAAAAGCGGTTGGACCGGTGGTTCACTACAGTAACCATGGTCCAACCATGGGTCAATCTAGGTGAATCATTAACCCCAAAGTTTTTGCTCAACCTGGCCCAGCTCATTGGCCAGTTCCCAGTCGAACCGGTTAAACTATCCGAGTTAGGCTGGGTTTTAAAACATTGTATTTATATTAGAGTTGTCGACCACCTCAACATTAATGGACCACGCAGACACATTTAGAGGTCCTGCTAATATATAGCAAACAATAGAGCAAATTGCATTCATTGTAAACGAGAGAGGTGAAACAGTATTACAATAATATTGGCTCACTTGGACATAATAATGGTTTATTATGGAATGATGGTTTTAGAAATGGTTAGAGGAAGAAAGAATATTGATGTTGCAGTTGATCATACTAGTGAACTATATTTTTCACATTGGATTTACAACCGTCTTGAGCTTGATGAAGAAGTAGGATTGCAAGAGATCGTAAATGAAGAGGATAGACACCCAAACCTCTCTTTACTTCTCCAGAATCACTCGCAAGAGATTCTTCAACTCCACTTGTATGCTAGCACTATAATTCAATGATATTGTATCAAATTACCCATTTTTATAAATTGTGTTACTCTGTTAACGAATATCGCAATTGCAAAGTTGAAGAAGCTTTAGTAAAACAGGCAGTTTAATTAAGCTCGCAATATAGAATTTAGTGGAAGTTTTAGCAGTCGTATAATGATCCTGACGAGATTAATCTACAAATTTAGTCAAGATTGGGGGCTAGCTGTAGCACATCAATTCGGTTAATGAATCTTCCTGTAAAGAGAGAAGTGGAGTGGAAAAATCTGATCAAAAATTAAATTCTGAATGGAAAAGTTACAGCAAATGGAAAATTTGACAAGAAAGGGCATAAATGGTTACATGTTTACTTTAAAAGAAAAAGGAAAACATATTTATTTTATTTTGTCTATTTTTACCAATAAACAAAAAAGAATGTTGAATGGAAATAGATTGACTCCATATGTGGTTGGATTAAATTCTATACATCTAAGCAATGGCGGATCCAAGATTTTTGTCAAGAGGAGTCTCCGCAGCTTCGTCATTGTTTGTTAAACAACTAGTAAATACTTTAAAAAATTATTAAACCTTAAACAAATAAAATAATATAATATCAAGATCCTAAGAGAAAATAATGTAATAACGCAATACTTTTCTACTTAAATAAATTCATGGGAAGCAAAATTTTGAGTAAATGTGTTAAATAAACTTTGAGCAAAATCTTCTTTTAATTTTTTAATTTTTGGCTTCCAAAGATTATAATATAAATTTTCATTACTCTGACCAGACCTAAACTAAGCTAAAGTCAACCAAAACTTAAATTAAGTCAACATTGTATTGACTTTTAATATAAATTAATTAAAAAAAAAAGAATTTTCTTAATATAAACATAGATAATAACTCAAATTTCTTTATTTATTTTGAGTAGCAGAAAGGTGACGTTTGAAATGTAGGAAAGTGATAGGTGAAGTGTAAAGAATAACTTCTTTTAAAATATAGTTAAGGTTTTAATTTGGGAAAACAAGTTCCTTCTTAGACACAAAATAGAAAATAAACTCCCAAGATCCAAGTCTTTTCTCGTCAAATTAGAATAAAAAACCTCAAAAAAAAAAAAAAAAATGATTCAGCTCTAAAATAAACTAAATTGAAATGAGCAATATACTTACCTAAAACTAATAAAACAACTAATTGTAATACCTTAAGTAGTGAAAGCTTCAACAATTTTGGTCTTCAAAAGTTTTAAGATCGAATAGCATGAGGAAGAGAATGAGAGAATGAGAGAGTAAAGAATTTTGGAAGTAAAACCATAAAATGAATGTGGAGCCGGAAGAAGAGTGGAGAAAGTTTTAAACTTTTAATATGATGTTGGTTTTGGAATATATATATTAATAACAAGTTTTCTGTAGGCTTAGCTATATGTATAATAATTCTTATTTTTTTAAAATCCAAGGATGAACCTAAGTATATATATTAATAGCAATTTTATAGGTCTATATATTAATAATTTTTTAAAAAAAAAAACTTGAGGGTAAGGTTTAAGCCTACCCTTAAAGGGGTTGGATCCGCCCCTGCATCTAAGCAAATTGAGTCATCAACCCACATTATTATTATTATTATTTTTTTAACTCTTCTTTTAGGTTAAATTTTGAACTTGTTCGGGTTTTATAGTTGTTCAAAGAAAATGATTACCTAATTCCATGCGTTTAACCCAAAAAAAAACCCCCTCTTCTTCCAATTTTTCAATCTTCTTTCCAATTCTACAAACAAACATTTTTTATTATTTAAAAAAAAAAAAAAAAAAAGAGATTATGCATTTTGAAGAGATTGTTGAAGTGTTTTTTTATATCGAAAGTATATGTGGGTTTAAAGAAGTGGGCTTGCATGTGTAGGTTTGACGGATTGGGCCAGTATTTTTTTTTGCGGCTGTTATCTGCTACAGAAGTATATTACACGTGATGATCTCTTGTGACTGTGCGAGGATTTAAGAGGTTTGCATACATGCAGATGCAGATGAGAGAAGCATCTTTTGGCTTTCTCCTCTTACCGGGTGGATGGAAGGCGACACGGATGAATTAGCGAAAGGAAACCTCAGAGGTTTTAATGGACCATTTCGAGGTTGTATTTTGTAATTTTCTGCAGTAGACCAATCACCATCAATCAACTTTCTATCCTCAACTTTATGCTATTGTATCATGACTATTGAAGTCGCTCATTCAATCGGATGGATTTCATTATGGATCTCATTCTCTGGCTGTTGTTTGATGTCTTCATCCTGTGAAAATTCAACCTTGTTGGGATCTACAGATGAAATGGCTCAGTTTCATTTCTACTATTAGCAGTGTAAGTGAAAGAAAATGAAAGCTGACCATTTAAAAGTACAAACAAGTTTATCTTAAAAAAGTACAAACAGCAAGTTTGTTCAGAGTAAAAAACCATCTAACTCAAAACCCAGGAAATCATAAGCCCCATTATTAAAAGCTGCATCGGTGTGATTGCTTGTTTGTCTCAACTACGTAGAGAATCATCTAACTCATAAGCCAGACAATCAAGGACAACACCATCAAGAACAGCATCAGTATGAGTACTATTAGCAGTATAAGTGAAAGAAAATTAGAGTCTGATGGCCGCCGGTTGTCCTCACCATCATCCTCATCGTCCTTGTCTTTCTTGTTACGTGTTCTTTGTAGACTGCGTATACGACCTGGGGCTATGTTCTGAGCCCGCCCGCCCTTGCTACACTTTACCCATTTAATCTTTTGGAAGAAAACAAGTTCGCCCTGAAAATAATAAATAAACAGAATCCGTATCAGTTACATTAATTTCATAAGAACATATGCATAAGAAATTCTAGACTTTATATACCTTCGAATAGAAACCTGTAGTGGCCAACTTGAAATAATTGTTACTGAATCCACCATTCAAATCCATTACCATCAGGCTATGAACCTGTGTACATGGGTAGCAAGCACAAATTTTAAACTAACAATTATAGAAAAACAGATAGAAGGATCATGACAAAATACTCTCTTGAGTTGGAAGTGAAATTTTCCATGAAGCTGACAACAAAATGAGTAATGAAACAATTGGAAACTTCATTTTCTCAAAGTTCAATTAATTCTAGCTTCAGTATTCAGTGTTTAGTTTGAGTTGTATTTATATATGAATTATGGAGATGATCATAACGTGTATTTGAGCTAATCCTAACGTCACGTTCGGATATTTACATTGTTGGTCCATTAACTTAATTTAATTTAATATTTCCTGTTAATTCTGCTTCTGGGTCCTAGACTTTTGACTATGACTAAGAGAATTTTGCCATCTCCCTCTTATTCCATCTACACTTCAATCACTTTAACTTGTATTTCGAATTACTTATCTATAAACACAAAGGTTATGAAAATTTTTGGGGTGCAACGTTTCGGTCCAAGAGTTTGGGGTTCCAACTGCACCCCAAAGAACTCCCAAAAATTCCACCCCGAACTCTCCAAGTTGGGAACTTTGGGGTAGAACTCCCCGGAACTCCCCAAAGTTCTACCCCAAACTCCCCAAGTTGGACAACTTATTTGCATGCCAACCCAAATCACAACATGATTATCTCTTAAGGTTTTCTTGGTTTAATTACGCTTTCAAATTGAAAATGGATTAGCGGATTTCTGCCTGTGGTAAATTCGGCTTTGTCTCATTGTGCAGTGGACAATCGATCAAAGCATTTTGCTGGCAATGGGCACCAGTATTGCTCCGGCCTCATACTACTGTAGTATTGCAAGCGGTTCACCATTCTGTGAATTCAAAGCTTATACGGTTGGTATCAATTTTTTGAATATAGGAATATGTACCTATTATATTTTATACATTATATTCTTGTTCTAAGTCTCTTCACATCTTAACTTTGATATCCATAATATATTGATTATTTTTCTCATAAATTAATGATGCTTGATTTTTGTCAAAATAAAAGAATATACTGAATGCAATTCGAGAAACCACTAACCATCAATATGGTGTCCTGTGATTGGATTATAACCATACCTTATGAAATAGTGTGGCTCGTTCTAAAATTTGCCCAACACTCATACGGTGCTGTGTTTTTCCTTTATGGTCATGATCCTTTTATTTGTTCCATGCGTGATGCAAGAGGCTTGTATGAATAGCTTGAGAATATTTCTATAATTGTTAGTTTAAAATTTGTGCTTGCTACCCATGTACACAGGTTCATAGCCTGATGGTAATGGATTTGAATGGTGGATTCAGTAACAATTATTTCAAGTCGGCCACTACAGGTTTCTATTCGAAGGTATATAAAGTCTAGAATTTCTTATGCATATGTTCTTATGAAATTAATGTAACTGATACGTATTCTGTTTATTTATTATTTTCAGGCGAACTTGTTGTCTTCCAAAAGATTAAATGGGTAAAGTGTAGCAAGGGCGGGCGGGCTCAGAACATAGCCCCTGGTCGTATACGCAGACTACAAAGAAGACGTAACAAGAAAGACAAGGACGATGAGGATGACGGTGAGGACAACCGGCGGCCATCAGACTCTAATTTTCTTTCACTTATACTGCTAATAGTACTCATACTGATGCTGTTCTTGATGGTGTTGTCCTTGATTGTCTGGCTTATGAGTTAGATGATTCTCTCCGTACTTGGGACAAACAAACAATCATACCAATGCAGCTTCTAATAATGTGTCTAGCTTATGATGGCCTGGGTTTTGAGTTATATGGTTTTCTACTCTGAACAAACTTGTGCGACCATATATATTAGCATGTAAGTGGAGTTGAAGAATCATATAGTTCAAGACAAATGCTACACGTTTTACCATATAATAATTCATGAAAATCCTAGGGACCAAACCAAGAGAGATATGACAGTGTTTAGATATTATTTAGTGAGGGTTATTGGAGATTGGAGATTGGAGAGGGGGTCGAAATGACGTTTGTCTTTTTATAGGTTTAATAACCATGATGGGACTCACCGAAAATATGTTGCAAGTGAAAACCGCCCGTCTTCACCTAAAATTGCAACTGCCGCCCATAAATAAGAGAAGAAATTAAATTCCTTTTACAACTTCTTCCAATCTCTCTAAAATTTATTAAAGGAAAAGACACACATATGGTAATTCTCTCTCAAGATATAATTTTTGCTTCAGAATTAAATTAAAAATATATTTATATTGTGAACTTTATTGTAATTCATTTAAGTAAAATGTGATTGTAATTGGTGACTATTAATATGATATTGAGATAAATTAGAATATTTGTTATTCTGAGTTTTCCAACATTGGTATTAGAGCTGTGGTTTGCATTTTTTTAATTTCATACTATTATGTTAAAACATTCTACAAGTTACTTAAATTCAGTTTTGAAATTTCATTTTTCATGCTTATAGGGTTGTTTTTCAGGTAATAACAATTAGATTATTAGATTTCTTATAAAATTACGAAGAAAATTGCTTTTGAATCACAAAAAAAGGGGTTTAAATGGCTTAATTAGGGGTGTTATCGAGCCGAGTTTTCGACTTAACGAGCTCGGCTCGTGAGAGAGGAGGAGTAAACGAGCCGAGCCCGAGCTGAGCCGAGCCAAAAATTATATGGCTCGGCTCGGCTCGATAGTGAATGTGGCATATTTCGAGCCGGCTCGCGAGCCATCTCCAAATAATATTGTTTTTATTTTTTTTAATTCAATTTTTTTACAAAATTTCGCTGGGCAGCAGCAGTCTGACTATGAAATGTTCTTTTTAATTCAATCCCATATGGATTTTATTTCCCATAATAGATTCTCATTTTTTTCTAAAGTGTGTGTTTAATTAATTTATATAAAATGTGAAACTATTAACTGCAATTTTTAATAATTATTTGTTACATGAATTAATGATCATAGCTGCATGTATTTCATGTCACACAAATTAATTCTATATTGGTTCATGCAGTAAGCTAAGAATAAATATTTGAGTCAGTTTGCTCATGAATTCAAAAAGAGTGGATGGATAGATAATTCCTTGGAAAAATATTGAAAAAGTAATTTTCCATAATTAAAACAATCGATAGCTAGCTCGAAATATGTTTTATTTTTCACTTTTCATTTATTTTGTCAAATGAAAATAAACCTACTTAATTTTCCATAATTGTCTGAATGTCTTCTCTGTCCTCATACATCACCCAACAGCTAAACCTACTTAAAATCAACATTAAATGAAATGCTACTGCTATTAAGAAATTATCATTTAACATACTGTATGTACCACAAATTAACTTAAGTGAACTAAATATTTTTTGTTTAGTTCACTTGACTTAATAAAGTTTTCATAAAAACAAAATGGGGGATTAGCATAACTATACATTAAATGACATCCCCATCCATCAAAAAATATATATAATAGCAAAAGATAATTGGTTGTATGTCTATTATAGCCCCACTCCTCCGACAAACGAATTAATGTGAAACATATTAAGTATAATTGTAATTTTATATAAACCATAAAGATGAAAATCCAAACCTCAACACAAAAGTAATAAATATAGACCTGCAGAATCCTACTGTCAAAGCCAATAACTCACGAGTGAATCAACCAATCTGCTGACTCCCATCACCTGATAGAATAGGAAGCTGAATCTCCAAGTGATCCTCATCCTCCTCTTTCTAAGATGAAAAAGAGAAAAATAATCTATAAGTTAGAATAAAGTTATTTTAAATATAGAATTAAACAAAACATGTAAGCAATGAAACTTACTCTGCACCCTTTCTTCACTTCATTCAAAGTGCGACACCAATCACATCCACATAACAACATCTCCACCGTAGCTGGTGACAAAGAAGCTCGGTAACTATCAATAACCCTACTACCAGCACTGAATGCAGACTCTGAAGCAACCATAGTGATCGGGATGGCTAGTATCTCTCGAGCCATCGTAGATAATACAGGAAACTTGGTTGAATTTGCCTTCCACCACTGTAAGGCATCGAATGAGTCATGATCTCCCACACACTTATGGCATCCCTCTCCCAAATAACAGTCCAACTCAGACTGACTAGGCTCAACAGTTTCAACCACATCCAGAAAAGTGGTAAAATCATCCCAGGCCTCGGCTCCCTCAACCGCAGCCACCTCACCAATGGCTCCATGTCCATCCCTTTGTGATGTAGAAGCACGGGCGATAGTCACACCTTGGTTAGCTTGAACATACTCCCCATATAACTCATACAATGCATCCCGGACCATCATCATATGTTCCCGTCCTTCTGCCTCTGAATACATCTTAGGGAATGCCCACTGAATAACCCTCATTTTCAACCGAGGATCCAATATAGCAGCCACAGACATCAACATATTACATTCCCCCCAATATTTATCAAACTTATGTTTCATTTTCCTAACAATTACTCTAATAAAATCATCTTCAGATTCACTTTTACTATCCAACATACATTTCACTGCACACACCTCCTTCAAGAATAAATTAGACGTTGGATAATCACTTCCTGAAATGAGTTTGGTTGAACCATTGAATACTTTCAAAACTTCACAAACTTTCTCCACTTTCTCCCAATCCTCGTCACTCGGATTATTATGATAATTGATATCCCTCTCTTTCACTCTTGGAAAAACCTTTTTGAACTTAATTGATGTTGCCAACATTTCATAGGTAGAATTCCACCTTGTTTTACAATGAAGAATAAGTTTCCGATACAACAATTTAAGTTGTTGAACAATCTCAGAAAATACCTTGAGTCTGCTTTCGGAACTATTGATATACAACACACTCTCATAGATGTCGTCAATGATATGCCTAATTTGATGAAGTCCATCTTGAACAATCAGGTTCAAGATGTGTGCGCAACATCTCACATGAAACAGTTTACCTCCACAAAGGAGTTTCCCCGAAACTTCAAAATTTTCTTTCAAAACCTTAATCGCAACATCATTGCTTAAAGCATTATCCACATAAATAGTATATACCTTATTTTCAATTCCCCATCCCATTAGGCACTTGAAAATGCCATCCGCAATCGCAATACCAGTCTGGGGAGGAGGTAGACAAACAAAGTTGAGGATAGGTCTATTCAGCCTCCAACTACTATCTATCCAATGCCCGGTCAACACCATGTACTCCATCTTTTGATTCCCTGAATTCCATAAGTCTGTAGTCAAACTGATTTTTGTCACAGTCTTCAACAAAGTCTTCAATTTGGCCTTCTCACTTTCATATACCATCATACAATCTTTTTTACAAGTGTGGCGAGAAACCGGAGTCCATCCAGGAATCCCATACTTCATCATATTGTTCAAGCCCTCTTCCTCCACAACTATAAATTAATGGATGCTCATGCATAAGCGCCCAATGGGCGATCAATTCCCTTATTTTTGATATGTCAAACTTCCTACTTAAGCTGACAAAATAGTAGTTGGAACATCATTACCGGCAATCAGAAAACTAATATGTTGTTGCCTCATGGAAGCTTTTCTCCTTAAACACCAGCTTAAATGTCTATTGAACTGGGTGGTGCTTCTGATGGCATGAATGCACAACTTGACTTTGCAATGGATACACTCAACCTTTTTGGTGCCATTAAGGAGTACCACCTCCTTGAACTCCGACCATGCCACTAAAGTCCTTGCTCTTTTTTGCTTTTGAATCGGATTTTGATTTTCATCACCATTATCCGGGCTACTAATATTTTGCTCCGTATCAGTAGTGGTTGCATTCAAGTTAAGGTTACCGCCAGGTGTATCGGTAATTGTATCTTGTATTGCAGGGGTACTTAAGGAATTACCCTCCATTTACAAACCTAAAAATGAAAAAAAAAAAAAATCAACAATTTAATGCAAAACCAATATGAAATAATGTCAAACTATTACATTGCACACACATCAAACCAATACATTATATATTGCACACCAATATTAATTGTCACCAATGCATCCCAACATTCATTCATTCTTTAATTAGAGACATTGGTTTTGTATCATGTTTGATTAAGTTTCACATGTTATAATATTTAGAATTTAACATGTTTTATTTTGAATTCATTAAAGTTGCATATATAAACTTAATTTATGTAAATAAATTGGAAGGGTACATAAATTGAAATTGAACTTAATTTATTTAATTTATGTAAATAAATTGGAAGGGTACATAAATCTATGTGCTGCCATGCCATGCCATATTAAGAAACTCAACCCGTATTCCATGTGAGTCACTAGGCCAGATTGGGAAATCATTTGTTCTATGCAAAGTAAGTTTTGAAGAATAATCTGTTTCACACATATCATGTATTTCTGCATTATCATCATAATCACATGCTATATAACATGTATATTTATTTCTATTCTAGTTAAGAGAACCAGATTCCACAAGAGCTTGAATGACCCCTCTGGGGGCCCATGCAGAAGTTCCTCTGAGTGAATCTTGAGTCTCAAACCTTTTTCAGTATTGTTTTGAAATTCATATTCCATTGATCTTTTTTTCTGTCTACTTTACATTTAAGGGTAAAAAATATAGATAATTTTACAGTAATTGCTTAGAATACACACAAAACCAAGGTAGATCCCCATTTCATCTATACTAGACTGAAGTGGACCCAAGCGGACCCCACATTAGTGCAAATTGCATTTCTTATTTTTGCTCACTTCTAAGCATGCTTTTACTTAAGCTTCTCATTATACTTAACAGGGTGGGCTTTATGTGTGCCGATAATAGATGATGTTTGAATATGCAGGGAGATTATATGTTGTTGGCATTCTTGGGATTTGTAGTTCAACACAATGTGATAGGAAAAGGACCATTTGACACCATTGCTCAAACACTAAAGGGTTACTAAATCAACTGTCTTCCTTTGGCAATCAATTTGAGTCAGATTTGAGCATCAATGTAAACATAGGACCTTTAATGTACAGGGGAACTTAGATGGCATTTATATTACCGTACATTACTTGCCCCAATTAAATTTTACTTTCTGTAGCAAGAATGAATACATACAAACACAAATCTCATCTACTCATATTTAAGGTACTGGCTCTGCTTTCTTTACCCCACACCAACACATTCCCACAAGTCAGCCACAAATTTTTAAATCCCCAGTCCCCACCATCAGATGCAGGACCACATTCCCACAAGCCACAAACACATTTAAAAACTACCTGTCGGCCAGCCCCCACCAACAAATGCAAAACGCCATAACCACATTCCCACAAACCACAATAATTAAATAACAACTAGTCAACCATTAACAAACTACAATTGAAATTTTTTCCCAACTCAACCACAATCACAATTCATAAACAATTTAAATAAACCGTCAAACATACCCATACGTGGCACTACTCTTCACATATACACAAGCATTAACCTTGTATGGGTTTCACAGTAACACCACCATGGCACTACTCTTGACAGACTGCTCTTCTTGAATTCTTTCACCGGAAAAAGCCCCCTGTTACAGACGAACAAATCACGAAAAACAAGTTAAAATTTGACAAAAATTGAAGAAACCCCAAACAAACAATTAAATCCCAATCGACTAGCCAGGACTGATGACGAATAGATGATATCCAGTTCAGATCTGACGAAAATCTGACAAAGATCCAACAGCTGCCGAAGGTCCGAAGAAGATGAACAAATCCGGAGAAGATCCGACGAAGCTAACAAAGATGAACAAGATCTGGCCGCAAACCAACACTTTGGGAGGATTTGATTCAAATTTTACGGCAAGGGTTCGAGTGTGACGGATTTTTCGCGATTTGGGGATTTTAATAATGGGGCCAGTTTGTTATTTTTCAAAACTTGTTTGCATTATTTTAATTAAGTCCCAATGTTTCAGAAATTCTCAAAAACACTCGCGCTTTTTCGAGCCAGGCGTGGCTCGCGAGCCGGACGAGCCAAGCTTTGTATGGCTCGAACTCGGCTCGTTTTGTCTCACGAGCCAAGTCGAGCCGACTCGTTATCAGACGAACTAAGTCGTTAACGAGCCGAGCCGACTCACGAGTGGCTCGGTTCGTTAACCAGCCCTAGGCTTAATTATGCTTCTTTAAAGATTTGGGTTCGTAATGGGTTGTTTTTCGGGTCAGGTACCAAGTTGTAGACCCGATAGAGGTAGAAGATGACCATATTGACCAACAAGTCGTTTTAATTTCAGCCTTAGAAACGACTTGTCATTTGTTTTTACTAACTTTGTCATTTGTTTTTACTAACTTTTAATTAAAAAAAAAACCATAGAAAGAAGGCACCATGACTTGAACCTAGGCCTTTCAAGGAAATAACTGACCTTAAACCATTTGGGCAATTTTTTGAATTAAACTATAACTTGTAACACAATTTTTTATTTTAAAGTCTGTTGCATTTTCTTTATACCATAAGTAGGGTTGTTCAATGAGGCGAGCCACTTACAAGCCAACTCAGCTTGGCTCGTTACCGACTCACCTTATCTGTAGTCCAGCCAGTTCAGCTCGACTCATGAGAGAGATTGAGCCACGTTCAAGCCTACCTCGACTCGACTCAGTAGGCTTGCGAGCGGAGAAAGCCATAACAGTTGCACGCTTCGCCAATTTGTTGAGCAAGCTTGCTATTACCACAACTCGTGGGATCCATCAAAATTTAAGCTACGTAGATGAATGAAGGCAAAGAGAGAGCTACTCACGCAGCTGAAACTAAATATAAAACCAGTCCCCTTAACGGGCGTTTAGTAAACAAGAAAACCCATTTTTGGGGTCTTATCCCATGAGGCCAGGACCACCAATGCAAGAATGCAACTGGCTACTCGGGTTTTATCCCATGAGGCCATGACCACCAATGCAAGAATGCAACTAGCTACTTTTCCCACACAAAATTTGCCCCATAATTACATTCTCACCCATAAACTTAGGAAAAAAAAACATTTTCCCACCCATCGTTAAATTCAGACATTAGTTCTAACGACGGTATTCTTGTCAATTTACACAACACATATTATAGAGTTGATGTTACATACACCCCTAAATTACAAATATATAAAATCACCTTCACCAACTTGGAAATTAGTCATTTAAATTCTTATCTTCAATTTCTATAATTACAATAGAGATTTCACTATTAAAGTAATGTGTTTCTAAAAAAATTTAAAATTGTATATATCATTTATAAAAATTATAATAATATATGTCAATTAAATATTTATAAAACTACAAAACAATATTTCATTAAAATATTGTATACATTTTATGAAATTATAAAAATTAAAAAAAAATGTAAAAAAGAAGAAAAACCTGAAAATTAAAAATTATGAAAATTAAAAAAAAAACTAAAAAAAAAAGTTGGTCAAAATCGCACCCAGCAATTCCGGATGATTCGAACTCGGTTGAGTGCGATTCTAATTGATTCACACCCAGCCAGGTGTGATTCGTTCAGATTTGCACCTAGCTAGGTGCAAATTCGCCGGAATCACTAGATGCGATTCTAACCAACTATTTTTTTTCAAAATTTTATAATTTTTTTATTTCTTTATTTTAATAACTAACTTAATTTTTTTTTTTAATTTATTAACCCTAAAATTAATATAAACCAAATTAAGGGTGAAAAATATATTTAATAAAGTTTTGGTGGGAATCAGGGACAAATGATTAAAAGGCGATATTGGCTTTGAATTTAACTAAAAGGCCATCTAGTTTTTTAGTCTTTACTAAATGGCCTTATTTTTTATTAAGACAAACTAATGATAATTAAACACTAATCATAGCTTAATTAGGATTAATGAAGTATTGTGTAATCTATTAAAAATTATAATATGCCCCCAAAAACCTGAAATTCTTGCAAACAAACCTAAACATAACATCTTTTTCTTCTTCCTCCCGCCATTAAGGCATCTCTCCCCTGGTTGCTGTTTATCCTAAGCTTCGTCGACATCTTCTTCTTCCCCCCATTAACACTCTCTTTTTCCTCTGCCATTAACATCTTCTCCACCATAGATCCTCCTCCTCCTCCTCCTCCTGACATTTCGTCTAGGTATGTGTATCTCTTTTTTCCATTTTATATTTCGATTTACAAAGATTTAACGATGGATTGGGTTTGGGTTATGATTTTGATTTAGTTGTTTAGGTTGTTGGATTGTATTTGATGTAATGCAAGTTAAAAGGAGTGAAATTTGTTGAATATTTTCTTGTATTGTGAGTAGTTGGGGGTGGTAGCACCGATTGTAGGTGGAGATGACTGAAAATATGTTCTATATATGATGGATCGCTTAAGCGATCTTGTATATCTTATTTAATGCAGCAGATCATAGATCGCTTAAGTGAAAGCGATCAGATATATGGTAGAAGATCGCTTAAACGATCTACTGTAAGTTTAATATATAGCAGCAGATCGCTTAAACGATCAGGTAGATGGCAGAAGATCACTTAAGAGATCTGCTATAAGTTTGTGCATGGTAGCAGATCGCTTAAGTGATCAGGTAAATGACAGAAGATCGTTTAAGCGATCAGGCTTATTTATATCAGATCGCTTAAGTTATCTAGTAAGCGATATACCAGATCGCTTAAGCGATACACCAAATTGCTTAAGCGATACACCAAATCGCTCAAGCGCCTCTATAGATGCTTTTTAAAATCTTTCAACCTTTAATAAATCAGTTAATAATTTTTTTTTTCTTGCATTATAGGTACTTGGCTATTATTAGACATGAGACAAGTTGTTTTGGGTGTTGAATATTTTGGTGAGTAGTGGAGGAGAAAGTTGCTAGAAGTGGAGTAGGAAGAGCAAAGAATTTATACCAATTGCTGTGAGCACAAAGGTTAGTTTTGATGAGTTGATTAATGAAATAATTAGAAAAGGTGATTTGAGTTGCTCACGTAGTAATATAGCTGTGAAGTATGTTTTAAGCAGAGTTCATGAACATTATAAGGTACCTCCTGCTATATTAAAGTCGGATGAAGGTGTGAAGTTATATATGATTGATGTGTGCGATAATGGTTCGAGGCCAATTTTAAGGGTTTCTTCTATAGATAAACCATTGGAAGTTGGTTCAAAGGAAGGGAATAACGAGGAAGTTGGCAGAGAGAATGCTAGTTTTAATTTGAACTACGAGGGCATTCATTTCTTAGTTGAAAAATCAAGAGTAGGTAGTGATTTGGGTGGTGAGGAGGACACTGTTTTAGAGGTTGGTCATGTGTGACAGAATAAAAATGTTGAGGAGGGGGACCTTGTACATGTTCCTGCAAATGTAGAGATTCCTTTAAATACAAATTATGCAGAATGTGTAGTTTGAGAGGAAGAGAACACTATAGTCCTTTATACAGGTTCAGAGGTGGCAATTGCAGGTAGTAGTAAATCAGCTCATTTTTTTATTGATGGATAGGAGTTGCACATAGGGTATTTATTTGACAACAAGGAGGAAGTGGTGAGGAAGTTAAAACTTGTTGCCGTGAGAGGTAACTTTGAGTTCATCACCAAAAAGTCTAATTCATTGGTAGTGACGGTTGCATGTCATGACCGAAAGTGCAAGTGGCGGGTTTTTTGTAGAAAGTTGGTGGAGTCCGAAAAATTTATTGTTAGCATATATACCCGTGAGCACACATGTGATTTGGGACATATTTCAGGTGAGCATCAACAAGTCTTCGCTGATGTTATTGGACAATTTGTCAAAAGTCTGTTCGTTGAAGGGAAAAGTCCATCTCCTAAGGACATTTAGAGACTAAAGGTCCATCTCTTAAGGACATTCAAAGACTTGTGTACACAGAGTTGGGATGCGCTATTAGTTAGTAGAAATGCTGAAAAGGGAGACAACATGCACAAGATTTTGTGAGGGGCACGTTGGAGCAGGGGTACGCAGTATTAGAAGCGTACCGTTATATGCTTGAGTTGACAAACCAAGGTAGCAAGACAGCTTTCAAGTGGGACAAGAATATGAGGTTTAAATTTTTTTTGTTGCTTACGGTGCTGCTATAAGGGGTTTTGTAAACATGAGAAAGGTGTTGGTTGTTGATGATTGCTTTTTTATGGGAAAGTATGGAGGTACATTGTTGGTGGCCATTGCATAAGACAATGAGAATCACACATATCTTGTTGCATGGTGTGTGGTTAACTCTGAGAATGACAAGTCATGGACTTGGTTTTTTCAGTAATTACATACGATAGTGCCTAACAATGATGATTTATGCATAATATCTGATAGGCACAACTCTATGAAGAAGGGGATTGTTAGTATTTACCTCAAGCACATCATGGATTATGTATGAGACACCTTGGTGAGAAAATAATAAAAAAAAGTTTAAGTGTGTTGACCTCCTTCAAACATACTACATTGCAGCAAAAGTTTATCAAGTTTATAAGTTCGAGGAGCACTTCCGGCAAATCTGAATCAAGGATGATAGAATTGTTAAGTATCTTGAGCATGATGTTAGTTTCAAGAGATGGAGTTGAGCTTACTTTCCTAGAAGAAGACTTGATATCATGACCACGAACATAACCGAGTCCATAAATTCTAAGCTATTAATAGAAAGAGAGTTTCCAATAGTTGCTCTTTTTGATGCAATCCAGAGGACATTATCACGGTGGTTCTATGAGCATGGTACGGAGTCAGATAATTTTATCACAACCCTTGTTCCGTCAGCTAAAAAATTATTGTAAGAACGTATGGAACTGTCAAATGTACTATTTGCCTATCGTCTTAATGCCCAAGAGTTCACCATATGCGGCTATGGTCCGAATGCCCTAGTTAACCTTCTTAGTAAAACTTACAGCTGTAAAGTGCTTAACATTCAACGTTTACCTTGTCCTCATGCACTAATAGCATTGAAACACCAACAAAAGCCAGATTTTGGTTCAAGAATTTACGTGGAACTTTGCTCCCCTCTCTATGTGGCAAATCACTACATGCTGGCTTATTTGGAAACGATATATCCAGTTCCTCCAAAAGAGCAGTGGGTGGTGCCACCAGAGTTGGTTCACATTATTATCCATCCACCATTCTAGAAGATAGAAACTTGGAGAATAAAGAGTTAAGCATGTTCCATCAACCTGTAAGGTTCCCCGAAGGATGAATAAGTGCTCAATTTGCAAGCAATCTGACCACAAGAGAAGCAATTGCCAGAATCGATCACATACAGATCTAGAAAATTAGGTTTGAATTGATCAGTAGCAAGAAAGCAAGCAATATGCAAATAAGATCGGATCACTTAAGCAACATAAAATCGCTTAAGCGATCGAATGTTATTTGCATATCTGAACAACAGATTGTTCAAGCAATCTGATGTTCAGATCTGTAGATAATAGTCGATCGCTTAAGCAATCCTTAGTGTCTTTTAAGCGATCTGCTATTATCTGTAGATCTGAACATCAGATTGCTTAAACGACCAAAGATCGCTTAAGCGATCTACTGCTTAGATCATATATGAACACTGGATTGCTTAAGCGATCTGCTGCTCATATCAGATTTGGTGGCCACTAGATCGCTTACGGATGTAAGGCCACTTAAGTGATCTTTTCTTATATGCAGATCTAACATTATGTTTCTCTTTTGTGGTACATTAAACTGATTTAATGTCTCTGTATTTCCAATTATGTCATCAAGAAGAAGGATAAAATCAAGAGAGTTGCCTAGGCCAACCATTAAAGAGTTGTTTTTTTCAATTTTTTATGTTTTAAATTTTATTGTTACCTTGAATAAATCATCCTTTATAACGTATTAAATCAAATTAATTATTTTTCATTTTCATCAATTTTAAAAAGTGTTTAAGTTAGTAAAATTTCGCATATTACCTCTAGACGGCACTTATTGCTGCCCAAAGAAGTAAGACAAGCAAAATAAATATTATCAACATCATTGTCGTATCAAAACAATCAATCAATTTACTAAATTAGTCACGAGTGTGGCACGTTAGTAAAAACATACATCATTTCACAGATATCAAACGTGCACAATATCAAAAGATCGGCGAGATAAGAAGCACTTTTGGCCTTGGTAGCTTAAGTGAGGCCAAAAGTGAAGAATCGCTTAAGCGACCAAGGGTAAAAAAGATGAATTGCTTAAGTGAGAACTTAAATCGCTTAAGCGATCGTGCACCTGAGGGGACTTGATTCTGCTTTGGATATGATCACTTAAGCAACCAATGGTAAAAGTGAAGCATCGCTTAAGTGATCTTGATCCTCGCTTGTATGTGATCACTTAAGCAACTGGATCTGATTGCTTAAGCAATTTATTATCACTTAAGCGACCAAGGCTAAATAGACATGATCGCTTAAGCATTTAGCCTTGGTCGCTTAAGCGAAACCATATATCGCTTAAGCGACCAAAGCTAAATAGATGGGATCGCTTTATCAACACCATATATCGTTTAAGCGATTAAGGGTAATTTATTTTGGTACTTTAAAAATATTTTATACTTTCATATTTCTTTTCCATGTTTATGTATCATGTTTAAGTACAGACGTAAAAGAATTAATTTAATTAAAATATAATTTTTTTTTAAAATCAATTAAGTGATATAAATAATCAAATCAATTGACACAAGACAGATCAAGATCCACTGAACTAATCGTACAGTCAAAATCTAAGCTTATTTCAATCTAATCATTTTCAAATACATCATCCATATTTATGAAATTAGATACGTTTCTACTAATGTGTCACACTAGTGCGCTATGACATTCACCCATGTATCATACGGGTGTAACCTTAATATGTGTTAATGGAATTAGGTTGCAAATAATCCTTCTTAACTGGCCTTAATAAGTGTTATTAACCGATGTCGCTTAACATTAACGTTAACAATCATGTGATGTTGTGAACATCCGAAGTTCACATTAACATCACTTAATATGGGGTTAACAACGTATTCCCAAAAAAAAAAAAAAAAAAAAAAAAAAAAAAGGAATCGCTTAAGCAATCCAGTGTTGACAAGCTTTCATCGCTTAAGCGATCTTGTGAAAGGCAATAAAATTAATCCGAATACTTTGGATCGCTTAAGAGATTTCATTTCTCACTTAAGAGATCCTATGTATTTAACCTTAGTCACTTAAGCAATCTAGTACCGTTGCTTAAGCGATCCGTACAAGCAAGAATTAAGATCACTTAAGTGATGCTTCACTTTTACCCTTGGTCGCTTAAGCGATCATGTACAAGGCAGAATCAATACCTGCCCAGATGCACGATCGCTTAAGCAATTTATTTTCTCGCTTAAACGATTGTTCACTTTTACCTTATGTCGCTTAAGTGATTTGGGATCGCTTAAGCGATCAAGTTTGAGGTAGAATCAAGATCTACACATATGCACGATCGCTTAAGTGATTTATGGTTTCGCTTAAGCGATTCTTTAATTTTATCCTTGGTCGCTTAAGCGATTTGATATCACTTAAGCGATCAAGTCCATGGAAGAATCAAGATTTGCCCAGATGTACGATCGCTTAAGCGATTCTTTGGCAGAATCAAGATCTGCCCAAATGCACTATCGCTTAAGCGATTTATGGTCTCGCTTAAGTGATTTTTTACTTTTACCCTTGGTCGCTTAAGCAATTTTTAATTGCTTAAGCGATCAATTCCGTGGCAGAATAAACATCTGCCCAGATGCACAATCGGTTTAGCGATTTATTGTCTCACTTAAGCAATTCTTTATGGAAAATCCTTGGTCGCTTAAGTGATATATGTAGTCGCTTATATATTGCTTAAGCTATCATGGGCAATATATTTTTTTTCCAGCTTTTCTCCTGATTTTGACAAACTAAAATCACCAACACATATTAATTCCATATTTTCTCCTAAATTTGACAACCTAATTGCATCAACACATCAATGCCATGTAACAAGAATACTAAATAAGCTCAAACTCAAACTCAAAAGGGGGAGAGAATTATTGAATTGCTTTTGTATTAATCTAAAATGTGTCAATTACATTAAATTACAACATTTTATGCAATAAATAAATGTCTTATATATACCCAAAACAAAAGCAGGGTCGGCAGCCTCCATCCCCCCTCTGCATCATTCTCATCAGCCACTTCCCCATCCTCCAAAATTATCTAGCACACCTTCAGCAGCAGCACCACAACCCAAATATCAACAGCCTAATGCCTAACAACACCAGTTGATCCAATTCAAAACAATCAAATTATTGAAAACAACCCAATAAGACTACATCCCATAAACTACAAAATTCTATGTCCAACTTCCATACCTTTTGATGACAGCATCAAGAATGACTTCGATTGGGTTCTGGTCAGTCAAAAGGGATCCATATGCCCATGGAAGCACTCAATAGCCCAACGCTCGCAATAGTTGCTCATTGTTTCGTCATTCAAGCCATCCATCAGGGTGTTGGTCATGTCAAACTCAATAAATTTCAGTGCATATGCCCCGCAATCATCACTACAATAGAAGGAAGACATTAGCGTTAGCATCAGCTTATAGAACAATTGTATTAAGTAAGTTTTATACAAAATTTACCTTGAGTCATTTATCATGATGGGAAGGCACTTGAGTGACCACTTTCCCGTCTGTAGTTCATCACCTAAGTGCTGAAACATCTCGCTGACGTGCAACAATCGCTGGAACAATACACATAGTGGCTACAACTGCCTCTCTTGACAAATACTTGGGTTGCAATCAAGGATCTACAGCACGCCCTACTCTAGTAATGCGACGACGGTTATCCAATGCATATCCTTGATGTTCATAATGTAGTATATTCTTTTAACGTTTGCCCAACTGTTGTCATGTTTGGGCCTTTTCCCCTATACATACTACATCATCCTGTCATCAAACTAAAAATCATCAGAGACACAATTGAAGTCATCTGTGGCCAATCTTTTCTGCTTGCCTCCCCTTGTTGCACTTCTACCAATGACCTTTTTCATTAAAGTGACATATGTAGTTACTAGCGTTTGGTCAAAGGCCACATCGGTGATGGCATAGTGCAGATACAAAATATCACCATTACTACTTTATCGTAGCCTCATAAGTGCCAATACCTCATCGATGTGTTGCATTGAATAAAAACAACATGATAAGTATAAAATACCTCATGGAAAACATAAGCAAAAATAAGGGAAAATAACTCACCAAGTCGTCAAGCCACCTGCCCATCGTCAACATTTTTTCCAACCACTCCTAGGGATAATCCCCGGTCTTGCACTTCACATGCCCATCACTTCCAGAATCATTGTAATAGGCATAAAAGAGTTTTTGTTTCCTCATCTATTGGCCTATACAAGTCGACCTTTAAGTCTTCAGTTTTCACTTGCCTACTTCCTCCGCCTTTCTCCTCCATTTTCACTTCCCCACTTCCTTTGCTTCTCTCCTTACCCTTCTCCTCCACTTTCATGGACTTCCTCGTTTTTTTTCTTCGTTTTCCTCTTCTTTCCATATGTTACTGTTGTGTAAGGAGAAATTACATGCTTAATCTTTCGGCTCTCTCTTTTATGCTCAGGTTGCACATCAACCACTTTCAATACTTTACCAACTTCCTCCTCCATCCTATTAACTTTCTCTACCACCCTATCAACTTTCTTCTCCACCCTATCAACTTTTTCCTCTACCCTTTTCATTCGCTCTTCCATCTTCTCAAACATCTCATAAACGGTTGTTGTAAAACTCTCAAACAGCCCGTTTATGAGGTCAATCATCTCATTCTCTCGACCCTGATGCCTCAGCAAAATGGTACTTGTTATACTAGTTTGCCAATTGGGTGGAGGTGCACGAACCTTTTCATCCTTCTCTCCTCCTCCTCCTCTTCCCTCCCGCTAATTGGAACTTCATCATCCTCGGCGTCAACAACATTGCAAGCAGTGGCCCTGCAATTGCACTCACATGCGTGACCCCTTCTAGGTCCCGTATTAGGCAGTCTATCCCTTCATCTTCTATATCATGCAGTGCTTTGAACGATGTAACATACTTCTCTCTCGCTTCACCCCTAGTAGTGGTGAGGAAAGGACAGACGACTCCCTGCAATAAGAAAAAAATCCATCAAATTTAAGCCACATTTAAAAACAAGTGCATATCAAAAGATTAATCCTTTAATCTTACCTGAGCCGCTTGAATTTCAATTTCTATTTTGTCGTAATCCTAATAGGTACACTTCTTGATGTGCCCTCGCAACATCCTAGGAAATTGCGACTGCTTATCCAAAGTCTTTATCCCCCCCCCCCCCCTAGCCAGGACAGGAACGACCTCATACATCCAAGCAACATTATAAAAAAAATAATCCATATCATAATAAAACACATATAATACAAAAAATATAACAAAAACCTATTAATATTTACTTGCATTGCCCATGGGAAGTCAAACAAATTGTACGTGCTCGATCTATTCTTCTCAATAGATTGGCACTGCTTTAACGCCATGTCTTTTCCTTGTAAGGAGTCCATGGTTAGTTGAAATGATACCCATCCACACGGATAAGCATTAAAGAAGTCCATGTTGCTTGCAAACTTCACCCAATCCATATTAATGACTTTTGTTGAGTCAAAAGCCATTAGGATCGAATGCACGAACCATACCAGGAACATCTTGAACCTCTTTGCCTAACCCCTCCTCTAAATCATGTCCCGTAATAGACGTCTTCCTCCCCAAAACCTTTTTAGCCAAGTTATCGGCTGCCTTACTCTTATTTATTCTCTCTTGCTCTTCCGCATCTGGAAATGCCCCACATCTTAAACCTGTCATTAGGGCATATTCCATCATCCCAAAACGTACTGGCTTTCCATCCACCACGAACCACATTTCATTTTTTTTTTTTTTTTTTTGGCTTTTAACTAAGTGCATCAACATATAATGCACTCCCTGCCCCCAGAACGCCTTTTTCCAACTTTCTCCAATGTTCACAAAATGACCGAAACAACTCTCTTTGAATCGGTCTATACCCTTCTTCTGTTCCCATAAAATCTCCATTATTCTCGTAAAAACTTGTTAACTTAACCTAACTGTCACCCTTACGGGGAAGCATGGTACCTTATAGCTTACAACCTCCAATAGCTCCTCTATATTCTCTTTTGTTAATTGTAAAGAGTTCAACAGCATGTCAACTTCATGATGATCATCTTCCCATTTAAAAAGAACTTGTTGGTACGTGTTCTTATGTCCATGTCTGAATGACTCATTTCCTGGACGCACACATACCATTTGATTGTTCAACACTTGATCTGCCTTCTCTGATCTTTTCTCTTCTGGTAAAAACCCATAACTAGGAGTAACAAGTTGTCTATAAGATAAGTATATCTCTTGAACGGGCTTGTCCACCATTTTTCTTTTCTTTATTTTATCTTCTTTCTGAGTCTCCATTACTGTTTTTTCAGTTTCTTGGTAAGCAAAACAACCTCCGAGATTTTCACAATTCTCCAAGAGATCAAGAAACATATGGATAAGATCAAGATATTGAGAGATCGTGTGAACAACTAGACTCCCTATTTGACGAATGCCAATCTTTTGATTACTGTAATCATGAAAATGTTTTAGAAAGCACATACGATAATCGGAATTACTCAACTTACTCCTCACTTTCTCACAAAACCCAATTGCTTCCTCATAAACCCTCTCTATCGATAACTTGTCTGATCCATGACCTAAAAAAAAAAAACAAAAAACAAAAAAAATTGATTATAAGAATGAATATTATTTTTATTAAGAGGCAACAAAGTAAAATTCCTCTCTGTGTTCATCCTATTACTCTTTATATTTCAAGTAACATAGCAAGATTCATGTAAACACAATTATAGTCAAGTTTTTTAATCATCAAAACAACAAAAACTTCACCTTTTCAATCAAAAAAACATAACCAAAGATTCATAAAACTCACATTTATTTGGTTCTGAAGCTTTCTTGGCCGCTTCTTGGGCTTCCTCGGAGTTCTGTGTCCCACCGACTCCATTAAATCTTCTTCAATCTCCTTCCTCGTCAAACTCACAGCAAATTTTGCTCTCTCTTTGTTAATCTTCTTCAGCTTCTCCATTGACAACTCTCTATCACGCGTTATGTTTCTCATGGTGTTTTACAATTTAAATTAGGATTACAAGTAAACCCATATTGTTAGGAATTCGTGAACCCGTCCTTATGGAAACATTTCAACTAACCCCTAAGAAAATTACTAAGAAGCCCTTAAAAATCTTGAGATGTCCCTAAAAACTCCTCCATAATTTAGGCCTGCAAACGAGCCAAGCCGCTCGCGAGCTGCTCAGGCTTGACTCGAGTCGAGTTCGAGCTCGATATATTATATAATATTTTAATTTTTATATTAATATTATATAATTTAATTAAAATAATTAAGTAATATTATATGTCATCGAATCAAGCTCGAGCTTATCATATATCTATCAAGCTCAAGCTTTTCAATACTCGACTTGGCTCGATTGCAACCCTGCCTCTTACGCCTTCTATGAAGTAAAAGTTCAAAAAAATTCTTTCAAAATTACTTTAACTCTTATAAAATTACATCGAGCCTACACAGATCAATAAAATTCATTCCTGTGTTGGTCACTTTAGGAATATTTCATTAGCGCAAGTCCAAAGGAAAGGATAGTAAATATTTTGTTAAACGTACAACTTAGAAAATAGCATAAGAGCCTCAAGATGATTAGACCTTCTGATTCCAATGCAATGCGCAGATACTGACAAAAAGAGTAAAAAATCGTTATCCATAATTGGGCGGAATGATTTGCCTGGCAGCTTGTTTGTTGTAATTCATTGCATAAGATATCACGATCCAAAAAACACACTTTTGATATATTGCATCAGTATTAATAAATACATTCAGACATATACAATTGAATACATCAAAATCATTGTATATTAACTACAACCAACAAAGCTTTACTTCATCAAACGCCAAACCCCAAATGTTCATGCAGGCAAGATAACTTGCACAATAACAACCATCACAATCCAGCAACACCGAACCCAGAATAACCAAATCTCTGAATCACCATCATGTCGCAATACCAACCATGGCACTCCAACAGCACGAAACGTTCACGTCCACAATCACTAAACCCAATACAATAACATTCCATTCATAAATCACAAAATCGAACCTCAACTACTATCGGATTTTGCCATCTTGTGACAACAGTGCACGGACCATCACAATTTGATGATAGTTGATGTCCGATTGTGTAACCTGAGAACAGAGCTAGCAAAAACAACACCCACACAAATCTTGTTAACATAAACCAATCCACAAATGTTTCATGTAGCCCAATCCCAAAACAAATGGTTACCTATCGACCGGAACAAACACATAGCATGGCCAAAAAAATAATGTTTAATCTTTAGAAAAAGTACAGACCATGAACATTTAATGTTACTCAACGTCAATAATACAGGAAAAACTAATTGCCCGTCACATGAATATCCCAACAGCAAATACTCACTACTAGGCCAGAATTGTAAGCTGAAAAATAAAATCAGCAAACATCAGTGAGCATATAATTCACACCAATAGATTGCAACCACAGACATACCAAATCAATGAACTTACCAAAGACTTAATAAACACAACTTGTACGAAACACGCTGGACATTGTATAAACACGTCAACTTTTTTCCCTGCAACCTGTAAAATGAAATCAACAAAATCAACGAATTCATATTTTATACCGATCAATTGGCAAAAGAAACGCACCGAATCAATGACTCTACCAAAAAAATAATAAACACAAATCCTTATTTCCCTGAAACAAACATAACAAAATATAATCCATCTTCATGTTAACATTGTTAAGGAACAATTATCCATCCGCATAAAAACTGGTACCTAAAAAACGGAAACAACAAAAGTTAATTAAAATACTTAGAACGTATACTTTCAGTTCATAAGAACAAATCAAAATAGCAACTCACTTGACAATATCAATCTGACATCTTGCCTTTAGTCCATGTCAATTCATGAATCTCCGACTTGTAATCAACAACCAAAACATATATAAATAAAAAACCATCGATGAAGATGCACGTGAGGAACATATATATTATTCTCACAAACTAAAATGACATATAAACAATTAACAAAAGATTAGACGTATCATTGATGCCAACTAACAAATTACAATGATACACAACTGAACATGAGCCCCTTTTGTAAACCCTTATTTAAACATTCCGAATACCAATGCAATTAATGTCAATACAATGCACCTACATGATTATAGATAGCAATGCAAGACAAATGTCATTAAACCACAATTAGTAATAGCTATCTAATACACCAGTATACTTGTTATTAATGCACATCTTTGAAATGTCAATGCAATGCACCTGTATACTTGTCATTAACGCACATCTTTGGAATGCCAATGCAATGCACCTGTATCATTATTATCATTATTAAATATTAATACAAATCCCTTTTTTTAATTAATTAATAATTATAGATGCATCAATAAATATCAATCCAACATATCAAGATAGAGCAATTTAATTGGGTTGTCAATACAGTGTGTCAAAATTAAGCAATTCTAGATCTTCCAAAATGTGCCACGTGGCGAACAACCCGCATGGGTATTCATTGCAAAATATTAATACAAATCCCATTTTTTTAATTAATTAATAATTATAGATGCATCAATAAATACCAATTCAACGTGTCAAGATAGAGCAATTTGATTGGCTTGTCAATCAAATGTGTCAAAATTGAGCAATTCTAGATCTTCCAAAATGTGCCACATGGCAAACAACTTGCATGGGTATTCATGGCGAAATATTAATACAAATCCCTTTTTTTTAATTAATTAATAGTTACAGATGCATCAATAAATACCAATTCAATGTGTCAGGATAGAGCAATTTGATTAGTTTGTCAATCCAATGTGTCAAAATTGAGCAATTCTAAATCTTCCAGAATGTGCCACATGGCGAACAACCCGTATGGGCATTCATGGCAAAATATTAATACAAATCCTATTTTTTTTAATTAATTAATATTTATAGATGCATCAATAAATACCAATCCAATGTATCAAAATAGAGCAATTTGATTGGCTGTCAATCCAATGTGTCAAAATTGAACAATTCTAGATTTTTCAAAATGTGCCACATGGCGAACAACCCGCATGGGTATTCATGAATCTTAGAGTTAAATATCTCATTAAACCACATATCCAACGTGGCAAGAGAGAGCAATTCTAGAGTTTGAAAATAAACCAATTTTAGAGCCAAAAAGAAAAGAAAAGAAAAGAAAAAAGCATTCTACGTGTCACTCAAACAAGTATGCTTTTTCCTTTGGATTTGGAATACCAATTTAGCAATTAATATCTCTTTACAGCATCACCAATAAGATTCAACCACATAGCAATCACAAATCCTACGTGTCAAAATGGAACAATTCTATATGTTCCAAAACATTCCAAATGGCAATCAATCCACATAAGTATTCAGCTTAATATATATATATATAGATTTTTTGTTTGATTTTTTACTTATATAGACTATTTGAACTAAACTACTTGTTTGTGTATCCATTAATTCTTAGAAGGCTTCATTCAAAGACATTAGAATTTAGAAGAATGATGAAGGATGTGTCTCTCAAAACATCAGAGTTTTGGAAGCAAGCCAAAAATGTTGACCAAACTTAATATATGCGGAAGACCTCTGAACGGCGTTGCAATTAACTAAACAGCCCCCACTTCCTCTTCAGAAGTAAAGTTAAACCAGTAAAAATACAAACATCATTTTCAAGCTCCTCCTCTCCAATCTCCAACACCCTCAATAAATTATATCTAAACCCTGTCATAACCTCTCTTGGTTTGGTCCTTGGGATTTTCATGAATTATTATATTGTAAAACGCGCGTGTAGCATTTTTCGTGAACTATATGATTCTTCAACTCCACTTATATGCTAATATATATGCTAGCATTGTAATTCAACGATACTGCATCAAATTACCTTGTTTGCTTACAGTTTAATTCCATTGATGAAGTTTTCTGGTTATTGTTTTCTTATAGATCAGCATGTTTACACAAAGGCATCAACTCAAAGCAACGATATGACAATGCCAAGTTTCAACATGAATGCACAACAAAAAGCTTATTAAGATTGAGAGTCTGTCCCTATAAATAATCTTTATGTCATAAGTTGGTGGATTCCACAACTCTATTCCTTTCACCGGACCCACTCCCTCACACCTGCCAATCTTCACTCTTGGACCCGGTCCATCCCCTTCTTCATACAAGCCAAAATTTTATCTCTTGCAACCGGAACCGCCTCCATCTCATCTAACGTCAACATTCTCTGTGTATTATAGTTTATATAGGGGATGCGTTTGGTTTAGAAAATATTGTATTATTGAAAATATTATGTTAATAGAATGATAGATTATTTTAAAGATTACTAGAAATGTTATATTAAATGTGTTTGGTTAGATTGGAATAAATTGGAGGATCTATTATAATGATATGTTTGGATGAAATGAATAAATTAGTAGACATGTTATATAGATCACTGAATTGTCCTTCTTTTTTAATAATAATAATAATAATAATAATAATAATAATATTATTATTATTATTATTTGAACCATTTCTTTTAATCCCCTACATTTGAGATTTTGCTACAACAAGACAGCCATAATAAAAGTTTAAATTTGTACAAAATCACCCCCAATCCACCCAAGCCACTGTCAGTTGCCGGCCACCACCACCAATAATGGCTTGAACAGCGCACGACTGGCGGAATATGGTTGGTCGTGTGTTGATCTAGTCATTTTCAGCCAGATCTATTTTGGCCATTTTCGGCCAAATCGATGGATCTGGCCATTAACGGCCAGAACAGTTTTGGCCAGAAACGGCCAAATCGGCTTGCGACCGACTAGATCCAACTGGTCGTATGCCGTTTCGACTATTGGCGGCAACGGTGGCCGGCAGCCGACAGTCCTCTTGGGTGGCTGGGGTGTTATGGCAAAGTTCATGTAAATTGTTTCCAAAAACTTTATTACTTAGGGGGAAAATTGTAATGGCAGTGTTCATGTAAATTGTTTTCAAAACAAGGGTATTATTGTCCAAAAATTTTATTAATTAGGGATAAAATTGTAACAAAATTAAGATTACCAAGTAATCCTAGAATATATAAGAAAATTGTGGTATTCAGATTATCACCTATACAACCAATAGTAATTATTATTAATATTTGAGGATTACTGAAATCTTTTATTACTTGACAACCAAACACAATAATGTCAGTAATATAAGATGATATTACTGGAGTAATGGAGGATAACCTCCAACCAAACGCACCCATAGAGTTAACGATATGTTCTCACCCAAAAAATGACACATTGACAAATTCTTACCCACCCACTTTTTAAATACCTTTTTAGTATTCAAAGCATAATTTTGTTAGCAATTTTGTTGTGAAGAATGGCAAAATGGTCAAAAGTTTATTATTAATGAGAGCAAAATAGTCAACAAACATTAGCAGCCGGAGAAGAAGAAAAGAAAAAGGGACAGCGCATGTTAGCTGCGTTCACAACCAAAAATTTTCGCTATTTTTCAACCGATCCCGACGTTCAAAATTACTTCCAAGACCACTCACAAAATCCTCATCACCTCCTTTACAAAGCTCAAGCCTCCATTTCCATCATCACTCACCATTTTCCATCACCATCTCCAATCGCACGGCCAACTCTTCAAGCCCAATTTCCGTTTTATATTTCAAATTAAAGATACTGTTTTCATTTGGTATTCATTTCCTTCTTATATTAATCTATGAATACACGTATTTTGCTTTCATGTACTGCTATTGGGCCTTGATTTGTTGTTTTGAGTTTGAACATGACCAACAGTGATATAGAATAAATAAGTTTTAAAATTGTCTGGATATATTAATCTCTTGATCATGGAGATTAATTTGGTCATGTTGAGATTGAATATTTTAAACTCTTTCCTATATTTTCAATCACCAAATAAACTAAATATTTAAAGCGAGAAACTTGTTTTTATTTTATTACTTAAAATTGAATCCCATTACAATACAACACCCAAATTTTTCCTAATACATTTTCATTTTTTTTTAAGTTTGTGAGTTTATATAGAACTTATAGTAAAATAAAAAGATAAATGAAGTGAAAAATATTTTCATGGATGTTTTTGTATATATATATTAATTAAATCTTAAATGATAACATATGATATAAATATCTGCTATAAATCTACCATTTGATGATGAATAAATATTAAAAGAAGAATAATTTCCCCCTTATCAAGTATAGTATAATAACCCGTAATTTTAAATTTTTTTTTTTTTTTTAATAATTTTATGGATCACCTGTACTATAGTCTATAGGTCCTTATTATAGGCAGAATTTGAGAATCCAATTCTCCATCCGGGCCAAACAGTTAGAGCCTAGAACACAATCTACAATGCAAGGCTCAAAATTTCAACTCTGGTCAAGGTCCAGCCTACATTATAAAATTCCTGAATTCTTATGTCCATCGAAACGATTTATAGTATCACACATATGTATATATTGGCTCTGCAAGAAGGGATAAGAAGCTTTGTGGAGAAAATAGATAGTGTCATATTATATGTACAAGAAGCCATATATCCGAGACATTTATATATTGTGATATTGTGGCTCGTTTTTCTATTGGGAGTGTTTCCACTCTAGTATCGGTTGAGCGTGGTTAGAAACTATAATTTTTTTCACTCTGTTTTATGTATCAAGTTTATAGTATTGTATACTCTTGTATATCATGTTTATGAAACTATAGTAGATTTTTCTCAACCGTGGATGTAGACGGATTATGTCGATATATAATTTCATTGAATTCATTGCAAACAAGTAGATTTAGTAATAAAACAAGTGGTCAAAACTAGGGCTGAAAAAAAAAAAAAAAAAACCTGAAAATCGAACTGGATCGGAAAATAAGTTATCTACAGTAATTGATTCAGGTTTCGGTTTACGATTGAGTAAACCAAAAAACCGATTCGATTATCGATTCAGTGGTTATTTTACAAAATAAAGTATGGTCATCATTAATTTCATAAAAGTATATGCATAAGAAATTCTAGACTCTGTATACCTTCGAATAGAAACCTGTAGTGGCCGACTTGAAATCATTGTTACTGAATCCACCATTCAAATCCATTAAGCTGCTGATATATTCATCTGTTTTTTACACGTCATCAAGGCCTAAACGCCGCCGTTGCATCCAACCGTTGTAGGTCCCACTCGCCGTCCCACAGTTTCTTTACTTTCCCTATTTGCCCCTTCGGTAGCTGACGTGTGTTCTCTTTTATCCCTCTCACCGCTTCCTCATATACACCTCGACGCACCTGATCCCACCCTCCTTTTCCTTCAAGATCTCAACTTTCTCCGCCGTGTACTCCCTGAAACACCTCTCGAAACTCGACTAGAAAGTGGTGGGGAATGTTTTGATAATCAAGAAGAGAATTCTTGTTGGTGACCATATTAATGTTTGACTTCAAATTCAATTGATTGCCAAGTAAAGAGAAAGAAATACCTGAAGCAAGAAGGATTTTCTGGACAGCTGATACATAATTTTGAGCTGGATAACACTTAAGCTACTCTTCTACAGGAAGGCTAAAATACTGCTTCCGAACTCATTTCAGGATTGATCAGATTTATGTTAATAAAACATGAGATGAAATTTATAAGTTAACAGATCGATCTATCACCTGGAAAAAGCCATAACACTTGCAGCTGCGGGCATCATCTATTTGTTTAGCAGGCTTGCTGTAACCACAACCCAAGTCAATAATTGGGAAAGTTTGAGAAACAAATTCCAGAAAATATGAGTTGGGTTTCCATCACTGCAAAGCTGGTTGAACTGGAGTCTAAGACGGGGAACGAAGCTGCATGTAATTTAGACTGCTTAATATCATTTTCCCACCCAAAGTTTGCCGGAACACCCATAAACTTTGAAAAAAAAAAAAAAAAAAATTCCCACCCATCGTTAAATTCATTCGTTAGTTTTAACAGGAGCAGGGTTCTGTTAGTTCACACAATGTATATTATAGGGTTAATGTTACTTACAATCCTAAATTACAAACACGTAAATTACCTTCACCAACTTGAAAATTAACCATTTCAGCCATAACTTCAATTTTTATAATTATATTGAGGTTTCAGTTTTTAAAGTATTTGTTTTTCTAAAAGAATTTAAAATTGTATATATTATTTTTTAAAATATAATAATACTTGTCAATTAATATTATAAAAATACAAATAACATTTCATTAAAATTATATACATTTTATGAAATTATATAAAAATATAATTTCCAAAAAAATGGAAAATTGTAAAAAAGAAAAAAACTAAAATAAAAAATTATGAAAATTGAAAAAAAAAAAAAAAAAGCTGAGGAAAAAAGGTCGATTGGAATCTCACCGGCAATTCTTGATGATTTGCACCCCTTGGGTGTGATTATGACTTTTCACACCTAGCCAGGTGATTTACCGGTATTGCTAGGTGTGATTCCAGTCAACTATTTTTTTTTTTTTTTTATTCTCTGATTTTTTTATTTTAATAACTGACTTTATTTTTTAAGTTTTTTAAATTTATTAACCTTAAAATTCGTAAAAAAACAAAATAAGGTGAAAAATACTATTAATAAAGTTTTGGTGGAAAAATGTAATCACAGCAAAGTACGGGCGCCATGATCCGCGTGTTCTATGTACTAAGCATTGCAATAATCTTCTCTACTGCCATCCAACATCTTTTGTAAAATCTTCTCAAATGTTGGACCAATAAAATAGTGCCACGTTGTTATGGACAAATAAAAATATATTTGATGAATAATACTACACAACATCATTTTTATACAACATTTCTCATACAATATTATGTGACAAGATATGATTGGTGAAAGTTTATTTTAACTTAAATTAGTCAATCATATCTTGCCACATAATATTGTATAAAAATGTTGTATGAAAATGATGTATGTATAGTATTACTTATTTGATATGAAGCTTAAAACATGATTTAGTTTGTCACTTGTCCTCCACGTAATATGAGCAAGTCATAATATCACCACCATTTATTTGTAAAGTCGGTGGTGGAATGAAAATGACTTTCCTGTTCCAATGAAATGTTCAAGATATTGTACATGCATGTTTATATGTATAACTATTTTTCTGCCCTCGTTGTTGTCCATACTACCCTACATCTTTTAAATTAAGCCCTTGTTACAACTTTAAATTAGAATATGATATTTCATCATGATAAGTTTTGGAGCAACAAAAATGTTTTCGAAATATATTATAAATAGTAAACTGAATATCAAAGTCTATGTTTCTTATTTTTGCAGAAAATCTTAATTGAATTCTTGGCTATCTCCACATAGATCAAAGAAAAACAGAAACAACTTTTGTTTGTTGTATTATTGACTTCAAAACTAGAATACACCAATCTATATCAGATCTGTTTAACATGGCCTATGTTTCCAATTAGGGTGTAAAAGCCGAGCCGAGTCGAGCTTTGGCTTATCGGCTCGAGCTGAGCTCGAGCCTGGCGAGCCTCAAAATTGGACCGAGCTCGAGCTCGAGCCAGCTTGCGAGCCTCAAAATTGAGACTCGAGCTCGAGCTCGAGCCAGCTTCGAGCCGGTTCGATATCGAGCTCGCAAGCCTTGTCGAGCTCGAGCTCGATAAGGCTCGATCAAACCACCATTTATCCGGGTTTGATCGAGCCAAGTTCCTTTTTTTTACAGCAATCTGCCTGCGACAACATTTCATATTTACATCCAATGTTGAATTAACCATGATAGTTTTGAACATTACAAAATGTCTATTATCTTACAAAATCAAAAAACAGTTCTGAATATATACAAATAACATTCCTAGGAGATTACCGATTTCAGAGTGTCTGGTTCGCGATTTGGATTTAGGGTCTTGGATTGCGATTTGGATTTAGGGCAACTGGGATGGGGAACTGATTAGATTGACGCTTGTTTTGGTGTATCGTGTTATTTCAAATTTGCACTTGGGGGGGGGGGGGGGGGGGGGGGCTGGTCATTTTTTTAAACTTTTTTCACTGAAAAATGTCAGTTTAATACCTAATAGTTTAAAATCACCAAAACACCCTATTAAGTGAAAGTGCTTAATCGAGCCGAGCTTTACTATGTTCGAACTCGACCGTTAACGAACCTAGTTCGAGTCGAGTCAAACCGAGCCTTATCGAGCCGAACTCTAAATGAGCTTTTATCGGGTTGAGCCGGCTCAGTCGTTTACAGTCCTATTTCCAATTCCGTATCTAATCGAGACTAGGGTGACTGATGATTTCAAGCCAATAAATCATCATTTGAGTGAGAAATCGGTTTTAACGGAATAGTAGCACACAAAAGGTTCATTCACTGATGTGGGTACCATTCAAATGTCAACATGTGGTATAGTCCTTTAATTTTAAGATAAAGGCTATGGACAAACACCACCCCTGCTTCCAATGGCAGCAGAGCGCTTAAGCCCACAACTGAGTCCTCTTAATCCCTGGGTCCTAAACATGTCCATTCTGGATCATATCACACCCTTTTCATGGCCTTCTAAGCTTGCATCTCTATTATTAGCAGTGTAAGTGAGAAATGAAAGCGACCTTTAAAGTACAAACAAGCAGTTTATCTTAAAGAAGTACAACAAACACAGTTTGTTCAGAGTAGAAAACCTCTATAAGCCACTTATTAAAAGCTGCATCGGTATGATTGTTTGTTTGTCCAAGTACTTACAGAATCATCTACCATAAGCCAGAGATCAAGGACAGCACTATCAAGCAGCATCAGTCAGTACTATTAGCAGTATAGCGAAAGAGTTAGATTCTGACGGCCGCTGGTTGTCCTCACCGTCTTCCTCATCGTCCCTGTTGCGTCTTCTTCGTAGCTGCGTATATGACTTGCGTATGTTCTCAGCTCGCCCACCCTTGCTACATTTCATATATTTAGTCTTTTGGAAACAGTATGTTCGCCCTGAAAATAATAATATAACAGAATCCGTATCAGTTACTAGTGTGGTCATCATTAATTTCATAAGAGCATATGCATAAGCAATTCTAGACTCTATATACCTTCGGATAGAAACCTATAGGGGCAGACTTAACCTTTGTTATGAATCCCACACTCAAATCCAATACTATCAGGCTATCAACCTGTTACATGGGCAGCAAGCACAAATTAAACTACAATTATGAATATTCTCAAGCTATTCATACAAGCCACTTGCTCACGCATGAACAAATAAAGGACATGATAAATGAAAAACAGAGCACGAACTCATGACCATGGAAAAACTAGCAGTCACACTTTTTCATAAGGATGGTACTTATACCATCACAGGAAGCCATATAAAAGGATTATGACTATAAATAAAAACGGAGCCCAGGCTCTGACCATAATGGAAAATAGGCAACAACGAGCCACACTATTTCATAATTCATTTCATAATCCAATCACAGAACAGCATATTGATGGTAAGTAGTATATTGTTTTATTTTGAACAATATCAAGTCTCGCTAATTCATGGGACATAGACAATATATTATGGATATCAATGTTAAGATGTAAAAAGACTAAGACTAAAGAACAAAATATAATGTATAAATATATTAGTACTACTCCTATATTCAAGAAATGGATATGAACAGCATAAGCTTCGAATTCACAGATGGCGAACCGGTCAATGCTACAAGTTGAGGCCGGAGCCAGATGGATACGAACAGCATAAGCTCGAATTCACATAGTGGCGAACCTGTGGCAATGCTACAGTAGTATGAGGCCGGAACCAGATGATACGAACAGCATAAGCTTCGAATTCACATAATGGCGAACCGGTGGCAGTGGTACATTAGTATGAGGCCGGAGCCAGACGGTGCCCATTGCCCACAAAGTGCTTTGATTTTCCACTGCACAATGAGACAAGGCCGAACTTACCACAGTCAGCAACCACAAATCCATTTTCAATTTGAAAACATAGTTAAACCAAGAAAAGCTTAAGAGGTTCAATAAATTAAAGTTGTAATTTGGTTTGGCATGTCAATGAGTTTGTATGTGGTTTCGGTGGTCCGGGAAACTGATTGGTCCTGAAACCCGTTAGTATTGGTGGCCCCGTAAACTGATTGGTCCGGGAAGCTGATTGGTAAACGATTGGTCCTAAACTGATTGATATCGGTGGCCCGGGAAACGGATCGGTAAACTTGGCCCGGAAACTATTGTACGGGAAACTGATCGGTAAACTGATTTGTCCAGGAAGTTGATTGGTATCGGAGGCCCGGAAAACTGGAGTTGTACTTGGACCCTTAAGATGCCAAGTAAAGAGAAAGAAAGACCTGGAGGAAGGATTTGCGCCGTTTGAGCTTAATAAAGGTTAAGCTCCTCTTATACAGGCAGGCTAAAAACTTACCCTCCAGTTTGAACATTTTCTCAGGATCGTCTGAACTCATTGGATGATCGATCACCTACATGTCAAGATTTATGTTAGTAAAATATGGGATGAAATTTATAAGTTAACAAATCAATCTATCACCTGGAAGAAGCGGTAGTCTTTGCAGGAATCGCCGATTAGTGCAGAAACTTCAGATAGTTTACGTCCATTGGATCTGGGTTTGGTGTAACTTTCCAGCAAGTCTAGCAAACAAATTTCAGAAAATTGAACTTTGGTTTCCATCTAGTTAAAGCTAGGTAGCTGAATGAAAGCAAAGAGAGAGGCAAAGAGAGAAGGTGGCGGTGGAGAGAGAAAATCAAGACGTTGCTATCTGGAAACTAAATGTAATATATGCTGTGCATGGCAGCAGCAAGCCGAAAAAAAACAAAAATTGCACTACATCCGAGACGTTTTTAAAAAATACGTTTCGGTTTGTGAAGTGTTTTACTTTGAGCGGCTCCCTTCCCACCCCGCCGTGATAACATTTCTCACCCATAAACTTCAGAGAGTCAACGTCCATTGGATCCGGGTTTGGTGTAACTTTCCGGCAAGTTTTGGTACCAAATTCCAGAAAATTTAACTTTGGTGTCCATCAAAATTAAAGCTAGGTAAATGAATGAAGGCAGGCCAGATGCACGAAGGTGGTCTTCATGAAGCGGAAACTAAATGTAATATAAGCATGGAAGCAGCGAGCAGAAATAATCAAAAATTAGTAAATTACACTACCCCTTAACGTTTCAAACAAAAAAAAAAAAAACGTTTCGGTTTGTGAAGTGTCTTAGTTGCTTTGAACGGCTTCCCAGTTCCTTCCTCTGACCACCAATGCAATTAACTATATTTTCCCACGCTGCCGTAGTTACTTTCTCATGAGTAAGTAGGGCCCAGGAATGAACAATGAAAGTAAGGAGTAAGTAGGCATTTATGAAATGGTAGAAAACTGTTATTTAAAGTTGAAATGGTAGAAAACTCTTTCACCACTTCAGGAGAGCCTCTTGGACTAATTGGCATCGATGCAGATAATTAACCTAAAAATTGTTAATGTACTTTAACATTCTCAAACATTAAATATTTATAAAACTACAAAACAATATTTCATTAAAATTTTATACATTTATGAAATTATTTAAAAATATAATTTCCCAAAAAAAAATAAAAATTATAAACCCTAAAGTTAGTATAAACCAAAACTAAAGGTGAAAAATATATTTGATAAAGTTTTGGTGGGAAAATATAATAGTAGGGTGGGACTTGAATTAAAACTACACTACCATATTTACATGTTTATGGCAGGCGACAATTGAGAGTGTCTTTATCTGTTAGTGGATTCTACCGCTCTATTCATGTTTGAATTCCATGGCCATCCCCTATGACTATCCCCGTTTGGACTCTATGCAATGTTGGTGGATCCTTCCACTTTACGCCTGTTGGTGGATGCTACCACTCTGTTCCTGTCACATGTTTGGTGTTTGGATTCTATGACCATCCCCGTTGGTGGGCCAATCTGCACAATCTCACACCTTTCACCATCTATCCGTTTGGACTCTTATCACTCCGACCACTCTATGAATAAAACTATGTGCACTAACCAATGAGTACTAATCCAAGTACTAACATTGGAAATTTGAAATTCCCTCCAAAATTTTTTTTCAAATTTCCAATGTTAGTACTTGAATTAGTACACATTGGTTAGTGCACATAGCATTACTCCCACTCTATTGCCATCATTATCATTATTATTAATATTTCACTTTCGATTAAATATTAATCTCTCAATAGCAGTTACTTTCCTAAGAATGTACATATTCAAACTGGAAATGGTCAACAATTAATGGCCTTATCCATCCAGGTTCTGATTATTGCCTTGGTTGAACCATTCATATAAAAAGTCCCTTCTGCTAAGCTTTCAACTTCAATTACTACCTCACTCATATCCTTTGTAATTACCCTCCACAAATGAATCAAAAATTCATGTTTACCATAAAATAATATAGTGATCCATATATTAAGTTTGGTTTATTTCTCAAACTAAACCACCATGCTTTGTTTGGAGTCAAATCTGTATTAATTAATGCAGCAAATGGCAAAAGCCTTAACAGATAGTTTTTTTTATTAACTTTTCGATATATTGATTGATATTTATGTCTACATCAATTGTATCATTATTTGAATTAAAATACTTATTGTGTATCCATTCAAAGACATTAGAATTTAGAAGAATGATGAATGATGTGTCTCTCAAAACATAAGAGTTTTGGAAGCAAGCCAAAATGTTGACCAAACTTAATATATATGTGGAAGACCTCTGAAACCGGGTTGGAATTTTCTAAAGATTCTAAACACACCCTCCACTTCTTTTTAAAAGTAAACCTATAGAAGGACAAACGTCATAATCTCTCTTGGTATTTTCATGAATTATTATATGGTAAAACGTGTAGCATTTTTCATTAACTATATGATTCTTCAACTCCACTTATATGCTAATTCAACGATATTGCATCAAATTACCTTGCCTGTTCAAGTACCTAAGTATCGTAACTTAATTAGTGTATGCACTTTATATTTAATATACTTAAACATTCTTGTTTGCACGTACCTTAATCACAAAGCACATAAAAGCCGACATCATCTTTGTTTGTCATAATACCAACTTTAAATAAGAATATAATATTTCAACATGGTAGGTTTTTGGTGTAACAAAATTAGTTTTTGTAAATATATTAAATACTATAATACAATATCAACATCTTATTGTATCTTATTGAAAGTGCACTACCATAAGAATGATTTGAAACAATGTGCATGATATATATTTGTGTTGTCGTATTCGGGAAAAAATAGTATTATTCTTATATATAATAATATATAAAAGACTTAGAACATTAGATTGGTTTCAATGTAGGCTGAATATCTTAAATACCTTAAAAAAAAGACTCAAAACTCTCTATCACTGTTTGGCATGTCCCAATTTTCTAACACCACATTGACAGTTCTTACTTTTCTGTTTCTCAAGAAATTTAATACAAATGTTATGTTATGTATTAATTGCAGCAAATGGCAAAGGCTTTAACAGATAAAAAAATTATTAACTTTTGTATATATTGATTAATATTTATATGTACACCTGTTGTATCATTCAATTTTTTGTTTGCTTTTTTACTTATATAGATTAGTTGAATTAAAATACTTACTTGTGTACCCATTAATTCTTATTTCTTAGTAGGCTTTCATTCAAAGGCACTATAATCTAGAAGAATGATGGATAATGTGTCTCAAGACATTAGAGTTCTGAAACTCAAATTTAATATATCTACCCTTGAAACCGCGTTGGAAAATTAAACATCATTTTCAAGCTCGTTTCTAATCTCCGACCACCACCCTGAGATTTTCATAAATTAATTGTGTGGTATTTTTTATAAACTGTATCATGTGATTTACAATAATATATACATGAAGTGTTTTGGCTTCAAATATACATATTTGCTTTTACATGACTATATATAAATAAATAAATGAGTAAACGACATGTTCCCACCCAAGGTTTGACGAAATCCCAAGTTAGTACCACTGGTTTCATTTATTCCAGATTCCCACCCTTAAAGTGACGGAAAAACGTTTGATGTAACGGTAAAGGGGTAAATTGGTCATTTTACATGGGCGGCGCACGTTAGCAGACCACCGCCTCTAACAGTCCTCCGGCGCACGTTAGCAGCTGTCGTTCCCGACGTTTTTCGCTCTTTTCCGGCGATTCTTCCACCCAAAATCACCCTAGTCACCACCATTTAAACCCCCATCCTCCCCTCTACAAAACCATACCATTCACAATCACTCATCACTCGCCAATCTCCAGCCACGGCAACGAAAAACGGTCGATGAACACGAACTCTCGGCCGACGAATGACGACGAAACGGTTGCTAGGGACATAGGGGTTTTATAGATTTGGGGACGGTGGTTGCATTGGTGGTGTCCAATTGGATTTTCACTGTCGGAATCTACCGGAATCCGGTGAAGAACACCAAAACCCTAAGCCTAACGGTGCCGGCGATTGGAGGGGCAAATGAGTCGGGAACCAGAGGGGTTTTGGACGACGGACTACGGGGAAGGTGATGGAGGTGACCAGGGGGTTCGACGTCATCGGAAACAGCCCAGATCGGGCTGTTTCCGGTGAGGGTGTATAGTGACCGAGGGTGTTTTTGATATAATTTGAAAATAAAATGGTAAGTTTTGTAATTCTACTATTTTAGGGGTTAAAACATAATTTTAATTAATTTAGGGTTAAGGGCATTATGGTAATTATATCCTCTAAACCCTAAAAATTCATAACACTGTTACTTTAAGGGTGGGAATCTGGAATAAATGAAACCAGTGGTACTAACTTGAGATTTCATCAAACCTTGGGTGGGAACATGTCGTTTACTCTAAATAAATGGATAAACACTAAGAAGCTTTGATGATATATAGTTTTATACGAGTTCACAAATTTTATATACCAAAGAATAGTTTTTCTCATTTAAATAAAATTAGTAGAGTAGTGGAAATGCCGGAAGGAAGCCTTGAGACGAGAATTATTTGACACCTTGTGAATGCCAGAGGCTCGAAGAAAAGCTATGGCGGCAGAGGCGGCCAAACCGACAAACAAGGTGGCGACACCGAACTCTTAGACGAGAATCGCATGCCTAGCCTTTTTTGAAAGATGATACAGTGATATACCACCTCCTAATTGGGCCGTGCTTGCCAGGGCCCACCACCAGTGACTGTGGATCCCATTAACTCCATTCCCAGCACCAACCCTACCTCCATTTCCACTTTTTATTTCGCCTGATTACCCCCTTTTTATTTCGCCTTGCTCTTGAGCTCCGAGTATATGGGCATGCTCTTGGGAGTTTTATGGTAGCAGTTATAAAGGTAAATTATGGTAACGGTTTTGAAGGTAAACCATTATAACGGTTTTGAAGAGTTTTTAGTAGTGGTTTTTAAAACACCTAACCTGTACTTTGGAGTTTATTTTCTAACGGTTCTGACAGTTTTTTTAAATGATAAATTTACTTATATACCCATAAAGTTAAAACACTCTCTTTTGTTGAATTAACTTTGATAAATACAAATAATGCCTATATTATTTGTTTTTATTTTCTTTCTCTCTAATCAAACAAGAGGCTCTCTCTGACAGTTATGATTGCTTCAACAAGTTCCGTTATTGGAGGTCATTAGTTTCAGTTTGCAGTTGTATTTGGTTTGATGGAATATATTTTTGTTTCTTTCTATTAAGATTTGTAATGAAGCTCTTAAGAATAGAAGTTTGCTGTGTTGATTTCCATTACCATCATAAGAATGGAGGAGTTGACTCTCACATTCACCACGCCTTTTACTTACAATTGCTCTGGTGCCTACTCAACTCCATAAAATGATATAGGTGGTGTTTAAAGCCCTAACTTGACAGAATGAATGACTGTATAGGTTTGGGTTACGCACACCTCCATATTACTTTTAAAACCTTTTTGATTTATGCAGCTGCAATAGTTCGGATGAAAGATTTTGAAGCTAATGTTTCATGCAGGGTTAGACTTAGAGGCATCTACTGCTGTAATGGCTTGGAGAAGCAGGAATTCAATTCTGGTTTAAAATTTTAGGTGTATTTTGATGGTATGACAGGTGTTAGAGATGATGAATTGACAACAGGGATGATTTAACAAAACTGACAAAAACAAACAGGTGACTATTTTTTTAGGATGTCAGAAAACTGTGGGAACAAAATATTCAAAACGCCATTCACCCTTGAAGAATTTTAGAATCACCGAAGAAAGAAAAACAAGGGAAAAACGAAGAACAAGAGAGAGCTAAAGAGTAAAGTATTTATAGGAAAAGTCCATTTAAGAAAACTGACAAAAACAAAACAGACTAAACATATCAGTGCCAACCCATATTACACACACTTCTTATCATCTCCCTTTAAACAAATCTGCACCACACTTTATCAATACCACTCCATTACACACATTTTCTTTAACATCTCCACTTCACAAAACTACATTACACTTATCAGTACCACTTCATTATACAAATTCTCTTTAAACATCTCCACTTACAAAATTGCACTACACTTATAAACTGCACTACACTTATCAGTACCACTTCATTATACAAATTCTCTTTAAACATCTCCACTTACAAAACTGCATTACACTTATCAATAACCACCATTCTTCTTCACATCTCCCATTTAACAAAACTGACTCCCATTAAATGAGTTGTGTGCAGCAAAGGGATTTGTGTGCAGCAAATTAAAAACATTCACTCACAAATTAAAACCATTCACTCACTTTGTAAGAGAGAGAAATCAACAGTAGCAAGGGATTTGTGTGCAGCAAAGGGATTATTATCATTTAGTGGAAAGGGGTTTTTTGGGATAAAATTTTTAAACCAACAAAAACACCCCGATTTGGGGTGTTTTATAAACGTCTCAAAATTGCACTACATTGGTTTTGGGGGGTTTTTAAATCAGTCAAAACCAGCCTATTAAAAATCTGGCAAGTAAGGGTTTTTAAACACCTTAAAACTAGTCTAATTAAAAAACCCCCAAAACCAGTAAAAAAAAAAACTCCCAAGCAGACTCTTAGGGTGAGCACAGGTAACGGGTAGAATCAGAATCGGGGGGTAAAATCAGAACCGGAACCAGAACCTACCTGGAATCAGTACTGTGCGGGTAGGTTCTGGTTTCAATTTTTTGGAACCGACATTGTGCGGTTTCGGTTCCGGTTCTTGTGTGTGGAGGAATCGGAACCGGAACCAGAACCTGTAAAAAGATACCCTGTTCGGAACCTGTAAGGGGTACTCGGTTTGGAACTGATTTTTGGAACCTGTTTTGGAACCTGTTTGGAATCTGTTTTGGAACCTGCTTGGAACCTGTTTTAAAACTTGTTTTGGAACTTATTTTGGAACCTAGATTACAGTGAAATATTTGTGAAATGTGAAATGTGAATAATGGAGGGTTTCTATTATTTTACGTATAAAAAAATTTAAAATAAAAAAAGTTAAATTTTTAGAATAACCTAATTAAATAAATATACAAATACAATTATACTTATTACATATAAATTACACCATATTAAAAGCTTTAATATATTATAATACATTAATATTAAAATTTTGATTAATTAAGAGAATAATTGGAATTATGATCCAATTAAAAGTGTTTTACATTTTTAATGTTATTAAAAGAATTATTTTTGAATAAAATAGTATATTTGATTGAGTAATAATATATTTAATTATTTACTTCAATTATCAAGTTCTAAGTATATCTATAATAAATTAGTAATTAATTAATTATATATGATAAATTGATAAACATTAATAAATTTAATTACTAGTTAAATATCATATTTAATCAATTATAACATTACATTATAGTTAAATGATTACTTAATTGATTTATAGTATAATTATTATAGCATTACATTAATTGATTACTACTTATGAATGACTTATAAGTTATAACTTATTATATTACTCAATTAAATAATTAGAAATTTAATTAACTATAGCATTACATTATAGATTTATAGTATAATTACTTAGTCAATTATAACATTTTATTATAAACATTAATACAAATTTAATTAAATGATTAAAATTTAATTAATTATAATATTACATTAAAATTTATATTATGATTACTTATAGTTTAATTCACATAACATTACTATATATATTATATAATTATTATAACATTACATAATTAAATGATTACTTAATTGATTATGACATTATATTATAAATATACAATTACTAATTTACTACATAAACATTAGCATATACTTAATTAAATGATTAGAAATTTAATTAATTACAACATTACATTATAAATTTATAGTACGATTTGTAATTAATTGTAACATTACATTATAATTAATGATTACTTAATTAATTATAATATTATATTAAAGACTTATAGTATGATTACTATCATTATTGTACATTTTACTATTTCATTATGTATGATTAGTTGATTACATAATTAATTAAACATTATAATTAGTGATTATTTAATTGATTAGGACATTATATTATAAACATTATTATAACATTATTACATTCCATTATATTTAGATCACTTAATTATTATAGTATTACATAGTTAAATGATTACTTAATTAATTATAAATTTATAACATCACATTATAAACATTAGTAATTTACTACATTATTATAATACATTACTTAATTAATATAAATTTTAATTAATTATATATAATATTAAAGATCTATAATCTGATTACTTAATTCACTATCTTTACATTATAGTATGATCACATAATTAATATAACATTACATACTTAAATGATTACTTAATTGATTATGAGTTATGATATTATGTTTTAAACATTATAATTACTAATTTACTACATAAACATTAGCACAATACTTAATTAAATGATTAGAAATTTAATTAATTATAACATTACCTTATATTTTCATTATAAATATAATTAGCATTATAGTTAAATGATTACATAATAGTTATGAATTTCTAACATTCATTATAAACATTAGTAATTTACTATATATTACATTATTTAATTAAACGATTAAAATTTAATTAATTATAACATTACCTTTATATTTATAATATGATTACTTAATCAATTATAACATTCCATTATAACCATTAGTATATTAATTATGATTTGAAATTTAATTAATTATAAATTAAATTATAGATTTATGTATGATTACTTAATTCATTATAACATTACATTATACTATTATGGTAATCTATAATTAATTTAACATTCATAATTAAATGATTACTTAATTGTTATGACATTATATTATAAACATTAGTAATTATTTACTAATTTACACAATACTTAGTTAAATTATTAGAATTTTATTAATTATAACATTACATTATAAATTTATGGATATGATTACTTAATTAATTATAACATTCTATTATAAATAATATTACAATACTTAATTAAATGATTAACAATTTAATTAATTATAATATTACATTATAATTAAATCCTAAACCCAAATAGTATATTTGTTAGGGGTGTATTTGTAAACTTTTAAGGTATTTTTGTCATTTTTTAAACTAATAGGGGGTAATTATTTTTTACAGGGTACCCCAGAAAGGAACCGAAACCTGGATTTTAGGTTCCGGTTCCTTGAATTGAAGAACCTGCATTGTGCGGTTCCGGTTCCGATTCCTTTTTTTGGGAACCTGCACTGTGCGGTTCCGGTTCCGGTTCCCCCGGAAAATGGAGGGTATCCGAAACCGCTCACCCTTACCCGCGGCAATATCATATACTTGTATCCTATTCCTATGTCTTCAGTTTATAACATTTCTCCTTTTGTTTTTCAACTAATAAGTTTTCTCCCTTTACATTTGTTTTGTTTTTGTTTTCTTATTATTGGAAATTTTCTTCAATTTTGGTTTTTAATCTGATTACACGGAGCCACCATGTAAGCATCTTAATGTTTGTTATTTTTGTGGAAAATCTGGTTTGAATTATTGGCTATCTCCATGAGTGGACTGTCTCCAAGATTCTGCGCAATAAGAAACAAAGAAAACAGAAAAGACTTTTGTTTGATTTTTTGTTACAGACCAATAGCTAGTCGCTTATCTTTTCTATACTGCGTTTCGTTTCAACTTTCAAGTGCCCGACCTCATATAATACGACATTGCTATTGGTGAAGAATTTACTATACCATCAGCAACATGAAGAAGAGGTATTCAATGGAAGACCTTTTTTTCATTAAATTCATTGCAACCAAGTCGATTCAGTAATGAAACAAGCGGTCAAAACCTGTATTTTAATTCTGATCCCATTTGGGTCAATGCCTTAAAATTCAACAGCTAAGATGTGAGGCAGATTTGTTCTATCCTTTGTACTCAAACAATTACAAGTCGAACAAACATATCCTGGCAACTCTCTCTATTCATTTCTAAATTATATATAAAATCATAACAATCTCTCTTTCTCTCTTTCTTCTTCACAATTTCATCATCCCCAGATGAAGAATCAAGTTCCAGGTTTCTGTGTTTTCATTCTTTGTATTCTTTGCAGAACAGTTTTAGCCAAAATGGACTGGTTTTATGAAGCCTGCAGTGTGAAAGAAACTTGTGGCGATGGACAAATCATAACCTTCCCGTTTTTATTCCGGTAAAAACAACCTGCTCTGAACTTACACAATATCCATTTGATATTCTGGAAGACAACAGGTTAAACCTGAAAATAATAAATAAACGGAATCCGTATCAGTTACTATTATGTGACGAACAATTTTACAATCTCGCAAGTGCACGAATCACTATTGCAGTCTAAGCAAGTGCACGAATCACTATTGCAGTCTAATGTGCAAAAGTAAGGGTCGATCCCACAGAGATTTGTAAGCACTCAATTAATCATAGTATAATATGCCTTAATTAAACAAATAAAATAAACAAATTTCTAAGCAAAAGAAATTAAACTAATTACTAAGGAAGCAAAATAAATTCTTAACCAACTGAATTAAATAACACAATTAAAAATTAACTGAAAATCAATGCAAGAAAAACCTAGGTATCCAGTTTTACCATAACAATCCGATTCTCTGCTAATGACTAATTTATTGTCGTCTCAATCAAATTCCTAGGGTTCAGTCTTCCATCATTATGATATTACCGTTTGATATTCGGGTTTAACCAAGTATTCTTAACCATTAAACTCACTAGGATGTTTAGTAAAGCCGAAATACACTTTACTTTCTTAGCCAGCGTTCGATGAGTCATCAGGAGCCAAGGTAAGAGGGGTTTTGTAGAGTGGAGGTCGATGGACCGAATAGTGGTGACCAATTAAATATTCGCAATCGACGAGAAAACAGGTGTTGGAATGAGAGGGGTTTTGTAGAGATGAGAACGGAGGTTAAAATGGTGGTGATAGGAAGAATTTTCTCTGTGGGAATTGGTTTTGGGTAGTATGAGAATATTAACTTTGGGTGGGAAAGTAGTATTTTGAAACTTTTTGGGTGAGAAAGTGTCATTAAGGCAAATCTTGGGTGGAAAAAAGTCGTTTACTCTTATAAAAATTATTCTTTTGACTTAAATAAGGCCTAGATGAATTGCGCCGAGGAAATTTTGCTCCCTGCACAGCTAATAAAAGATAATAATTGACACATATACTTGGAAAAAAGAAAATAAATCAAACGAAGAAGAGAAGTTAAAAGAGTAAGAGACCAAAACCTTTGGATGGCATCAGGGTTTTGAGTTTGAACATGACCATGGTGATCTAGATGGGAGCTTCAACATCTTTGGTCCCTTTTAACTAACGTAACTTGATAAAATTAAGAGAACATTTACATGACCAACGGTGATAACCTTCCACAGTATTGTAGATTGATCGATCCAATAAACGATTATGTGATTCTGCCTACTGCTTTCGAAATTGAAAGGCACAGAGAAAAAGGAATGGAAAATCATCTTAGAAGTTCAAGATGACTGTGAAATGTCTCCTGTGGTAAACCTCTACCGAGCTCAATATTTATTTCCCATTCAGGTGACAATCAATCTTTCACTGACAAAAGCTCATGCAACTATTACTATTCATCCCCAGAATGAGGGCAAGCGGCATGTTGAGCTAAATGTCGTTGAGTGTCTGTTGATGCTTGAAAAATTAAATTGTTTGTACCAATAACGAGAGTGAGATGCTCTAATGTATATTTTTATGTGTGCTAAAAAATTTTATGGACTATAAATTATTTGAAACGTTGACAAACCAAAGCCCAGAGAAGCCTGAGATTTTGAAGGACACAATTGATCTGCCATCTATATATCTCGGCACCACCCCTGTTTCCAAATAACAGCAGGAGCGCTTAAGCTTTGGTGAAGCCCAGAACTGAGTCCTCTATTAATCCCTGGATCACTAAACATGTCCATTCTGGATCATATCAACACCCTTTTCATGACCTTTCTAAGTTTTGTTCTTAAACTGTCCATTAACTGCTGTATAGATTGAATCAGAGCATCCAGACAAGACAATCGGTTCCTAGGATCAAACTCTTTATTCAAATGAATAAGGTACATGTGCTTGGAGATCAAAATCAGAGAATCCCCTCTTGATAGATAAGTTCTCTTTGCCTATTCAACCCCAACACGAATCTCATGGCTCATCCCCTTGACATTGCAAAAGTAATTCCAACCTCCTTAAATTACCAGCCAGGTCACAAAACACCGAGTAAAGTTACATAAAATTAAGTCAAATAGGATGATCAACAATGCAGGACTTGAACGGTGTCGTGTATAAAGATGAATGGGCTTCCAACCACACTTAATCAAATCTTTAATTACAAAGTGAAGTTATTTTTGGCCCCGTTGGTTAACATATTTATTCACTACTTTTTATTTTCATTACCTTATAATTTGTTCAAATGTTGTTATTCCATTCTACAAACAAACTTTTTTTTATTGGAAGTTTCAGTTTTTAAAGTATGTGTGTTTCTAAAAGAATTTAAAATTGTATATATTATTTTTAAAAATTATAATAATATTTGTCAATTAAATATTTATAAAATACAAAATAATATTTCATTAAAATTATATACATTTTTATGAAATTATATAAAAATATAATTTCCAAAAAAAATGGAAAATTGTAATAAAGAAGAAAAATCCGAAATAAAAAATTATGAAAATTTGAAAAAAAAAAATTTAAAAGCTGAGAAAAAAAAAGTCGGTTAGAATCTCACTGGCAATTCTTGATGATTTGCACCCGCTTGGGTGTGATTTTGACTGATTTACACCTAGCCAGGAGTGATTCAACCGGTATTGCTAGGTGTGATTCCAGTCGGCTATTATTTTATTTTTTTTCTCCGATTTTTTTATTTTAATAACTGACTTTGTTTTTTAAGTTTATTTAAATTTATTAACCTTAAAATTCGTATAAACCAAAATAAGGGTGAAAAATACTATTAATAAAGTTTTGGTGGGCAAATCTAATCACAGCAAAGTAACGGGGCCATGATCGCCGCTGTTCTATGTACTAAAGCAATTGCAAAGTAATCTTCTACTACCATAAGAACGAATGTTGTGTGAAAATTCTCTCAAATGTTGGACCAATAATATAGTGCCACGTGTTATATGGACAAAATGAAGGCTTAAAACATGATTTAGTTTGTCTTTTGTCCTCCACGTAAATATGAGCAAGTCAAGTAATATCACCACCGTTTATTTGTAAAGTCGGTGGTGGGAATGAAAATGACTTTCCTGTTCCAATGAGAATGTTCAATGATATTGTATACATGCATGTTTATATGTATAAACTATTTTTCTGCCCTCGTTGTTTGTCCATACTACCCCTACATCTTTTAAATCAAGCCCTTGTTACAACTTTAAATTAGAATATGATACTTCATCATGATAAGTTTTTGGAGTAACAAAATTAGTTTTCGTAAATATATTATAAATAGTATAACTGAATATCAAAGTCTTAATCTTTCTTATTTTTGCAGAAAATCTTAATTGAATTCTTGGCTATCTCCATGATTCTGATCCATAAGAATCAAAGAAAAACAGAAACGCCTTTTGTTTCTTGTATTATTGACTTCAAAACGACTTTAACATTGCCCATGTTTCCGATTCCGTATCTAATTGAGACTAAGGTGACTGATGATTTCAAAGCCAATAAATCATCATTTGAGTAAGAAATCGGTTTAACAGAATAGTAGACAATACAAAAGGTTCATTCACTGATGTGGGTACCATTCAAATGTCAACATGTGGCATAGACCTTTAATGTTAAGATAAAGGCTATGGACAAAACACCACCCCTGCTTCCAAATAGCAGCAGGAGCGCTTAAGCCCACAACTGAGTCCTCTTAATCCCTGGGTCACTAAACATGGCCATTCTGGATCATATCAACACCCTTTTCATGACCTTTCTAAGCTTTGCATCTCTATTATTAGCAGTGTAAGTGAGAAAATGAAAGCTGACCTTTAAAGTACAAACAAGCAGTTTATCTTAAAAGAAGTACCAGCAAACAAGTTTGTTCAGAGTAGAAAACCATCTAACCCAAAACCCAGGCAATCATAAGCCACATTATTAAAAGCTGCATCGGTATGATTGTTTGTTTGTCCCAAGTACGTAGAGAATCATCTAACTCATACGCCAGAGAATCAAGGATAGCACTATCAAAAGCAGCATCATTAACAGTACTATTAGCAGTATAAGCGAAAGAGAATGAGAGTCTGATGGCCGCTGGTTGTCCTCACCGTCTTCCTCATCGTCCCTGTTGCGTCTTCTTCGTAGTCTGCGTATATGACTTGGGCGTATGTTCTCAGCTCGCCCACCCTTGCTAAGCTTCATATATTTAGTCTTTTGGAAGACAGTATGTTCGCCCTGAAAATAAAAATAAACAGAATCCGTATCAGTTACTAGTACGGTCATCATTAATTTCATAAGAGCATAATATATGCATAAGCAATTCTCAGACTCTATATACCTTCGGATAGAAACCTATAGGGGCAGACTTGAAACCCTTGTTACTGAATCCACCATTCAAATCCAATACTATCAGGCTATCAACCTGTGTACATGGGTAGCAAGCACAAATTTTAAACTAACAATTATAGAAATATTCTCAAGCTATTCATACAAGCCACTTGCATCACGCATGAACAAATAAAAGGATCATGATAAATGAAAAACAGAGCACGAACTCATGACCATGGAAAAACAGAGCAGTCACACTGTTTCATAAGGTATGGTACTTATAATCCAATCACAGGAAGCCATATAAAAGGATTATGACTATAAATGAAAAACAGAGCACAGGCTCATGACCATAATGGAAAAATAGGGCACCACAACGAGCCACACTATTTCATAATTCATGGTCATAATCCAATCACAGAACAGCATATTGATGGTAAGTAGTATATTGTTTTTAGTATATTGTTTTATTTTGAACAATATCAAGTATCGCTAATTTCATGGGAACATAGACAATATATTATGGATATCAATGTTTTTAGTATATTGTTGTATAATTATAGAAATATTCTCATGCTATTCATACAAGCCTCTTGTACATGGAACAAATAAAAGGATCATGACCAATGCAAAACAGAGCACGGGCTCATCGCCATGGAAAAACAGAGCAACCACAAGGAGCCTCACTATTTCATAAGTTATGGTTATAAATTATTATCCAATCACAGGACACCATATTGATGGTAAGTAGTATCTCTAATTGCATTTTGTATATTGTTTTATTTTGAACAATATAAAGCATCGCTAATTTTATTAAAACATAGACAATATATTATGGATATCAAAGTTAAGATGTGAAGAGACTAAGAACAATGATATAATGTATAAAATATAATTAGATCAATGGACTCCTATATTCAAGAAATTGATTCGAACCATATAAACTTCGAATTCACAGAATGGTGAACCGCTTGCAATAGTGGTGCCCGTTGCCAACAAAACGCTTTGATTTTCCACTGCATAATGAGACAAAGCCGAATTTACTACAATCAGAAATCCACAAATCCATTTTCAATTTGAAAACGTAGCTAAACCAAGAAAACCTTAAGAGATAATCAATAAATTAATGTTGTAATTTGGGTTGGCATGTCAAAATGAGTTTGTATATGGTTGGGCTTCCTGATCCCTTGAACTCACTCTTGGGAGTGAGTTCAGTGGTCTGGGAAACTGAATGGTCTAGGAAACCCGTTAGTATTGGTGGCCTAGTAAACTGATTTGTCCGGGAAACTGATTGGTAAACTCATTGGTCCGGTAAACTGATTGATATCGGTGGCCTGGTAAACTGATTGGTCCGGGAAACTGATTGGTAAACTCATTGGTCCGGTAAACTGATTGATATCGGTGGCCCGGAAAACTGATTGGTCCGGGAAATTGATTGGTACACTGGTTTGTCCGGGAAATTGATTGGTAAACTGGTTTGTCGGGGAAACTGATTGGTATCGGGGGCTCGGAAAACTGGGAGTTGTACTTGGACCCCTAGATTGCCAAGTAAAGAGAAAGAAAGACCTGGAGGAAGGATTTGCGCCTTTTGAGCTTAATAAAGATTAAGCTCCTCTTCTACAGGAGGCTAAAAAACTTACCCTCCAGTTTGAACATTTTCTCAAGATCGTCCGAACTCATTGGATGATCGATCACCTACACGTCAAGAATTATGTTAATAAAATATGGGATGAAATTTATAAGTTAACAAATCAATCTATCACCTGGAAGAAGCGGTAGTCTTTGCAGGAATCGCCGATTAGTGCAGAAACTTCAGAGAGTTTACGTCCATTGGATCCGGGTTTGGTGTAACTTTCCAGCAAGTCTGGCAAACAAATTTCAGAAAATTGAACTTTGGTTTCCATCTAGTTAAAGCTGGGTAGCTGAATGAAAGCAAAGAGAGGCAAAGAGAGAAGTTGGCGGTAGAGAGAAAGAAAACCAAGACGTAGCTATCAGGAAAACTAAATGAAATATATGCAGTGCATGGGAGCAGCTAGCCAGTGAATGAAATAAATAAATATATACAGAGAGACAGAGAGACAGAGAGAGAGAGAGGGAGATGAATGAAAAAAATGATTATTTATGTGGGACGCACACACACACATGTGTGAATATATACAGAGAGAGAGAGAGAGAGAGAGATGAATGAAAAAAATGATTATTTATTTGGGACGCACATGTGTGAACATATACAGAGAGAGAGAGAGAGAGAGAGATGAGTGAAAAAAATTATTATTTATTTGGGACGCGCACACACACACACACCACTCTCTCCACAGAAAAAAATGATTATTTATTTGGAAGCATAGCTAAGGAAACTTGGGAAGCGTTTGAATCGAGAGAACGTTATATTATTGAAAATATTAAAAGATTATTTTGAAGATTACTAAAAAAAATTAGATTATTTTAAAAATTATTAAGAATTTTAAAAAAAAATGTATTTGATTAATTAGTGAGTATGTTATATTAATATATTTAGTTGGGAGGAATAAATTGATGAGTATGTTATTTAAATTATTGATTTGTTCTCTAATTAAATATTATTATTATATTATTTTTTAAATATTAATTATTATTTAGATTATTATGTTTGGTTAAGATTTGTTTGTATCATCGTTTCATATATTTAAAACGGAATCCACTATTTTTTAAAGAAGAAAATATAAACCTAATTTTTTTTTCTTTTTTTTAACCGAAGCTGCACTCTTTGACTTTTTGACTTGTCCCAAGTCTCACCACTCTTTTCATTGGAAAATATTTTTTATTACAACTTAAAATCAGAATATGGTAAGTTTTAGGTGTAACTAAATTATTTCAAATTTATTTTTCTTGTCTTTTGATATGAAAAATCACTAATTAAATTTTTGTATTCAAGTTTAGAAACCAAATATTTTTCAATAGATAATATAACCAAATTACCTAATATTTCTTGTAACATTGTTAAACGCAAATAAGATTTTATTAACTTTAATTTTGAAAAACTTCTTTATGCTGAAATTATAGTAACATAAGTAGTTAATAGGATTCTATCAATTATCCATGCATTTGGAAAAGAATTCACATTTTTTTATAAAGTCTTGTATCTCAAGTGGTGTTTTAATTTCTTTTAAAACTTTTAATTCTGAATATAAATCAAAACCATCAATATCCAGGTATGTTTTCAATCTCTTATCAGACAAAACAAAAGCTTCATTCATTGATGTGGACACCATTCAAATGTCAATTTGTTTAGCAGGCTTGCTGTCACCACGACTAAGGGTGTATACGAGCCAAGCCGAGCTGAGTATCTAGACACTCGAGCTCAATTCATGATGAACAGAGTCAAGTTCGAGTTCGGTTCGTGATAAAATTACAAAATAATATTTCATTAATTACACATATTTATGAAATTATATAAAACTATAATTTCCAAAAAAATAAAAATAAAACTGAAAAATTGTAAAAAAGAAGAAAAATCTGAAAATACAAAAAATTATGAAAAATTTGAAAAAAAAATAAAAAACTGAGAAAAAAAAAAAAAAAAAAAAAACCAACCTGGATCCTTGGTTTGATTCTGAATAAACAAAGAAAAGGGAAAAGACTTTTGTTTCTTTACCATTGCTTTGATTTTTTTGTGACGGATCAATGGCAAAGTCTCTATGACTTTTCGGTTGCGTAATCTTTTATAGATAAAACTGAAGCTTCATTCATTGGTGTGGACAACTGGACACCATTCAAATGTCAATAGTTTATGTATTTGAATTGGTAGCAGTAACTTCCCTAAGAATGTACATATTCGAATTGGTAATCGCCCATTAGTTGTGATCACCCTTTGTATAAATTCTTCTTCTTTGCAGAATAGGAGAGAGTATACTAATCCCAATTTACGAGCCGCTATTTCAGTGTTTTTATATTGCTTAGACATTAAGCAGTATGTAAGCAGGCAAACTGACAAAAACTGTTTTGGTTTGTGGGTTGGGAAGAATACATTAAGTTTCAAATGCATGACCTCATCTAATACGACTTTGCTTTACCGAAGAACGTAAATTAGATTGCTTTCATTCTCGTTTTAATTAAGTGAAGAATTAAAGAAGAATATAATTTTGGTTTGATCACTTTTTGCTTATGACTGATGAGCAACATGAGCATCCACACATCACTCTAAACGTTAGTGGACCATCAATCTCCTACTCTAATCTGTTCTCACCACTCTTTAATAGTCAATAGATTCTCTAAACGTTAGTGGACCATCAATCTCCTACTCTTTTACTTGTTCCAAAATCTTTTCTCACCACTCTTTTGTCCATATTTTTCCTATAGCTTGTCTTGTTTACTCTGAGCTCAACAATTAATGGCCTTATCCATCCAGGTTCTGATTATTGCCTTAGTTGAATTCATCAACCATTCATATAAAAAGTCCCTTCTGCTAAGCTTTCAACTTCAATTACTAACTCACTCATATTCTTTGTAATTACCCTCCACAAATGAATCAAAAATTTATGTTTACCATAAAAGAATATTTATTATTCCAGAAATATTACCTTATTTTTTATTTACTTTTAGACCCCAAAAAGTTATTAATGTCATTAAATACCCCCTGAATTTTTTTTAAAAAATAACAAAAACACCCCCGTGACCCATACTTGCCAGATTCCGGCAACCACCGTCAGTGATAGTCGGAATCTGTACAACTGCCTACCTGTCGACCATAAATGGCCGGAAGTTCACCGATCTGGCCTTTTCCGGTCTGTGCAGTAACAAAATTTTCTAGCCAGATTTCGGCGGTGGTGGCCGGAATCTGGCACTGCAGGTGGTGGAGGTGTTTTTGTCATTTTATATATTAGGGTCTTTAATTAAATTAGTAAACCTAAGGGCTTTTTGATAAATTTTTAAAGTTTACCTCGTAATACTCCCCTATCCAACAACCCAATCCTATCCCCAAAATTCTATTCAAAATACTAAACCAAACGCACCCATAGAGATCCATTTCAACTTCAATTACTAACTCACTCATATCCTTTGTAATTACCCTCCACAAATGAATCAAAAATTCATGTTTATCATAAAAGAATATAGTGATCCATTTATTAAGTTTGGTTTATTTCTCAAACTAAACCACCATGCTTTGTTTGGAGTCAAATCTGTATTAATTAGAGCAAACGGCAAGGGCTTACCAGATAAATTTTTTTATTAACTTTTCGATATATTGATTGATGTCTACATCAATTGTATCATTATTTTGACTTATATATATATATTATTTGAATTAAAATACTTATTGTCTATCCATTCAAAGACATTAGAATTTAGAAGAATGATAATGATGTCTCTCAACACATCATAAGAATGATTTGAAACAATGTGCATGATATATATTTGTGTTGTCATATTCGGGAAAAAATAGTATTATTCTTGTATACAATAATGTATAAAGACCCAGAGGATTAGATAGGTTTCAATATAAGTAGGAATATCTTAGATACCTAAAAAAAAAAAAAAAAACAGAACTCTCTATCACTGTTTGGCATGTCCTCAATTTTCTAACACCATATTGACGGTTCTTACTTTTCTGTTTTTCAAGAAATTTAATACAAATGGCAAAGGCCTATAAAAAAAATATTAACTTTTCTATATATTGATTAATATTTATATGTACACCTATTGTATCATTCAATTTTTTGTTTGCTTTTTAAATTATATAGATTATTTGAATTAAAAAACTTATTTGTGTACCATTAATTCTTATTTCTTAGTAGGTTTTCATTCAGAGACACTATAATTTACAAGAATGATGGATGATGTGTCTCAACTCTCAAGACATTAGAGTTCTGGAAGTAAAAAATGTTGACCAAATTTAATATATCTACCCTTGAAACCGCGTTGGAAAATTAAACATCATTTTCAAGCTCCTTTCTAATCTCCCACCACCACCCTGAGATTTTCATAAATTAATTGTGTGGTATTTTTTATAAACTGTATCATGTGATTTACAATAATATATACATGAAGTGTTTTGGCTTCAAATATACATATTTGCTTTTACATGACTATATACAAATAAATAAATGGATAAACACTAAGAAGCTTTGATGATATATAGTTTTATACGAGTTCACAAATTTTATATACCAAAGAATAGTTTTTCTCATTTAAATAAAATGAGTAGCTAGAGTAGTGGAAATGCCGGAAGGAAGCCTTGAGACTAGAATTATTTGACATCTTGTCAATGCCAATTTTATGTTTGCAGTCACTAAAATGTCCCACCTAAGGTTTGTGAATTCCGATTTCCCACCCTTAAACTTTGAGAAAAACAATTTCCCACCCTATGTCATAGGGGTATTCAAAAGAACCGGTTGGAACCAGAACCGTCGGGTACCCTAGGTTTGGTTCCGGTTCCTACCCAGAACCAATCGTCAATGGGTAAGTTCCGGTTTCAAATTTTTGAAACCGTTATTGTACGGTTCCGGTTCCTATAGTTAGGAACCGGAACTAGGAACCAGGAACCGAGACTAATATAAAATAAAATTAAAGATTAGGAGGGTTAATAAAAACTTTTGTAGATAAAATAATGTGAATACATTTATATTTATATTTCATAACATTTAAAGTAAGTTGGCTTGACTTTTGAGAATCTACCTTTACAAAGTAACGGAGTTTGTAATTTTGAATTTATAATTTGTAATTTTATTTTTGTTAACAAGTGTCAGGTGGGGGGGTATTTGTAAGTTTTTAAGGGTTTTTTTGCCATTTTAAAAACTTTTGAGGCGTCATGTAATTTTACAGGGTACCCAGAACTGAACCGAAACCGTTGTTACAGGTTCTGGTTCTGGGTATCTAGGAATCGGAACCGTCGGTTCCGGTTCCGGTTCCGATTCCGATTCCGATTTCGGTTCTGGTTCCGGTTCCGGTTCCTTCAAAAAGTGCAGGATACCCGAAACCGAACACTCCTACTATGCCAGTATGCCTGAATTTAACAATGGGTGGGAAGATGGTTTTTTTTTTTCAAAGTTTATGGGTGGGAAATTACCTTCACAAACTTTAGGTGGTTGACTGTTAGTGACTCTAATATATAAGGTTGCTTGAACCACCTCTCTCTTCCTTACATTTTGATTATTAGGGATGGGAACAAATCACGCAGACCTTATAGCCACCGTTTATTTTTCTAAGTCTGACGTGTCCAAAAATCTCTATAGTTGGATTGGCCTAGTCCTCTTTTATGGATGCACTTTATATTTAGTATAATCAAACATGCTCAAAACTATATTTAAATAGGCATGTGTTGACATTTGACAATAATTATTATTTAGAATTACAATAAGGTAACAAACACTTTTTATTAACTTTCGTTCCTAAGCGCGATGTGACAATTTACAGTTAATCAGATTATATTTGGTTAGGCGAGACCCATTTGGGTGTGACAATTTACAATTAGTCAGATTATATTTGGTTAAGCGAGACCCATATGGGTAGGCAGGATCCATTATGAGCTGACACGTAACGTTTGTAAGAGAAAGCTAATGAAAACGGTTTGTCATTGTATTATTACTCTATCATTTATGTGTTAATATCAATATCTATTTTGTGTAAGATAAAACATATATAATGAAAATATATTGGATTGAAATTGATTAATGTTCAAATGACACTCCCATCGTTCAAAAATATTTATTTTTTACTTCAGAATTTTGTTATGATTTAGTTAATATTAGAACTTTCTCTTCTACTTCTAGTTAAATTATTACCATTTGGACTAGTTTTTCCTTTAGAATTATCTTTACTTTTGCCACAAATGTAATTACAGTTTACCCCATTTTTTTTTTTTTTTTTAATTCTGTTTACATACAATTCTACAAATAATGTACTTATATTTGTCAAATAATTGAAATGCTGTCCTTCCTTTTATACATTTATATTGTGTAAATTTATGTAATATTAAATTTAATACAAATGTTATGCTTTGTATTAATTGCAGCAAATGGCAAAGGCCTTAACAGATTAAAAAAAAAAAAAAAAAAAAAATTATGAACTTTTTGATATATTGATTAATATTTATACATACACCTATTGTATCATTATATGTATATTATCAATTTTTTGTTTGTTTTTTTACTTATATAGGCTGTTTGAAATAAACTACTTATTTGTGTATCCATTAATTCTTAGTAGGCTTCATTCAAGGACATTAGAAATTAGAGGAATTACGAAGGATGTGTCTCTGAAAAAATCAAGAGTTTTGGAAGCAAGCAAAAATGTTGTCCTAACTTAATATTTATGTGGAAGACCTCTGGACGGCGTTGCAATTAACTAAACAGTCCCCACTTCCTTTTTAAAAAGTAACCAGTAAAAATACAAACATCATTTTCAAGCTCCTCCTCTCCAATCTCCAACCACCCTCAATAAATTATATCTAAACCCTGTCACAACCTCTCTTGGTTTGGCCCTTGGGATTTTCATGAATTATTATATGGTAAAACGTGTAGCATTTTTCGTGAACTATATGATTCTTCAACTCCACTTATATGCTAGCATTGTAATTCAACGATATTGCATCAAATTACCTTGTTTGCTTACAGTTTAATGCCATTGATAAAGTTTTCTGGTTATTGTTTTCTTATAGATCAGCATGTTTAAACAAAGGCATCAACTTAAAGCAACAGTATGACAATGCCAAGTTTAAACATGAATGCACAACAAAAAGCTTATTAAGATTGAGGCAGCCAGCAATTGAGAGTTTGTCCCTATAAATAATCTTTATCTGTTAAAAGTTGGTGGATTCCACCACTCTTTTCCTTTCACTGGACCCACTCCCTGACACCTGCCAGTCTTCACTCTTGGACCCGGTCCATCCACTTCTTCATACAAGCCAAAATTTTATCTCTTGCAACCGAACCGCCTCCATCGCATCTAACGTCAACATTCTCTGTGAATTGCGATGCCAACTGGAGACACAGTATTGTAGTATCTATTCGGTGTATTTGGTTAAGTAAATATTGTATTATTAAAAATATTATATTAATGAAATGATAGATTATTTTAAAGATTATTAAAAATATTATATTAAATGTATTTGGTTAAATTGAAATAAATTAAAGGGTCTGTTATAGTGATATATTTGGATGGAATAATATTATGTGCACTAACCAATTTGTACTAATCTAAGTACTAATATTGAAAATTTGATTTTTTTTTTTTTAAATTTCAAATTTTCAATGTTAGTACTTAGATTAGTACAAATTGGTCAGTGCACGTAGCATTACTCGTTTGGATGAGAGGAATAAATTGGTGAGTATATTATATAGATCACTGAATTATTCTTTTTTAATAATAATAATAATATTATTATTATTATTTGAACTATTTCTTTTAATCCCCTACATTTGAGATTTTGTTACAACAACAACATAGCCATAATAAAAGTTTAAATTTTTACAAAATCACCCCAATCCACGCAAGCCACTGTCAGCTGCCAGCCATCACCACCAATAGTGGCCTGAGCAATGCAAGACTAGCCGAATATGGTCGATCTTGTGTTGATCTGGTAATTTTCGGCCAGATCTATTTTGGTCATTTTCGGCCAAATCGATGGATCTGGCCATTGATGACCATGGATCTAGCTTTTAACAGCTAGAATAGATCTGGCCAGAAACGGCCAAATTGGCTCACGATCGGCTAGATTTGGTTGGTCGTGTGCTGTTTCGCCTATTGGCGGCAACGGTGGCCGGTTGACAATCCTCTTGGGTGGCTGGGGTGTTATGGCAAAGTTCATGCAAATTTTTAAAAAAATAAGGGCATTACTGTCCAAAAACTTTATTACTTAAGGGGGAAATTATAATGACAAGGTTCATGTAAAGTGTTTTCAAAACAGGGGTATTACTGTCCAAAAATTTTATTAATTAAAGATAAAATTGTAATAAAATTAAGATTATCAAGTAATCCTAAAATACCTAAGAAAATTGTGGTATTCAGATTACCATCTATATAACCAATAGTAATTATTATAATTGATATAGAAGGATTACTGAAATATTTTATTATTTGACAATCAAACATGGTAACGTCAGTAATATAAGATGACATTACTGGAGTAATGGAGGATAACCTCCAACCAAACGCACCCATAGAGTTAACAATATGTTCCCACCCAAAAAATGGCCCATTGACAAATTCTTACCCACCCACTTTTTAAATACACTTTTAGTACTCAAACATAATTTTGTTAATAATTTTCATTGTGAAGAATGGCAAAATGGTCAAAAGTCTATTATTAATGATTGTAGAATGTCAACAAATATTAGCAACCGGAGAAGAAGAAAAGAAAAAGGGATAGCGCATGTTAGCTGTGTTCACAGTTAACAATTTTCGTCGTTTTTCGACCGATCCCAACATTCAAAATTACTTTCACGACCACACACAAAATCCTCATCACCCCCTCTACAAAGCTCAAGCCTTAATTTCCGTCATCATTCACCATCTCCATTCGCACGGCCAACTCTTCAAGCCGAATTGCCGTTTTATATTTCAAATTAAAGATACTGTTTTCATTTGGTATTCATTTCCTTCTTATATTAATCTATGAATACACGTATTTTGCTTTCATGTACTGCTATTGGGCCTTGATTTGTTGTTTTGAGTTTGAACATGACCAACAGTGATATAGAATAAATAAGTTTTAAAATTGTCTGGATATATTAATCTCTTGATCATGGAGATTAATTTGGTCATGTTGAGATTGAATATTTTAAACTCTTTCCTATATTTTCAATCACCAAATAAACTAAATATTTAAAGCGAGAAACTTGTTTTTATTTTATTACTTAAAATTGAATCCCATTACAATACAACACCCAAATTTTTCCTAATACATTTTCATTTTTTTTTAAGTTTGTGAGTTTATATAGAACTTATAGTAAAATAAAAAGATAAATGAAGTGAAAAATATTTTCATGGATGTTTTTGTATATATATATTAATTAAATCTTAAATGATAACATATGATATAAATATCTGCTATAAATCTACCATTTGATGATGAATAAATATTAAAAGAAGAATAATTTCCCCCTTATCAAGTATAGTATAATAACCCGTAATTTTAAATTTTTTTTTTTTTTTTTAATAATTTTATGGATCACCTGTACTATAGTCTATAGGTCCTTATTATAGGCAGAATTTGAGAATCCAATTCTCCATCCGGGCCAAACAGTTAGAGCCTAGAACACAATCTACAATGCAAGGCTCAAAATTTCAACTCTGGTCAAGGTCCAGCCTACATTATAAAATTCCTGAATTCTTATGTCCATCGAAACGATTTATAGTATCACACATATGTATATATTGGCTCTGCAAGAAGGGATAAGAAGCTTTGTGGAGAAAATAGATAGTGTCATATTATATGTACAAGAAGCCATATATCCGAGACATTTATATATTGTGATATTGTGGCTCGTTTTTCTATTGGGAGTGTTTCCACTCTAGTATCGGTTGAGCGTGGTTAGAAACTATAATTTTTTTCACTCTGTTTTATGTATCAAGTTTATAGTATTGTATACTCTTGTATATCATGTTTATGAAACTATAGTAGATTTTTCTCAACCGTGGATGTAGACGGATTATGTCGATATATAATTTCATTGAATTCATTGCAAACAAGTAGATTTAGTAATAAAACAAGTGGTCAAAACTAGGGCTGAAAAAAAAAAAAAAAAAACCTGAAAATCGAACTGGATCGGAAAATAAGTTATCTACAGTAATTGATTCAGGTTTCGGTTTACGATTGAGTAAACCAAAAAACCGATTCGATTATCGATTCAGTGGTTATTTTACAAAATAAAGTATGGTCATCATTAATTTCATAAAAGTATATGCATAAGAAATTCTAGACTCTGTATACCTTCGAATAGAAACCTGTAGTGGCCGACTTGAAATCATTGTTACTGAATCCACCATTCAAATCCATTAAGCTGCTGATATATTCATCTGTTTTTTACACGTCATCAAGGCCTAAACGCCGCCGTTGCATCCAACCGTTGTAGGTCCCACTCGCCGTCCCACAGTTTCTTTACTTTCCCTATTTGCCCCTTCGGTAGCTGACGTGTGTTCTCTTTTATCCCTCTCACCGCTTCCTCATATACACCTCGACGCACCTGATCCCACCCTCCTTTTCCTTCAAGATCTCAACTTTCTCCGCCGTGTACTCCCTGAAACACCTCTCGAAACTCGACTAGAAAGTGGTGGGGAATGTTTTGATAATCAAGAAGAGAATTCTTGTTGGTGACCATATTAATGTTTGACTTCAAATTCAATTGATTGCCAAGTAAAGAGAAAGAAATACCTGAAGCAAGAAGGATTTTCTGGACAGCTGATACATAATTTTGAGCTGGATAACACTTAAGCTACTCTTCTACAGGAAGGCTAAAATACTGCTTCCGAACTCATTTCAGGATTGATCAGATTTATGTTAATAAAACATGAGATGAAATTTATAAGTTAACAGATCGATCTATCACCTGGAAAAAGCCATAACACTTGCAGCTGCGGGCATCATCTATTTGTTTAGCAGGCTTGCTGTAACCACAACCCAAGTCAATAATTGGGAAAGTTTGAGAAACAAATTCCAGAAAATATGAGTTGGGTTTCCATCACTGCAAAGCTGGTTGAACTGGAGTCTAAGACGGGGAACGAAGCTGCATGTAATTTAGACTGCTTAATATCATTTTCCCACCCAAAGTTTGCCGGAACACCCAAAAACTTTGAAAAAAAAAAAAAAATTCCCACCCATCGTTAAATTCATTCGTTAGTTTTAACAGGAGCAGGGTATTCTTGTTAGTTCACACAATGTATATTATAGGGTTAATGTTACTTACAATCCTAAATTACAAACACGTAAATTACCTTCACCAACTTGAAAATTAATCATTTCAGCCCATAACTTCAATTTTTATAATTATAGTGGAGGTTTCAGTTTTTAAAGTATGTGCTTTTCTAAAAGAATTTAAAATTGTATATATTATTTTTTAAAATTATAATAATATTTGTCAATTAAATATTTATAAAAATACAAAATAATATTTCATTAAAATTATATACATTTTATGAAATTATATAAAAATATAATTTCCAAAAAAATGGAAAATTGTAAAAAAGAAGAAAAATCCGAAATAAAAAATTATGAAAATTTGAAAAAAAAAATTAAAAAGCTGAGAAAAAAAAGTCGGTTGGAATCTCACTGGCAATTCTTGATGATTTGCACCCGCTTGGGTGTGATTATGACTGATTCACACCTAGCCAGGTGTCATTTAACCGGTATTGCTAGGTGTGATTCCAGTCAACTATTTTTTTTTTTTTTTTATTCTTCGATTTTTTTATTTTAATAACTGACTTTATTTTTTAAGTTTTTTAAAATTTATTAACCTTAAAATTCGTATAAACCAAAATAAGGGTGAAAAATACTATTAATAAAGTTTTGGTGGAGAAAATGTAATCATGGCAAAGTAACGGGGCCATGATCCCCGTCATTCTATGCATAAAGCAATTGCAAAGTAATTTTTTACTACCGTAAGACAAATGTGTGCGAAAATTTCTCAAATGTTGGACCATAAAATAGTGATGTTATATGGACAAAATGAAAGTATTATTTGATATGAAGACTTAAAACATGATTTAGTTTGTCACTTGTCCTCCACGAAATATGAGCAAGTCAAGTAATATCACCACCGTTTATTTGTAAAGTCGGTGGTGGGTATGAAAATGACTTCTGATGATAATATGCATCGAATCACCTAATTTCTGTTCCAATAGATATTGTAAACGTGCATGTTTATATGTATAAACTATTTTTCTGCCCTCGTTGTTGTCCATACTACCCCTAATCTTTTAAATTAAGCCCTTGTTACAACTTTAAATTAGAAATGATATTTCATCATGATAAGTTTTGGAGCAACAAAATTAGTTTTCGTAAATATATTATAAATAGCATAACTGAATATCAAAGTCTTAATGTTTCTTATTTTTGCAGAAAATCTTAATTGAATTCTTGGCTATCTCCATCCATAAGAATCAAAGAAAAACAGAAACAACTTTTGTGTTGTATTATGACTTCAAAAATAGAATACACCAATCTATATCAGATCTGTTTAACATGGCCTATGTTTCAATTAGGGGTGTAAACGAGCCGAGCCGAGTGAGCTTTTGGCTTATCGAGCTCGGCTCGTTTCAACAATGTCGAGCCTGAGCTTGAGCTCGAGCCTGACGAGCCTCAAAATTGAGACCGAGCTCGAGCTCGAGCAGCTCGGAGCCGGTTCGATACGAGTCGCAAGCCTTGTCGAGCTCGAGCTCGAGCTCGATAAGGGCCGCGAGCTCGTTATCGAGCTCGATGTTCCTTTTTTTTTACAGCAATCTGCCTGCGTACAACATTTCATACTTACATCCAATGTGAATTAACCATGATAGTTTTGAACATTACAAAATGTCTATTATCTTACAAAATCAAAAAACAGTTCTGATATACAAATAACATTCTAGGAGATTACCGATTTCAGAGTGTCTGGTTCGCGATTTGGGATTTAGGGCAACTGGGATGGGGAACTGAAATTGGTAATTGACGCTGTTTGGGTTATCGTGTTATTTCAAATTTGCACTTTGGGGGGGGGGGGGGGGGGGGGGGGGGGGGGGGGGGAACTGTCATTTTTTTAAACTTTTTCACTGAAAAATATCAGTTAATACCTAATAGTTTAAAAATCACCAAAACACCTATTTAGTGTACAGTGTTAATCGAGCCGAGCTTACTATGTTCAAACTCGACTCGGTTAACGAACCGAGTTCGAGTCGAGTCAAACCGAGCCTTATCGAGCCGAACTCTAAATGAGCTTATCGGGTTGAGCCGGCTCAGCTCGTTTACAGTCCTATTTAATTCCGTATCTAATCGAGACTAAGGTGGACTGATGATTCAAAGCCAATAAATCATCATTTGAGTGAGAAATCGGGTTAACGGAATAGTAGACAAGACAAAAGGTTCATTCAATGATGGGGTACCATTCAAATGTCAACATGTGGTATAGTCCTTTAATTTTAAGATAAAGGTATGGAAAAACACACCCCTGCTTCCAAATGGCAGCAGGAGCGCTTAAGCCCACCACTGAGTCCTCTTAATCCCTGGGTCACTAAAAATGTCCATTCTGGATCATATCAACACCCTTTTCATGGCCTTTCTAAGCTTGCTCTCTATTATTAGCAGTGTAAGTGAGAAATGAAAGCTGACCTTAAAGTACAAACAAGCAGTTTATCTTAAAAAAGTACAAACAAACAAGTTTGTTCAGAGTAGAAAACCATCTATAAGCCACATTATTAAAAGCTGCATCGGTATGATTGTTTGTTTGTCCAAGTACTTACAGAATCATCTAACTCATAAGCCAGAATCAAGGACAGCACTATCAAAAGCAGCATCAGTAGCAGTACTATTAGCAGTATGAGCGAAAGAGAATTAGAGTCTGACGGCCGCTGGTTGTCCTCACCGTCTCCTCATCGTCCCGTTGGTCTTCTGTAGTCTGCGTAATGACTTGGGCGTTGTTCTCAGCCGCCCACCCTTGCTACACATTCATATATTTAGTCTTTTGGAAGACAGTATGTTCGCCCTGAAAATAAATAATATAACAGAATCCGTATCAGTTACTAGTGTGGTCATCATTAATTTCATAAGAGCTAGCATAAGCAATTCTAGATCTATATACCTTCGGATAGAAACCTATAGGGGCAGACTTGAAACCTTTGTTTGAATCCACCACTCAAATCCAATACTATAAGGCTTCAACCTGTGTACACGGGTAGCAAGCACAAATTTTAAACTAACAATTATAGAAGTATTTCAAGCTATTCATACAGCCACTTGCATCACGCATGAACAAATAAAAGGATCATGATAAATGAAAAAACAGAGCACGAACTCATGACCGTGGAAAAACAGAGCAGTCACACTGTTCATAAGGTTGGTACTTATATCAATCACAGGAAGCCATATAAAAGGATTATGACTATAAATGAAAAACAGAGCACAGGCTCATGACCATAATGGAAAAATAGGGCACCACAACGAGCCACACTATTTCATTCATGGTCATAATCCAATCACAGAACAGCATATTGATGGTAGTAGTATATTGTTTTAGTATATGTTTTATTTTGAACAATATCAAGAATCGCTAATTTCATGGGAACATAGACAATATATTATGGATTCAATGTTTAGATGTAAAAAGACTAAGAACAAGAATAAATGTATGAAATATAATTAGGTAGATACTACTATATTCAAGAAATGGATAGAACAGCAAAGCTTCGAATTCACAGAATGGCGAACCGGTGGCAATGCTACAGTAGTATGAGGCCGAGCCAGATGGTACGAACAGCATAAGCTTCGAATTCACATAATGGCGAACCGGTGGCAGTGGTACATTAGTATGAGGCCGGAGCCAGACGGGTGCCCATTGCCACAAAGTGCTTGATTTTCCACTGCACAATGAGACAAAGCCGAACTTACTACAGTCAGAAAGCCACAAATCCATTTTCAATTTGAAAACATAGTTAAACCAAGAAAAGCTTAAGAGGTAATCAATAAATTAAAGTTGTAATTTGGGTTGGCATGTCAAAATGAGTTGTATGTGGTTTCGGTGGTCCGGAAACTGATTGGTCCTGGAAAACGTTGTATTGGTGGCCCCGTAAACTGATTTGTCCGGAAAACTGATTGGTAAACGATTGGTCCGGTAAACTGATGATATCGGTGGCGGGAAACTGATTTAGGACGGAAACTGATCGGTAAACGATTGGCCGGGAAACTGATTGGTACGGGAAACTGATCGGTAAACTGATTTGTCCAGGAAGTTGATTGGTATCGGGGGCCCGGGAAACGGAGTTGTACTTGGACCCTTAGATTGCCAAGTAAAGAAAAAGAAAGACCTGGAAGAAGGATTTGCGCTGTTTGAGCTGAATGAAAATTAAGCTAGTCTAAAAAACTTCCCTCCAGTTTGAACGTTTTCTGAAGTTCTTCCAAGCTCGTTCCATGATCGATCACCTACATGTCAAGATTTGTTAACAAAATATGGGATGAAATTTATGAGTGAACAGATCAATCTCTCACCTGTAGAAAGCCAAAACACTTGCAAGCATCCAATTTGTTGTATAATTATAGAAATATTCTCCTGCTATTCATACAAGCCTCTTGTACATGGAACAAATAAAAGGATCAGACCAATGCAAAACAGAGCACGGTCATCGCCATGGACAACAGAGCAACCACAAGGAGCCTCACTATTTCATAAGTTATGGGTATAAAATTATATCCAATCACAGGACCACATATTGATGGTAAGTAGTATCTCTAATGCATTAGTATATGTTTTATTTTGAACCATATCAAGCATCGCAATTTTATTAAAACATAGACAATATATTAGGATATCAAAGTTAAGATGTGAAGAGACTAAGAACAATGATATAATGTATAAATATATAGATCAAGGACTCCTATATCAAGAAATTGATTCGAACCATATAAACTTCGAACACGAATGGTGAACCGCTTGCAATAGTGGTGCCCGTTGCAACAAAACGCTTTGATTTTCCAGTGCATAATGAGACAAAGCCGAATTTACTACAATCAGAAATCCACAAATCCATTTTCAATTTGGAAACGTAGCTAAACCAAGAAAACTTAAGAGATAATCAATAAATTAATGTTGTAATTGGGTTGGCATGTCAAAATGAGTTTTTTTATGGTTGGGCTCCTCCTCCCTTGAACAACTGTTGGGAGTGAATTCTACTTGGTATCAGTGGTCAGGGAAACTGAATGGTCCAGGAAACCCGTTAGTATTGGTGGCCCGGTAAACAGATTGGTCCGGGAAACTGATTGGTCTGGTAAACTGATTGATATCGGTGGCTCGGAAAACTGATTGGTCCGGGAAATTGATTGGTAAACTGGTTTCTCCGGGCAATGATTGGTATCGGGGGCTGGGAAACTGGGAGTTGTACTTGGACCCTTAGATTGCCAAGTAAAGAGAAAGAAAACCTGGAGGAAGGATTTGGCCGTTTGAGGTTAATAAGATTAAGCTCTCTTATACAGGCAGGCTAAAAAACTTACCCTCCAGTTTGAACATTTTCTCAGGATCGTCTGAACTCATTGGATGAACGATCACCTACATGTCAAGATTTATGTTAATAAAATATGGGATGAAATTTAAGTTAACAAATCAATCTACACCTGGAAGAAGCGGTAGTCTTTGCAGGAATCGCCGATTAGTGCAGAAACTTCAGATAGTTTACGTCCATTGGATCTGGGTTTGGTGTAACTTTCCCGCAAGTCTAGCAAACAAATTTCAGAAAATTGAACTTTGGTTTCCATCTAGTTAAAGCTAGGTAGCGAATGACAGCAAAGAGAGAGGCAAAGAGAGAGGTGGCGGTAGAGAGAGAAATCAAGACGTTGCTATCTGGAAACTAAATGTAATATATGCCATGCATGGCAGCAGCAAGCTGAAAAAAAAACAAAAATTGCACTACATCCGAGACGTTTTTAAAAATACGTTTCGGTTTGTGAAGTGTTTACTTTGAGCGGCTCCCTTCCCACCCCGCCGTGATAACATTTCCACCCATAAACTTCAGAGAGTCAACGTCCATTGGATCCGGGTTTGTGTAACTTTCCGGCAAGTTTTGGTACCAAATTCCAGAAAATTTAACTTGGTGTCCATCAAAATTAAAGCTAGGAAATGAATGAAGGCAGGCCAGATGCACGAAGGTGGTCTTCATGAAGCGGAAACTAAATGTAATATAAGCATGGAAGCAGCGAGCAGAAATAATCAAAAATTAGTAAATTACACTACCCTTAACGTTTCAAACAAAAAAAAAAAAACGTTTCGGTTTGTGAAGTGTCTTAGGTGCTTTGAACGGCTTCCCAGTTCCTTCTCTGACCACCAATGCAATTAACTATATTTCCCACGCTGCCGTAGTTACTTTCTCATGAGTAAGTAGGGCCCGGAATGAACAATGAAAGTAAGGAGTAAGTAGGCATTTATGAAATGGTAGAAAACGTTATTTAAAGTTGAAATGGTAGAAACTCTTTCACCACTTCAGGAGAGCCTCTTGGACTAATTGGCATCGATGCAGATAATTAACCTAAAAATTGTAATGTACTTTAACATTCTCAAACATTAAATATTTATAAAACTACAAAACAATATTTCATTAAAATTTTATACATTTATGAAATTATTTAAAAATATAATTTCCCAAAAAAAAATAAAAATTATAAACCCTAAAGTTAGTATAAACCAAAACTAAAGGTGAAAAATATATTGATAAGTTTTGGTGGGAAAATATAAAGTAGGGTGGGACTTGAATTAAAACTACACTACCATATTACTGTTTATGGCAGGCGACAATTGAGAGTGTCTTTATCTGTTAGTGGATTCTACCGCTCTTTCATGTTTGAATCCATGGCCATCCCCTATGACTATCCGTTTGGACTCTTGCAATGTTGGTGGATCCTTCCACTTTACGCCTGTTGGTGGATGCTACCACTCTGTTCCTGTCACATGTTTGGTGTTGGATTCTATGACCATCCCCGTTGGTGGGCCAATCTGCACAATCTCACAACTTTCACCATCTATCCGTTTGGACTCTTATCACTCCGACCACTCTATGCCATCATTATCATTATTATTAATATCACTTTCGATTAAATTTAATCTCTCAATAGCAGTTACTTCCTAAGAATGTACATATTCAAACGGAAATGGTCAACAATTAATGGCCTTATCCATCCAGGTTCTGATTATTGCCTTGGTTGAACCATTCATATAAAAAGTCCTTCTGCTAAGCTTTCAACTTCAATTAATACCTCACTCATATCCTTTGTAATTACCCTCCACAAATGAATCAAAAATTCATGTTACCATAAAATTATATAGTGATCCATATATAAGTTTGGTTTATTTCTCAAACTAAACCACAGTGCGGTGGTTGGAGTCAAATCTGTATTAATTAATGCAGCAAATGGCAAAAGCCTTAACAGATAGTTTTTTTTATTAACTTTTCGATATATTGATTGATATTTATGTCTACATCAATTGTATCATGATTTGAATTAAAATACTTATTGTGTATCCATTCAAAGACATTAGAATTTAGAAGAATGATGAATGATGTGTCTCTCAAAACATAGAGTTTTGGAAGCAAGCCAAAATGTTGACCAAACTTAATATATATGTGGAAGACCTCTGAAACCGGGTTGGAATTATCTAAAGATTCTAAACACCCTCCACTCCTTTTTAAAAGTAAACCTATAGAAAGACAAACGTCATTTCAAGCTCCTCTCCCATCTCCAAGCTCCAACCACCCTCACTAAATTACCCTGTCATAATCTCTCTTGGTATTTTCATGAATTATTATATGGTAAAACGTGTAGCATTTTTCATGAACCATATGATTCTTCAACTCCACTTATATGCTAATATATATGGCAAAGGCCTTAAGAGATAAAAAAATTATTAACTTTTGTATATATTGATTAATGTTTATATGTATCATTCAATTTTTTGTTTGCTTTTTTACTTATATAGATTAGTTGAATTAAAATACTTATTTGAGTACCCATTAATTATTATTTCTTAGTAGGTTTTCATTCAAAGACACTATAATCTAGAAGAATGATGGATATTGTGTCTCAAGACATTAGAGTTCTGGAAGTCAAATTTAATATATCTACCCTTGAAACCGCGTTGGAAAATTAACCATCATTTTCAAGCTGCTTTCTAATCTCCGACCACCACCCTGAGATTTTGATAAATTAATTGTGTGGTATTTTTTATAAACTGTATGATGTGATTTACAATAATATATACATGAAGTGTTTTGGCTTCAAATATACATATTTGCTTTTGCATGACTATATATAAATAAATAAATGGATAACACTAAGAAGTTTTGATGATATATAGTTTTATACGAGTTCACAAATTTTATATACCAAAGAATAGTTTTTCTCATTTAAATAAAATTAGTAGAGTAGTGGAAATGCCGGAAAGAAGCCTTGAGACGAGAATTATTTGACACCTTGTGAATGCCAGAGGCTCGAAGAAAAGCGATGGCGGCAGAGGCGGCCGAACCGACAAACAAGGCGGCGACACCGAACTCTTAGACGAGAATCGCATGCCTAGCCTTTTTTTGAAAGATGATACAGTGATATACCACCTCCAAATTGGGCCGTGCTTGCCAGGGCCCACCACCAGTGATTGTGGATCCCATTAACTCCATTGCCAGCACCAACGCTACCCTGATTACCCCCTTTTTATTTCGCCTTGCTCTTGAGCTCCGAGTGTATGGGCCTGCTTCTGGTTTTTGGGCTTTGATATTTTGTTTATGGCCTCCCCGAAGCTTTCTTCGCTTGGTAGTTAACTCTTGTAATATATATGGTATCATTGTAATTCAATGATAACAACCCCACTTATATGCTAACACTGTAATTCAATGATTTACTGCAAGTACAAGTCTTTCTGATAGATGTCCCCATAGCTAAAAGTTGGCTGTTTGCTTACAGTTTAATGCCTTTTAATTAAATTTTAACTCTAAATGTTCTTTTAATAAAATCCCCCGAAATGCCTAGCATTTTTGCGGAAGTAATCGCAGTAAACCAACAAGCTCAAAATCCACTGAAACCTTCCGCACTCTCTCTCTTCAATGGCACAAAATCTAGCTCTGCCTCTTCTCCTCTCAAACCCACCGCCCATAAAGCCTCTCTTTCTTAACCAAAACCAAAACCAACACAATCCTCAATCCACAACGCCCTTATCACCACAACAACAAACGGCTTAACCACCTCCCTCTTTCACTCCTCCTCTACAAGACTTCCTGCCAGAGAATCAAGGACAACACTATCAAAAGCACCATCAGTAAGAGTACCATTAGCAGTATAAGTGAAAGAGAATTAGAGTCTGACGGCCGCCGGTTGTCCTCACCGTCTTCCTCATCGTCCTTGTTGCTTCTTCTTCGTAGTCTGCGTATATGACTTGGGCGTATGTTCTCAGCTCGCCCACCCTTGCTACACTTCATATATTTCGTCTTTTGGAAGACAGTATGTTCGCCCTGAAAATAAAAATAAACAGAATCCGTATCAGTTACTAGTATGGTCATCATTAATTTCATAAGAGCATGTGCATAAGCAATTCTAGACTATATACCTTCGGATAGAAACCTATAGGAGCAGACTTGAAACCCTTGTTATTGAATCCACCATTCAAATCCAATACTATCAGGCTATCAACCTGTGTACATGGGTAGCAAGCACAAATTTTAAACTAACAATTATAGAAATATTCTCAAGCTATTCATACAAGCCTCTTTCATCACGCATGAACAAATAAAAGGATCATGACAAATGAAAAACAGAGCACGAACTCATGACCATGGAAAAACAGAGCAGCCACACTGTTTCATAAGGTATGGTACTTATAATCCAATCACGGGAAACCATATAAAGGGATCATGACTATAAATGAAAAACAGAGCACGGGCTCATGACCATAATGGAAAAACAGAGCACCAGAAGGAGCCACACTATTTCATAATTTATGGTTATAATCCAATCACAGAACAGCATATTGATGGTAAGTATTATCTCTAATTGCATTTAGTGTATTGTTTTATTTTGAACAATATCAAACATCGGTAATTTTATGGATATCAAAGTTAAGATGTGAAGAGACTAAGAACAATATATAATATAATTGGGTACATACTTCTATACGAACTGTGTAAACTTCGAATTCACAGAATGGTGAACCGCTTGCAATCCTACAGTAGTATAAGGCCGGAGCCATGGTGGTGCCCATTGCCCACAAAATGCTTTGATTTTCCACTGAACAATGAGAGAAAGCCGAATTTACCACAAGTAGGAATCCACAAGTTTAATTTCAATTTGAAAGCATAGTTACACCAAGAAAACCTTACAGATAATCAATAAGTTAATGCTGTAATTTGGATTGGGATGTAAATGAGTTCTCCCACAGTTTTCACCATTGATGGACCATATGTTAAAAAGAATTAAATTTCAAGTTTTTTTTGTTGTTTATGTTGGAGTTGTCGACTACTTTAGCATTAATGGGTAACGGAGACGCACTCGGGGGTCCCGCTGACCGTAGGCGGTTTTGGGCTTTTCCATGTATAACCGTTGTAGGATTCCTTTTAAGTTATTAATTCCTTTTTGGGTTGGGCTTAGGAATAGGAATTCTTGTAAAACTAGGTTTAATCTCTTAAACCTAGTATATAAACATACTTTTCTCTTGTTATGAGTGTGAGAGCAATTCATTCATTGTAAACGAGAGATGGGCAGGCATATTGCAATAATATTGACTCAGCTGGACGTAGCCCACATTGGGTGAACCAGGGTAAATCGCACATACATATTTTTCTTGTTTACTGTTTGTTGTTTTTTACTTTATTATTTGTTCCTGTTGTTGTCTCTATTTCGTTCAATTGGTATCAGAGCAAGGTTCTGTCAGATCGTGATTTAGAGATTGAGAAGTTCGACGGCAAACACTTCGAGCTTTGGAAACTGCGGATGGAGGATCTACTCGTTGATAGGGACCTGTGGGGTGCAATTGTGAATGATAGGCCAACAGTCGGGACTGCCGTTGTTACAACGGAGTGAAACGCTGGATTGTGGAGTGTCAAGTACGCTTGGGTCTAAACCTGCTGAAGGAGAATTATCAGCGACTGATCGTGCCGCACTTGCTGAATGGGACAAGATGGATCGGAAAGCCAGAGGGTTGATTCGATCTGTCTTGAGGACTCTGTTCTAACGAATGTGATGGATCAGGATACGGAAGGGTTTATGGCAGAAGCTGGAAAATATGTATCTGAGTAAGTCTTTGGTGAACGTGCTGTTCCTCGCAAGAAACTCTACATCTCCATATGCATGATGGGGATTCTGTTGTGCACATCTGGATGAGTTTAATACTCTGGGGAATCAACTGCTGGCTGTGGATGTAGAACTACACCGAATCTGAGAAAGTGGTAAACTGTTATGCTGCTGCTGATACGTGGGACAATCTGATTGTTGCGATTGGTGGTGGAGGATTGACACAGATGTGTGCGAATCTGTAGTTCTAAATGTTGGCAGAGGATATGCGGCGAAGAGGTTCGAGGTTCGTCTAGGTGTTAACTCTAGGGGACGAACCTGATAGAATTCAATGTCGCAGGGAAATCGTGCAAAAATACAAATCGCGAGAGAAGATCTAAGAGCAAGGATAAAAGTAAGATTAAATGCTGGAGATGTCAGGAATTTGGGTATTTTAGAAAGACTGCAGAAAACAAAACGGTGAAGGGGAAGGAAGCTGAAACTTCGTACAAACGGGAATCAAATGTAATATGTATGTGGCTGCTGCATGTATGGCTGGATCAGACCAACAGTTTGGTATTATGTGATACTGTGCGTCGTTCCATATGACACCTCATAGGGAATGGTTTTGTGAGTATAAGACATACAATGGAGGAAAGTTCTGTTAGGAGAAGTATGCTGTGAAGATTATTGGTCACGGGAAAAATCAGGCGGTTGCATGATGGTTCAGTGAGGACGCTCCCTGAAGTGATGCACATCCTGGTATGAGTAGAAATCTGCTCTCGTTGGAACAATGGCTGACGCAGGTATAGTATTAATTGTGACAGAACATCTTGTAAGATGACTCGGGGATTATGGTTATTGCACGAGGAGTTCGACATGGTACATTATACAGGATGCAAGCATCAGTTGTAAGAAATTCTCTCGTCTGGGTGGTATGTTCGGAAAAGGAGGCTGAAAAGAACCTTGATTCTGCACATTGTGGCGCACAGCGATGGGGCACATGGAGAGTCAGCTTTGTCTACTTGGTGACTCAGAATATGGCTAAGGTATTCCTAACTGTTCCATGAGTTTTGGGTTTTGTGAGGAAGTTTACAAGGCAAGCAGAATCGAGTTAGTTTTCAATCAACAGGCACGAGAGCAACAAAAATACTGGAGTTAATTCATAGTGACGTTTTTGGGCCCACTCTAGTGGAATTTGTGGTAAATCCAGGTATATGTATCTTTCATGATGATTTTTCTAGACACTGGTGGGTTTATTTATGCGCAGCAAGTCTGAGGCTTTTGAGAAATTTCGGGAATTTAAGCCTTAGTTGAGAATCAGTTTGACAGGAAGATTAAAGCTTTGCGAACTGATAATGGCGGTGAGTTTTGCTCTAGTAAGTTTGAGCAATTTTGTGGACACATGGAATTGCAAGGCAGAGAACTACACCTTACACGCCTCAACAAAATGGAGTGGGCTGAAGTCTCAATCGGTCACTGTAGAGAAGGCTAGATGTATGCTGAACACGACAGATTTGGGGTCTGAATTTTGGGTGAAGCTACAGCGATGGCTTGTTATTGAAGAATCGGTCTCCCACTTTCTTGTTAAAGACTGCGACATATGACGCTGTTGTGTAGGTAAGAAACCTAATCTGTCTTTTATTCGAGTTTTTGGTTGTGAGCGTATGTGCATGTGCCAAAGGAGAAGAGAAGCAAGCTTGACAGTAAATCTGAGAAGAAGGCAAGTTTGTGGGTTCAAGGATGGCATCAAGGGATACAGTTGTGGAATCATAGAGTAGAAGCATTTATCAGTAGAGATGTAATCTTAGGAGTAGAGGTAAAACAACGTGTGGGAACTCTGAAGATCTTAAGCAGTCAAAGAAAATCAGTTTGATGTGGACTACATAGAGCAAGAGGAGGATATGACTCCTAATGTTGCTGCAGAGACTGAAAATTTAGAGTCTACAGAATCTGACCATGAAGATAAACTTGATATGTGGCTGATGAGGGTTCTATAGATGATTTAGAGGATAATTCTGATGATGAAGTTGTGGTGCCATCAACTTTGAGGAGATCTACAAGAGTTAGAAAGGCACCAGTTCGTTTCTCTCTAAGTGCCTTGAGTGGATTACATGCTTTGAATCTGATTGGTGATGAAACTAGAATGTAAATGAAGCAAGAGCCATGGAAGATGCAAATCTGTGGGAGGTGCGATGAATGATGATGCAATCACTGGACAAAAATAGTACATGGATCCTATGTAAATGCCTAAGGATAGAAAGGCAATTGGTTGCAAGTGGGTGTTCAAAAGAAAGTTGCAGGCAGATGGGACAATTGTAAATAGTAAGGCGAGGATCGTTGCAAAGGGATTCTCGCAAATTGAGGGTGTTGATTATGGTGAGATTTTCTCTCCTGTGCCCAAGTTAACATCAATCAGGTATGTTCTATCTATTGCTGCTGCGTTTGATCTTGAAATTGAACAACTTGATGTAAAGACGGCATTTCTACATGGAGATGTAGAGGAGGAAATTTACATGAGGCAACCTGAGGGGTTTGTATGTAAAGGGAAGAAAGACTTGGTGTGTAGGTTGAGGAAGTCTCTGTATGGGCTTAAACAATCACCAAGGATGTGGTACCAAAAGTTCGACTCTATGTCTTTAGCATGGTTTTAGCCGCAGCAACGTGGATCACACGTGGATCACTGTGTGTATGTAAAAAGGTTAGAAAATGTCTTTGTTATTTTAACCTTATATGTGAAGATGATATGTGCTGATAGGGAATAGCAAGGAGTTGATAAAATCTGTAAGGGTTTGTGGCTGCACAATTTGACATGAAGGATCTTGGGGCTGCAAATTTTATTTTGCGTATGCAAATTACTGAGATCGTCAGAGTTGTAAATTGTGGTTAGGGCAGAGAAAGTACATCGGGAGGTGTTGAAGAAATTTAACATGGTAGATGCAAACTGTGAAGACTCCTAGACTTTGGGAGTGAAATTGTCTACTGATCAGTGTCCTAAGTCTGAGGAAGAGCTGGAAGAAATGACACATGTGCCATATGCGAGTGCTGTAGGCAGTTTGATGTATGCCATGGTGTGCACGCGACCCGATTATGCACAGCAAGTGGGAGTTTGAGTCGCTTTATGTCAAATCCTGGTAAGGAGCTTGGAGTGCTGTAAAGAGGGTTCTTGATATCTTGTGGGACCTCAGATTATCATTATGTTATGGGGCATGGCGACTGGGGATGAGCTAGATGTGATGGGTGTGGATGCTAATTGGGGAGGTGATCTCGATAGTAGGCGTTCCACAAGTGGGTATGTATTCTTATTTGGTGGCTGTTTGTTGGATGAGTAAAAGGCAAAGTACTGTGGCTTTTCATCAACTGAGGCAGAATACACTGGACAATCTGCACAGGCAGAGGAGAGCATAGGCTTCGAAGATTGAGTTTAGAGCTTGGTTTCAAGCTTGATGCTGTGAAGATTGGATGTGACAATCAAGGGGCTATTACTTAGCCAAGAATCCTGCCTTTCATTCGCGATCAAAACACATTGACATACAATACCATTTATCAGGCAAAAGGTGGAGGAAAAATTGGTGTTGTTAGAGAAGGTTGATACACTGTTAATGCTGCAAATTTCTTACCAAGGCTGTGAGCTTAGCAAAGTTTACATGGTGTGTTGATGAGGTAGGCCTTCATTGTGTGAAGTATTCGCCAAGTGGGAGAATGTTGGAGTTGTCGACTACTTCAGCATTAATGGGTAACGGAGACAACTCGGGGGTCCCGAGAACGCTAGGCGTTGTGGGCTTTTCCATTATAACCGAATGTGGTTCATTTTAAGTTATTAATTCCTTTTTGGGTTGGGCTTAGGAATAGGAATTCTTGTAAAACTAGGTTTAATCTCTTAAACCTAGTATATAAACATACTTTTCTCTTGTTATGAGTGTGAGAGCAATTCATTCATTGTAAACGAGAGAGGTGAGACATATTGCAATAATATTGACTCAGCTGGACGTAGCCCACATTGGGTGACCAGGGTAAATCGCGCGTACTATTTTTCTTTGTTTACTGTTTGTTTTGTTTTACTATTATTATTTTATTCCTGTTGTTGTCTCTATTTCGTTCAGTTTAGAGGTTCCAGACATAGCTAAGGAATACTATGACAAATTCCAGAGGAAAACAGATGTTCCTGATATTCCATAATTCACTATACGAAACTAGATAAGCAAGAATGGACAACAATATAAAGATAGTTAATGTTGACTTCAAATTTAATGGATTGCCAAGAGAAAGAAAGACCTGAAGGAAGAAGGATTTGCTGGGCATCTGGTACAAACTTTTGAGCTGAATAACGCTTAAGCTTCTCTTCAACTGGCAGCCTACAAAACTTACGCGCCACTTTTAACGTTTTCTCAACTTCTTCCAAACTCATTCCATGATCGATCACCTACATGTCAACATTTATGTTAATAAAATATGGGATGAAATTTATAAGGTAACAGATCAATCTATCACCTGGAAAAAGCCAAAACACTTGCAGGCATCGCCTATTTGTTGAGCAAGCTTGCTGTCACCACTACCCAAGTCAATAGTAGGGATGTTTTCGCATTCAGAAACTTCAGATAGTCTGCGTCCCTTGGATTCGGGTTTGATGTAACTTTCCGGCAAGTTTGAGTAACAAATTCCAGAATTTTGATTTTTTCTGTCCATCTAAATGTGAAGCTAGTTAGATGAATGAAGCAAAGAAAGGAGTACGTACCTTACTCACAAAGCGGAAACTAAATATGTATAAGCATGGAAGCCGAGGTCTCAGTAGGGTGTAAAATAAAACTACAGTAACATTATCAAAGTAAGATGCGTTTTGTGGGTCAGGTTTGACTTCTCCCGACGCGTTTTGAAATCCAGCGTGGATTTTCCTCACATGAAACTACACCTCATCACCACCAATTTATATATAAAGGCATTACATTAACATTATGTTGTCCCTAATTCCTTGATGGTCAGATTCGTGCTATGCGTCCCCAAGATGTGTCGAAGGTTGATGGCTTGGATCCTCCCACGTGTTGTCTTATCAGCGTTTATCTTCTCTCAAGACGATTACTGTCAAAAGCATGGATTAAGCTGTCATTAGCATGGTTTGGCCTATCACAAGTGTGGAGATTACTGACTCAGATCCTAATTAAGGGGATTATACATGCAAGCAACTCTGTAACACTCACTCTCAACCATTGTCAGACAAGCCAAGTATAAAAGGAGTTCATAGCCTCCATTCCAGGTGATTTCAATATCAGTAAAGTTCATGAGAAAAATACATTGATCTTTTTAGAAAGCGTTTAGAGAGAATAGGTCGCGAGAGCCAAGTGCCTTCCATTAATCTTGTGATCTTCTTTGTAACCTCATTTGACCTTGTAACACCGCGCAATAATAACATGACAGTGGATATAGGTTTGGTTTCCATGCTGCCGAACCACTATAAAATCTCTTTTGTTCTTTACTTTATGACGTCGTTTTAGCGACCTCACTGGTCATAATTAACCACGCGCACATCTTGCCGGGTCCCTTCTAAGGTCGACTGGGTATCTCTAGTTGGTACAAATTATCGCATCAACATTTTGGCATTAGAAGGAGGTACCTTCTCCTTAAATATCTTGCGTGGAGAAAACTCCTCTTCACAATCACCGATTGCAAGCTCCACAAGAAAAAATGGCCCTCACTAAAACTTCTAGAAGCCAAGCCGTTGACCATGAGGAGGGTGGTAATCAGAAAGTCCAGCAATGAATTCTGATAAGCCACCGGCCAATGACCCTGTACTGACTAGTCATCCAGACAGCAAACCCACTTGGAGCGGGTACATCCAACCCCAATGACATCTAGATGGTCGACATGCTAAAGTCACTAACTATTATAAGACAAGCCCTACAACAAAACGCACCTGGAGCGAGGATCCAGCAGCCAGGAAGCCAGCCACAAGTGAACACTCAAAGCCAGCCAACCCCAAGCTGGGAGCTCGAAACTGTAGGTTTCGAGTCCACCTCGTCCAGGCTAGAGAGCATGCGGCATCCCTAGGAGAGAAACATGAGAGCGAGAGGCCCACGGGAAAAACTCCCCTGGCAGACAGCCAGAAAAAGAACCGACGTCGAGGCAAACATAAACCTATATATCTAGATGACAGCCAACCTCCACAAGCAAGCGCAAACATGTGTCGCAGGAGAACCAACCGAGACAATGATAGTACCTATTGCCCTAGTAACTACGATTCAACAACTCAGATAAGTGCACACTGTAGGCTTATTTATCCAAACGCAAGCAGGCAGAATGTCAAGGCCGCTCGATCAAACCACCAATCCGTCAGGCAGAGGCATCGAACCCTCGGGTTAATGATCAGTTAGACCAGGTACAAAGAATACTTGATAATCTGAGAAACCAACGAGAAGACCCGTCAGCAAAGATAGTTGATTCTCCATTTTTTGAGGAAGTGCGGAACACTCCTCTACTCGCAAACTTTAAAGCGCCAGACATAAAGTTTGATGGTAGAGGCGACCCTCAGGATCATCTCAATGCTTTAAATGACCTGATGGAGCTACATCAAGTCTTAGAGCATGTGAAATGCCTCTGTTTTGTGGTCACTTTGGTTAGTGACATGAAGAGATGGCACAAGCACCTACAGGCGAACTCAATGCCCTCATCGCAACAATATGCTGCTCTCCACCTCTAGCAATTCCAGGCAAGAAGACGATTCACCATGCCTCTAAGCTATTTGAGTAACATTCATCAAGAGAAATGCGAGACGCTGACCTCGTTTCTTACACGATTCCAAAACAAGCAAAGCAAGGTAGTGGACGCACCAAAAGAGTCGATCTGAATGCTATTGATCACTGGCATATGGCTGCAAACTGATCTTTGGAAATATCTACAAGCCAAAATAATGTGAGCTTGACACAATTTTTCCAAATGGCTGCCAAACATCAATAGGTGGAAAATTCTATAGCCGTTTTAAATCCTCAAGCACCAACTTACGCCTCCCTTCGTCGGGACAATAAAGAACTAAGAGACCAGAAAAGATTCAGACGAGCTCGCAAAAGAGGGGATGAACATAACTGCCCAAAAAAACATCATCTCGAACCTCGAAGGGAGCGAGAAATGCCCACTCGTTTCAAAAGGTACACCCTTTTATGGCCCCACTCGTGAAAATATTTGCAGTATCAAGTAAAGCAAGGCACCTTCCTAGGCCTGAGAAATTGAAAGGGGACCCGAGAACGAGAAGAAACGCTCATAAGTCCACCGTTTCCACAAAGATGTTGGCCATGACACAGAAGAATGTCGAGCCCTAAAGGATGTTGTTGAAGAACTCATCAAGCGAGGCCACTTAAAGGAATATGTCGAAGAATAGAAAACTGACTGCGAGAACCAACACAAACCATCACCGCTACCTGGCCTTCCTCTCGTAAACCACGTTTGAAGTATCCACGATGGACTGGAACTAACAGGAGAGTCGAATTGTGCTCGAGCTTGATTTGTCCAAGACATGAGAATCAGACCTGTGCTGAGAGTTCTCAGCCTCGAGAACAAGCCTATAAAACGATCAAGGGCGAGAGATTGGGTAATTGACTTTATGGAGGAAGAAGCCAAGATGGTTCAACATCCCCATTACGAAGAACTAGTTTTTAGAGCGCAAATTGGAAACAGCGACGTCTTTTAGATAATGGTGGATGATGGAAGCGCGATCAACCTCATCTACCTTGAGGCTTTCCGCCAAATGGGATTCAAAGAGCAGCACTTAAAGCCTTCGTCAATGCCACTTTATGGGTTTACCAACGACCACATAATCTTGAGAGGGATAATTACATTGGCTGTCGTCATAGGTGAGGGACAACATATCACACAACTGATGGCAAATTTCTTGATAATGAATGGCCCGTCCGCATTCAACATAATATTGGGAAGGCCGATGCTCAAGGAATTGAGGGTCATCACCTATGTTTCCTATCAAGCAGTAAAGTTCCCTACCACGACAAGAATTGGGATAGTTCAAACTTCCCAAACTGACTCTAGAGAATGCTATAATAAGACAATTGCCACAGCCCCAAAAAGAAAAACGACCATCGACCATGGCTATCGCGAAGAACAACTCGCGATTGGGGGGTCCTCAGGACACAATCGACCTCCACATCTGTAAGGAGGATCAACCAACAGGTCTTACGGAGGACTTGTGCAAGATCACCATCAGCAAACTGGACCTAGCCCGGGTTCTCAAAATTGAAAAAAATCTCGATGACATGTTGTCACAAAAGTTGGGCATCAGTGCCGAAGTAATGTGCCACAAGCTAAAATTCAAACCAGAAGCTCGACCCATAGGTAGAAAAAAAGGCCAATGGATGCCAAGCAATTATGAGTGTTAAAAGAAGAAGTTAAAAGACTCCTTAGCAACAACTTCGTTAGAGAAGTAAAATACCCCAGTTGGCTAGCTAACCCAGTTCTCATGCAAAGCAAAATGACAAATGGCAAACCTGCGTTGACTTCACCAACCTCAACAAGGCTTGCCCGAAGGACAGTTACCCGCTATCTCGAATAGATCTATTAGTGGACGTGACAGTTGGGCACGCCCTACTCAGTTTCATAGATGCATATTCGGTATACAACTAGATCCGATGGACACTCCTAATGAGGAAAACACCTCATTTATTATCGACCGAGGAATCTACTACTGTAAAGTTATGTTGTTTGGCCTCAAGAACGCATGAGCGATTTATCAACTCCTCGTTAATAAAATGTTTGCAGAACTCAAAGGGAAAACGATGGAAGTATATGTTGACAATATACTGGTAAAATTGAAGGTTGCTGAACCCTGTGTGCAACATCCTAGAGAAATTTTTTATATCTCTGAAAATAGTGATGGCAATGGGCCAGGCCGGGACTGGGTACCCCTTGGCCCAGGCCCAAGCCCAACCTCAACCTCATGACATAGGCCCAAGCCGGGCCTGAGCCCATTACGGGTATGATAAGCAAAGCCCAAGCCCGGCCCGATGGGTTTTTTATAACCGCAGGCCTGGCCCAAGCCCGCCTTTTTTAATAATGTTTATTTTTAAATATTAATAAATTTCAAATTTTTTTAATATTTTTATTTTTAGAAATAGTTTTTAAATATTAATTGAAGCTATTTCCGCAAATAATTTAAACAATAAGTGAGCAATTAAAACTTCATAATATTTGATTATACTAACTTTTCAGCTGTGCATAATATGTTATGGTGAAATCCACTTTTATAAGTTGAACCAAACCCATCTAATTCATTTAAAGGCAATTTTAACATGTTAAACCTTCAATATGGGATGAAAATTGAGATTAGGGTTTGGGAAAAATAGATATATATATATATATATATATGTAGGATAATATTGTAATTAAATATATAGTATAAGGGTAAATTAGTAAAATTAATACTAAAATTTTTGGGGCGGGGTCGGGCCTAAAGATATACCCATGCCCAGCCCGTACCCGAGGTCGGGCCTTAAAATCAAGCCCAAGCCCAAGCCCAAGCCCAAGCCCAAGCCCGCCAACCTCGGGTAAAGCCCGCCCCTTTTAGGTCGGGTTGGGCCGGGCCGGGTACCCAAAACTGTCGAGCCGATTGCCATCTCTTTCCGAAAATACTAAATGAAGCTAAACCCTCTCAAGTGTGCATTCGAAGTAGGATCAAGAATGTTCCTGTTAGAGTAAGTGCCTTAGAGCCAATCAATTATTGTAAAATTAACTCTTTGTAATAATGTTTATTTATTAATAAAAAGACATATTCTTCTACATCATGTAAGTCATAATTGTGTGTATTGATATATGTCTTTAGGATGGTAGAATCATGACGAGGGTATCAAGTGTTTCAAATCTTGATAGTGAGAACCCTATGATCACATATGGTGGCCATTCTAGAAATGTCTATAGCCCCAGTATTATTTTGACCAAGGACACAGATAATACGGTAAGACTATCATAGTATTGAACGACCCCGTCGAAAGACAGTGACTGATCTCACTTGTCATGGTTGTTTGTTGACAATCTGGTGCAACACATGGGTGCTTGCTGTAGGCAAGTTCACTGGTCAGACCCATTAGAGGATTCCATATGGATGGTAACCCCAGTGTCTATGGAATAAATCCTCTAACGAATGGTGGTGCACGTGATCCTTAGACTTGAGATCACCAGAGCGCCTTGTGCACCGATTGGTGTAGTTTGACACTAGCCCAATGTAATTCTATTAAGAGCTATCAATACAGTAGTGATTAGCTACATCGATGAGATAATGTATGATGAAAGGATTTGATTGCACGGTAACCATATCATTGATAGGTAGCTATTTTTCTGAATCCGAATATATCGTGTGGCCATGATGCCTTGCTAGGGGTCAATCTTGGTCTGCATGTAATGAGACGATTAATTAGTGTTAATCGCAATACTACTCACTACTGATATGATAAAAGCCTACGGGTCACACACTTAGAAGATAATTTAAGAATCAATTTGTGAAAATGGTATTTTCATCTTTTAGGATGAAATGGTATTTTGCTAATCTCACAGTACAATTAAATTTGTTGAGGTTGTTGCTTGTATTTAATTTTAATATTAAAATTAAAATTAGTGAGATTATATTTAAATATATGTGCGCATATATTTAAATGAATTATTATTAATTAAATGTTAATATATATTCATAAATATATCAATTGATTTTTAATGATAATAATTAATTAAATTTAAATTATCAATTAAAGGGTGTTTGGTTGCAAGGGTGGATTAGGGTTGGACCCTTGGCTATTCCTTAGTGAAATAGGGTTTTAATTGTTGCACTATATAAGTGCAACTTAAAATTAAAACAAATATAGAATATTCATTAAAACAAAACGCTAGCCACACCTACCTTTCTCTCTCTCACGTTTTTCACATTAGTGGTGAGAAAAAATCTTTTCTCTTTTGATTCTTGAAGCCTCCTTGTTGTTCTAGCAAAACAACAGTGGGTTCTCCAGATTGTCTTCGTGTGGACGACGTGAGTGTGATTCTAATTTGAATCGGGAAGTGAAGTAAAAATCAGAGACATTGAAGGAGCCTCCTACGTTTGTAAGTAAATCTGAATGTCTGTATGATTTACTGTTAAATTAATTTTTATAATATATTTGTAAACATTATAGTCTTTACCTGGATTTTGGGTTTGAGTGATTGATTGATTTGTTTTAAATTATCTTTTTTTCCACAAATCCGATCAGTTACTAACAATGGCATCAAAGCTAGGTGATCCGTTTACAAGTCGTAAAACACTTGTGAACTTGAGTGGAAATGGAATTGCAAGTTATAACACACTTGCAAATTCGGTTGAATCAAAAATAGCCAATCGAAGTCCTAAAACACTTGGTACATAGCATGTGGTTCACAAGAATTGTAATTCAGCCCAAGCCCAACGAAGGAAGCTAGCCCAAGTTGTCCAAGAAAACAACTCATTCAAGCAAGGAATTGGCCCAAATTATGCAAGGAAACAACTCAGCCCATGTGCATAAAAGAGACATTTCGGCCCAACCCATTCAAGCACAAATTCTTTAAGTGAAGTCCAAGTCCAACAAAGAAAAGGCCCAAGCATTCAAAAGGTCCAAAACAGCCAGTTTTGTATTTTTTTTTTTTTTCAAGTTTTTAAAATGACAAGCTCGAGTACCCGCCCATACTCCCGAGCTTGAGCTCGAACCCAAGTATTCAAGCTCGAATGAGCTGGGCTCAAACTCGAACTCAATACTATTCATCAACTAAGCTCAAGTGTCTAGATACTCGGCTCGACTCGGATCGTATACACCTCTAATGCCAACTTGAGACAAAATATTGTAGTTTCTGTATCATCTGTTAGGATTTCACACCAATGGCTAAGAACAGGAAATCTCCATGGTCCATTCCTCCAAGATCTGATCAGTTTTATTGTGTTCAAGAATCTCAACTCCGGATAGTTTGATGAGCAAGGCCACATAAACTATGTAGATGTAGGTTGTCTTGTGATAGTCTAAGAAAGTTCTATAAAAAAATTAATGCATTTGAAATTTAAGAAAAAAGAAAAACATATTTATTTTCTTTTACCAGTAAAATAGTAATAAAAAAGAATGTTGAATAGAAATAGGTTGACTTCATATGTGGTTGGATTAAATTCTATACATCTAAGCAAATTGAGTCATTGATCCACATTTCTTATTTTTTTTTATTTTTTTTAACTCTTCTTTTAGGTTAAATTTTGAACTCGGTTGGGTTTTATATCTGTTCAAGGAAAATGTTTACCTAATTCCATGTGTCTAACCCAAAAAAAAGTCCCATCTTCTTCCAATTTTTCGATCTTCTTTCCATTCTACAAACAAACGTTTTTTATTATTCAATGAAAAATTTACCAAATAAGTTTTAAAATTATGCATTTTGAACAGACTGTTGAAGTGTTTTTTGTAGGCAAAGTATATGTGGGTTTAAAGAAGTGGACACTATGGGCTTGCATGCGTAGGTTTGAAGGATTGGGCCTTTAACGGGCGTTTTGCAGTCATTATCTCTTGTGACTGTGCGAGGATATTTAAGAGGTTTGCATGCATGCAGATGCAGATGAGAGAAGCATATTTCGACTTTCTCCTTGTTAGAACACAAGCATAATATTGATCTATTCACCAACACAAATCAATCACACCAAGATTCAAGAATAAAACAGACACACAAACAAGACACGATTTACCATGGTTCACTTATCCTTTTATGGATAAGCTACATCCACGTTGAGCTTAGGAATGGTATGAGCTCACTGCACTTTCTATTATCAAGAACAATCAAGATTACACATATTCGACACTCACCAGATCTACACAAATACAAACTGCAATCAGCCTAACAAGATACCCTCTAAGTATCCCTAACCTGAGAGAACAACACTCTCACCCACATGATTAATCTCCCTAACCACTCGAACTGATTACACCACAATCTGGAATAATAATCTCAACCTTAACTCAGAAAATGCAAACCCAGAAAACCCTAAGAAAATGTGTGTCTCTCTTTATTCTGAACGAAAGAGAGTTTATATATGGTTTGACTGAGTGACTGATTCTGGCCGTTAGATCTAGAGTGCATCCTGCGGTCTAAATTAGTCCCGGTTATTATGCCTAAAACGACGTCGTATTCCTTTACCCAAAACGACGTTGTTTCAGGCTTCCACATTAACAATCTCCACCTTGGAAGCATTGGAAACAGTCTCTTTATGCAGCTTGCCCAGTACCATTCTGTCATAGCTCTTTATCACTCTAAACTACTTGATATACAGCAAGTTCAAGCGGTGCTTGAACTTGGCTGGAGTGATAATCTTGGTGCCTATATCTGCTGGATTCTCTTCTGTGGGTACCTTCTTAAGTTCAATGATTCCACTTGCAACTTGATCCCTCACGAAGTGATAGCGGACATCCAAGTGTTTAGTTTTTTCATGATACACTGGATTTTTGCTTAGGTGAATCGCACTCTGACTGTCTGAATACACTGTGACCTTTCCACCAATTAGGTTTACTTCTGTCAGAATTCCTTTTAGCCATAAGGCTTCTTTAACTACATCATTTACTGCAATGTACTCTGATTCTGTTGAAGACAGTGCTACAATGGGCTACAACTGTGATTTTCAGCTTATACAATTTCCACCCAGTGTAAAGAAATATGCAGTAGTTGGTTTCCTAGTATCCTTATCACCTGCAAAATCAGCATCTACAAACCCAACTAGATCAAATGTAGTATTTCTTTTACAGTATTCAAGCCCAACACAAACAGTACTGTTTATATATTTCAGCATCCATTTTAGAGCAGTCCAATGTTCCATACCAGGGTTGGACATATACCTACTTAACACGGAAATAGCAAAGGCTAAGTCTGGCCTAGTA